>NC_042615.1:577156829-577511621 GCF_901001135.1 Rhinatrema bivittatum | reverse complement strand
ACATAGGAGAGGCAGCGTGTTGCCTCTCCTAACCTATAGCAAGACAAAGAAATTCCGATAACAAATCTAAGAGGGTCAAAACAAGCTCACTGCCAAAAATGAGACCAGAACAAGCTGTCCAAAGGCCAGCAGAAGAAGGCAGTATCAGCAAATGCTACTCTGTGGATTGTGAGCAAGCAAAAATTGGAGAGAAAAACAAGGTCGAAATCAATCATACATTAGAGCAGACATAATAAGAATAATATGAGAAATTTTTTCTCCTATTGACTATATTCTGCTGGAAATTGTGTCTTTATTTTTAACTAAATGGCCTTTTCTTTGGGTGCACTGGTAGACATGCTGGATTTTTTCTTGTGCAACCTGCAGGGGAGTTAGCCTGTTGTGATTGGTTATTTCCACAAACAACCAAAAGTCATTACTTCTTTGTGCACAGTTTCTGCTTGATAATATCAAAGTTGTAATATTGGAAAGCCCCCTGTTATTTCAAAGTTAAGTCAATTATGAGCATGAGTAATATGTTATTCTCCTCTTGTGTGCTTCCTTCCTCTTTTTCCCTCCCATCCTCATTGCCGTGTCAGAGGTCAATTAAGTTTGCTCTAACGTTGGAACATATAAGATGCACCGATTAACTTGTTTGTATTTTTAGCATAAAGAATGCTAGAAATGAAGATTGTCTTTAACCTCCCTAACTCTAATTTTATTTGCTTCTGATAGATGGAAAGAACTTTATTTTGAAAGGCTGCACGGTTGCATTTGTGTGGCTTGATTAATAGGAGAAGTGTGTTAAAATGTGCTTGCTTTACTTTATATGTTAAAAAAATCCACTATAAGATTAGTTTACTGTGTTTTCCTGCAAAGCTAAGATGATGTCAATTCTTAAGAAGTTTGTTCTGACTTTTGAGCAGATTCCAGCTAATAAAATCCTGCTGTCTGCAACTAACTGTGCTGATGTTTGTGCATGTGGCGTGCTGCTGGTTATCCATTAGATGAAGAAATTATTGGGGAAAGCCACAGAGAATTGGAAAAATGTACACAGAGTGAACAGGCAGATACAGGGTGAGCTGGAAGTGGAAGGTATAGACGAGGCCAAACATCATGAAGAAGGGCACTAGGTCATAGCTACAATGATAGGGAAAGGAAAAGTAGCAAGGCAAAAAGACTACGGTAGAAAAGATCCCTCTCAGATAAATAAAATTGAGGCACAGGTACGAGCAGTGGCATCAGAAGGGTTGACAAAGTGGAAGCTAGCCGAGGATAAGCCAAAGTTGTAAAAGATGATAGTGAGTATTTTATCCCTTTTCATCTCCTAATAGAGAGGAAGGTCAGGATGAGAAAACTTAGGACAACCAGGTACACTAAAGGCCTGCAGGGATTGACAAATCAGGAAAAATATAGCTCTGCAGTGATCCAGAGCTTAGGACCATAAGGGAAAAGGCCAGGTTCACAGGGAAATTCAGATCCTAAAGATGGGCCATAACCATAGTCAAGACATCCACAGCTTACCTAAGAAGTCTGCAAGACATAAGACCTTTCCACAGATATCCAGAAGAAAGCATAGTAGAAACAATAGATCAGCTGAATATAAAATAGTGCCCATATCCACCAGTAGAACAAAAAAGATAGTGGCTGGTGGACCCTTTTAAATAGCCTGAGGAAAGACACATGGTAAGTTCCAGAGGGCACAGGCTAAAAGAAGAAAGAAGATAAGTAGACTACTTACAAAGCCTTTCTGTGAATACCCATCAGTGAAAGATCTAAAAAGAGATGGATTTTTTCCTGGGTTAAAAATGTAAGTGTTCAACAATGGAACATGGAGCTGATGGGGAAGATAGGTAAGAAATAAAGGGGGAGGGGAAGATACCTTGAATTAGAATGGTCCACCTTAAACAGAAATCTGCTGACTCTCCAGGGGATTCCCTACAATTTAAAACAGACTGGGAGGAAGCACGAAGTGACATTGGGCAAGAAGCATAATCTATTATAGACCCAAGCCACAAAGAAGCAAGCCTGGCTAAGGAGGGCCAGGAATCCTAACAAACCCCTAGATTTATCATTTTGCTATAAAATTGCACCTGTGATTAGGGTAATTTTCCTGATTCCACATTGCTATTTTAGCATAATAGGAGAGAGAGAGAGAGAGAGAGAGAGAGAGAGACTCTTTATATAACTCTCATATAAGTAAACTATTCCTCTGTAAGAGGGGTAACCAGCAACTCGGGATGAGGTTTTGGTGGTAGGCAAGGTTTTCAGGGGCGGTTTTCCATATACAGAGGTACAAAGAGCACAATACACATCAGTGAAGATTTTATGTGATTTGAAGTGAAGACAGGTACATTGTACAGTGTACTCTAGACCTAGCTTGATAGCAGCTAGGTAGAGCAAGCTAAGTCAAGAGGACATTGATTGTACAAATCTCATCTTGTTCTATCTTTCATCACTCCAAATCACATAAAATCTTTACTGATGTCTACTGTGCTGTTCGTACCCCAAAAAGTAGCCCATCAGCAAAACCTCACCCTGAGTTCAGATACTCTTACAGTGGTATAACAAGCTGTTTAATATATGAGTCACCTCAGAGGCACTTTCCCTCTCTCTCCCCAAAATGGGATTTGCCATATCTTGTTTCCAGCATATTGCCAGGAAAAAGGGTAATGCTAAATCCCACAATACCACATGCTATGCTATTGCATGCAACATTAAGCACACCACATTTTCATAAACTCCTCCCACTTGACTAAATTTTTCAAATTTGCATATGCATCTCAGAATGCAATATGACGTTATCTCGGGTGTCATAAGGACCTAACGTGATTTGATAAATGATCCTCCAAGAAAGGTCCCAGAACGGTTAGAAATACCGCTGGCTAAAGAAAACCAGTAGCTGACACTACTTGTTTGCTGCAAATCTTTTATGTTCATGAGAGCTGGGCTGCCACCCTCTGAGGTGACACAGAGAGAAAAAAGTACAGTAAACCTGTGTTAAGGCAAAGTCTGCTATCTGGCAAGTTATTTTAAAAGAAGCAAATTTAAGTCTAAAAAGAGTGAAAAACTTGCATGAATTCCCTTAATCAACCCTCAAGAAAAAAATGAATGGAGATGATGTTCATGGGAGAATTGTGAGGAAGAAACCACTGCTTTCTAAAAAGAACATTGCTGCCTACATCAGTTTCAGCAAAGAACAATTTGATGACCCATAGGTTGTCTGGAATGATGTTCTCTGTACTGATGAGTCATAAATTGCCTTCCAAAGTAAGAACCTTATCCCAGCTGTCAAGCTGTGGTGGAGATATCATGGTCTGCTTTGCTGCATCAGATCCTACACGGTTTGCATTCATTGACGGAACTATAAATTCTGCTTTATATCAGAAAATGACAGAGAAGAATGCCAAGCAAATCTGACTACGAGTTGAATTTGAGCTGAAAGTAGGTCATGCGGCAAAACAACAACCTAATCATTCATGTAAATCTACTACAGAATTGCTAAGAAGAAGATATAGATGTAGATTTTTTAGAAATACGCGCACGCGTCCAAGTGCGCATGCTACCCGGCGAGCACACATGGGCGCGCAATTTTATAACATGTGCACGCCAATCGGGGCGGCGCATGCAAAGGGGGGCACATTTTTGTGATTTTCGCATGGTGATGCATTGCTGCTTTCTCCAGTTCCCTCCCAGGCCGCTCCAATTAAAGAGCGGACTGGGAGGGAACTTTCTTACCCCCTACCCTACCCTCCCTTCCCCTTCTCCTTTCCTCCCCAATCCCTAAATTCAAATTTTTTATTTTTTATTTTTTACCTTTTTGGCACAACTTACTTCAGCGCCCAAAACATACCCTCCAGCCCGCTCCTTCCAAGATGCCCGGCACCTGAGCACATCCCAGCCTTTATGCACATGGCCGGGTTTCTTGGAAGATTCACCCGGCACGCATAAGGCCCAGCAACCCGCGTAAAGGCCAAGATTTACGATTGATGGGCATTTAAAATCTGCCCTATATTTTTTTTTGGAATGGCTAAGTCAAAGTCCCAACTTAAATCCATTTAAAATGTTGTGGGAAAACCTGAAGTGAGCTGTTCATGCAAAGAAGCCCAAAATTGAAGCAGTTCTGTATAGATTAATCGGTTAAAATTCCTTAAGGCAATGTGAGAAACTGATAAACAGTTAAGGGAAACATTTAGTTGAAGTTATTACTGCTCAAGGATAGGTCTTCAGTTATTGATTGAAGAGTTCACATATTTTTTCATACAAGGATACTTATAATTAAATATTTATGTTGAATAAATAATCAAAATATATCCTTGTTGACTGAGTTCCATATTCAGTGGAGTTATCTTTCTTATCAGGGTTTAGATTAGGATCTAATCATGTTTTGAATATAAATTGTACTAAAATGCAGGACATCCTATGGTTTCACAAATTTTTTCTCAGCCATGTTCATGTTGTTATAAGTGATAAGTTCACTTCCTTTTGAATATCTTTTTCATATAAAATCTATCATAAATGCACAGTTTGTAATTGTGTGTGGAGAGGGTCATGGGGGGATAGGAATGGAGGGTGCAAGGCTATAGGTTTTGCTTAGGGCTCCTAATACCCTTGATCTAGCTCATATTACAAAAAACTTAGAAATTAAGCATTAAAAAGAACAGAACAGGAAGGCATTAGCACAGTAATTGTTCAAAGGACAGCCCTGATAGTACAGAAAAACTATGAGCAAAATTATCTCCATAGATCAAATTTTGGAAAAAAAAAATATTTAAAAACCATACAACTCTGTAAGGATTAGATTTTTTTTTTTTTTGTGAAATTTCCTGAAAGAAAATTTGGTATTCAATATTTTACTCCTCTTATTTGCATATAAATCCCAATCGAAAAATTGCAAACAGTATTTCACTAACATGAGCACAATAGTACATATCTTTCTTTGTTATTTAGAGTAGGTTGCACTTTATTATTTCTATAAAATACCTTGGGTGATTCTTCAAAGATGTGATCTAGAATCTCAGTAAATAAATAAAAAAATAAAATTGGCTCTCCTTTCTTCTTTGAGAAGGCAGTCTATGTGCCAAGTAATTCATCTGATAAATCTACTGTGCAAACAATTATCTCATGCCTTTTTTCTACTGATCTTACTGCATCCTGGATCAAGAATTGAAATTTGGCTTCACATATGAGCCTCAGTGTGAAAATCTCAAAGGTTTCAGACAGCTGTTATCTGGCTAGAATTTATCCAGATAAATGGCCAAATATTCATTTAGCTGAATAACTTCTGAGTTATCTGGCTATATCTTTATGAATATTGATCTCACTGGAGATATGATAGCATAAATTAAGATGAGGGAATTGTCAAGAATTTGATTTTTCTCCAATTTAATAGTGCAAATACTGGCCACCTATTGCATATTATTGATCCTGGATTTCCATTTTGATCTAGAATAAAACATTTCTTTGTATTCAGCAAGAAGATCTGGATTAAGCTTCAAATAGAGTTTTTTGTTTGCTAGGGTGTTTTTTTTAATCTGCTTTGTCAAACACGTAAAGCTTAAAACAGGGTTTTCTTCCACAGATTCATTTATTTGTGGGTTAGCCTGTATATGATCCAAAACAAGGTGACAAGGATGATCTCTGGTTGTAGTATCAGAGATCATATTTCTCTTGTTTTCACCAAAGGTAACTGGCATGCATCCAGTGTTTTCTAGTTCCTGATTTAAATATAACTTGCTTAAATGTCAAGGCTCTAGATGGCATAGGTCCTCCATACCTCTCTGAAAAACTAATATGTTCCTGGCTGCTTTTTAAGATTAGGGGTGATTTCTTGCTATTTATTCCTTTGATTAAGGAATGTAGGCTTGTTCAAACACAAACTCAAACATTTGTATATGTGGCTCCAGTCCTCTGGCATTCCATTCCAAAGAAACTTTGCTTAGTAGGGGATTATTTAAAATTCAGATAGCTTTTTGACGGCCTACTTATTTAAGAAAGTATTCAGTTCCAAAAGGAAGTTGTAGTGCTTAGCTGCTCTCAGGTAATATCTTTTTACCACTAATAAGGCTGTGTTTAATGAGGGACTCTGTCGTGTTGAACAGGAGAGCACTGATAGCTCATCTCTGTAAATTATTTATTAGCCAGCTTTTAAGTTGTTTATTATATTTATGTATGGTGTTATTCATATCACAGTTATTTGTATTTTTTAAATTGGTCATAGTGTAAGTTGTATGACTTTATCATTTGAATTCAGTTTTGTACATCACTTTAAGTACTACATTGATAATGAAGTAATCAATTAAATGTAAGAAAAAAATGACTTGAGCATGTGTAGTTATTCTCAATCATGCAGAACACCAAAATTCTTCATAATTTAGTACTAATACTTGTACAAAAGAAATAATCAGATCTAGAGATGGACTGATAGCAATTTTCTGATGCCAGGCAGCTTGAATATAATTATTTGTGCTGTGTTGAATCATTTGGTGGTCAAGATTCACTGTTAAGTTTTCCCATTTTTTTTGTTTTTTAACATTTAGGAAAGAGTGCACACTGTTTCCAAATAGCGCACAATATGCAGAAATAGAAACTTTGATACCCGCACATGGGCACTAGGGATGTACAATCATTTTTCCCGAATTAGGCAATGTCAACGAAATTGCCTAATTCGGAATGGTTCGGGAGAACTGAAAAACAATTTATTTTTTTCCAAAATTTCGTAAAAAATTCATTTTTTAGTTAGTGCGTGCTAACAGGAGTTAGCGCGCGCTAACTCCCGATAGTGCGTGCTATCCCAAAATCGGGGCCCCTGAAAAATAAAAACCCATACTACGGGAAAAATGAAATTCCTGTGGGGGCCCCAAAATGAAGCCCAACACGAATATGCCAGCTCTCACTAAAGGATGCTGCCATTTTATAACATGTACATATATGTACACATGGTATAAAATAAGCTGTATGCACATACATGTGTGCACAATTTTATATGAATATATGTATATGTGTGCAAATGCCACATCTACCGCCTAAGTGGAAGATTTTAGTAGCCATGCTTGATGACTCAATTACCAGTTTTACCAGTTTGTTCCCATTTTGCCCAGTTAAAAGATAGCACTTCCTAACCCCTTTTACCCTGTTAGCACCAGCCCTTAAAACCCCGCTGACTAGCCTAGTTTTTTTTTTTTTGTTTGTTTTAGGACTTACATGCCAACCATAACAAAAGTAAAGTTATACAGTAGGGGAGACCACTGCGCACTTGTGTGTGTAAGTATTTACGTGCTAGTTTCATTCATAAATCCTGGAACGCCCACACCCTGCCCAGACCACACCCATTCCACATTCCTTTTTCAGAAAAAAAAAATGTGTGCACGTACAAGGAGATATGCGAGTATGTGGGCACCTTTGAAAATCCGCATGGCGTGCGCCAGCCCAAGTTCTGCACGTATCTCCTGACTTTGGCCCGCGCTGGGCTTTTAAAATTCACCCCATAGTGCACACTAAAAACAATGGTAGAAAACCACAAACTTTCATTGTTTCTATTGTTTTGTTTTGAAAATTACAAGAAATAACAATGACAATTGTCTATGTCATTTCAAGCAAATGCACATCAATAATAATAATTATTACTATTATTACTCACTTATTATTAGATAAACCAATGTACAAGATGAAGTGATTTATACAAGTGTCAAGGGGAAGGTAATTTGGGCTTTTCCCAGGAATCAAACTTACATTTAATGCAATACTTAAGTTTAAATACTACACTGTACATCTTAAAGTTATGTATACTATCAGTATCAGAGTTTGTTTATCAGAAAAATAAAAGGAAGGCATTTAGGTCAGATCAGGTTTTTCACAGCATGCTAAAGTTACAATCCAGGATCCTAACGTTAAACCCTATCCACAGCATTTGCGCACATAGGTGGATGTGCAGAAGTGAATGCAAGCTTTTTATACTCTGTGGTGGAAGCTGCACAGTTTATACAATTCTGTGTATTTCTGGTCTGAAAATGCAAGCATATTTTTTTAGTATGGGCGAATATTTCCAATCTAAGAAAACACACACTTTCTCTACCCATTTTATAAGCATATGTACAGGGAGAATAACTTTCAAAGAACTCTGCCCGACCCCATATGTGTGAGTATACGTTTAACCCTTTGTTGAGAGAGGTTTAAGTCTCAAGGGCAGACATTCTTCAGGGCTGCTACGGCTAGCAATTATCCCATAACATTATTCTCTGTCCCAAGGGTGGATCCTTTTTGCATGGGGAAAAGCTAAAGCTTATGGCCCAGGTGGTGAGTGTGTTTTTTCTTAGTGAATATAATTAGAGATGGTTCCCACAAGGGGTGTGATCCTGGGACAAACAGGCAAGTCAACAAGCTAGGTGTTAAAATAAAGGTTACTGACTCTTTAAAGTCAAAGTAAAGTCCAATTTATCAAGAATGGAAAGATATAGCTGTGATGTTTGCAGTTACCTCTCTTTTCTGGGTAGGTGTCCTTTTTCTTATTCTCCTGAGGTTTAGTTTACCACTTTTACCCTGACTGTATAAACTGTCCCAGCACTGTAGTGAAATCCCATGGTGGGTAGGATGATGGATCTCCTTTATCATGGAAAAATCCTACCTTGCTTCAGATATTCATCCCAGGTCATCCAGCTCCCTGTTTCCTGGTCCCAAAGGGGTGGAGATCCTAGGTGTGTGCGTGTGTGTGTGTGTGTGGGGGGGGGGGGGTCGGGTCATCTCCAAAATCTTTGTCCTTCTCCTTGATCTTGGTGTTCTGTGACTTCTCCTGATGGAAAAGTCTTGGGCAATCAGGAACCAGGCTATACCACCCCTGAATCCCTTATAGGGTGGGGGGAAATCAACAGAAACCTCCCTATAAAACAGGGGTTGGCAGTTCCGGTCCTTGAGGGCCACAAACCAGTCTGGTTTTCAGGATATCCCTAATGAATATGCATGAGAGAGATTTGCATGCACTCTGCCTCAGTTGTATGCAAATCTATGTCATGCACATTCATTAGGATATCCTAAAACCTCGACAGGTTTGTGGCCCTCGAGGACTGGAATTGCCCACCCCTGCTATAAAAGAATCCTTGCTTGCAGCAAAAATCTCTCAGTGGCTGCTGCTATACTGTCACTGGTGCTTGCCCCATATAGGGAGTAGATTAGGACTCACAGATCTTCAGCACTTGTCCTTTGTGTTCGGTGGGAACCTTCTCAAAAGGGGCAAGGTTTAAACAGCAATCTCCTCTAAAAATAGGATACATTTTAGCCATCAAAACTCTCACGCTGCTATAGGTAGTGTCAGTGGTGCTTGCCTCACCTACGGAGTACAGTGAGGCTCACAAATCTTCAGCCCCCTTCACGGGAGGCCCAAAAGGGGGACTGGCAAACAAATATCTCACTGCAAAAATATATGAGGAAGATCCTCTGGTGGGGAGTGCACAGTGAGAAATCTCCTCAGAAACTACATTTCCTGGTGAGGCAGGGAGTCCTCCCCAGGGATATGAAAAACAGCATCTTTACTCTGAGGTTAATGGAAACTGACCACACTCAACATTAAATTAGCTTCACTAAATAGGCTGAGGCAACCAATCTCAGCTATCCAGGTTGGGAGGAGCTGAAGAAGATGGAATGCTCACAGAGAAGTTGACTTTCTAAGCATGGACCTAGGGCTGTGTAGTGGGTTAACCCAAGGAGGTGTCACAATTTCCCCTCCCCATGAAAAAAAAAATGTTATAAGAGGAAAGATCCCTTACTCACAATTTGTCCACATTTCAGACATGAAAATATACAATAGTAAGAAGATGCAATAATAAATCCTACCACCAGGGTGCAAGCTATCCTCACGGAGACTATGACCAGCACAACCTGAAGACTAAAGGCCTTACTTTATAACTAAGGCACATGCAAGTAAATACATTACTACACATAACACAAATATCCAGTATCCAGAAAGGTGAACAATAAGCAGTCTGAAACAAAAGGCCAACATTACTACTGCCGGCCAGCAGAGTGCATTGCCACCGCCCTTAGACTGAGGGGGACATTCTCACCATTTCATGAAGTCCATCAATTTACACGATACTAAAGACATATTACATACAAATCCCAATATCTTTTCCCTGCAAAGAATAAGAGCCATTAGATCTTTACCTATTCACACTGAGGTATCCCCAGCAGGACGATACTAAGTTCATTTGAATACATTATTGTCAGATAAAAATCATTCTCACAAGAATTATCCTTCCTGCTTCTTTGTACGTGGCCTGTGAAAGAAAATTCTCATTATTCAGGAACCAGAACCAGAGGAATTATTCTCACTAGCTGTGACTCTTTCTGCAAATAAATAATACTTTAGAATAAGGGTCTTCAATGCCAGTGAAGAGGATTTCACCTATCAGAAATACATAGTTAATCAGTGAATAATGCAATAAATAAATCAAGAACATCACTTTTTATGAAGTTTTCTAAACTTATATAAACTATGGGGCGGATTTTAAAACGAGCGCGAACAGCCTACTTTTGTTTGCGCTCCAGGCGCAAACAAAAGTACGCTGGATTTTAGTAGATACGCGCGGAGCCGCGCGTATCCACTAAAATCCTGGATCGGCGCGCGCAAGGCTATGAATTTTGTATAGCCGGCGCGCGCCGAGCCGCGCAGCCTACCCCGTTCCCTCCAAGGCTGCTCCGAAATCGGAGCGGCCTCGGAGGGAACTTTCCTTTGCCCTCCCCTCACCTTCCCCTCCCTTCCCCTACCTAACCCCCCCGCCCGGCCCTGTCTAAACCCCCCCCTTACCTTTGTCGGGGGATTTACGCCTCCCGGAGGGAGGCGTAAATCCCCGCGCGCCAGCGGGCCTCCTGCGCGCCGGGCCGCGACCTGGGGGCGGGTACGGAGGGCGCGGCCACGCCCCCGGGTCGTAGCCATGCCCCCGTACCCACCCCCAAAACGCTGCCGACACGCCCCCGAAACGCCACGACGACCGGGCCCACCCCCCGACACGCCCCCCTCCGAGAACCCCGGGACTTACGCGAGTCCCGGGGCTCTGCGCGCGCCGGGAGGCCTATGTAAAATAGGCTTCCCGGCGCGCAGGGCCCTGCTCGCGTAAATCCGCCCGGTTTTGGGCGGATTTACGCGAGCAGGGCTCTGAAAATCCGCCCCTATGTGTAGAATAAATTCAACATTAAAACATATCATACTATAAATAAATTGCAATTCTTGGCAGAATTAAACATTTTACCTCTGATGAAGGTAGATCTATGCCTGAACCCTGCTAAGTGCTACAAAAGTCCAAAAACTCTGACAATCTCTTTGTCTTCTTGGCCTCTGGTCCAGGCCAGGCCATCAATTTGACAGAAGAAAACTTTCTCAGGTAAGAACAGTCCACCCTCCATTAGATGGGTACCCAAACCTTACCCTCCCAAGGAGGGCCGACAACAGTCTTTCATCACTGAACATCAACCTGAAACAGGTCTGTAAGAAATCACAGACAAACAGACAACAAAAACAGAGTTCTTCTGAGGTAAACAGAAACAGTTTTTATTTTTCCACTCATCCCACTTCAAAGGGCTCATAGTGGGTCAAGACTCAGTTTTTTTATGGTGACTCTATTAGGGAGGAGGCGACTGTTAGAATGAGGCCTCTGATCCCCATTATGCTGGTGGTAAACAACAGTGTGTTTGTAGATATTGCACCCAAGGTGCATCTCTGCTACTTTCCCCTTAAGGGCCCTTTGGTAATTGAGGTTTGGTAGAGTCTTTAACTATTGTCACATCAGCATATTTTGACAACCAGGCATCCTTGTTCTCTTCAACATAGTTCATCACCCTTGCTTGTAGTGGGCACACCCCTCCACTACCTGTCCAGGAGACCATCTGAGGCCTACCTGCAAAAACCCCATTATTGGTGAAGCTCCAGCTAGCCTCTGTCTCCTTGTGTGCTCCGCCTCCTGGTGGCGGGCACTCTCTGGGTCCGACCAGAGAGCCGTACCAATCCTGCACCATGCCAAGGGTCTATCTCCAGTGCAACAGGTTGCCAAGGCCATGGACTCGGCAGAGTCTCCTGCTTTGCAGGCCATCCCTGGTCTGGTCAATCGTGTCTGAGAACAACAAAGGATTATGGAAGTGTTTGCTTCTTTCTTGGAAAAGATGCGTTCTCAATTGGCGGAATCAGCCATGTCCAACCCAGGGGCTCTTGCCCATACCTTGCCCTCTTGGGCACCGCTGGCCCTCCCAGCACCACCCTGTTTCAATGGAGATCCACACCTCTGTCGAGGCTTCATAAATCTATGTTATATGCAGTTCTCACTGCAATCCTCACTATTTCCTGATGAGGCAACAAAGATTACATTCATCCTCTCACGTCTTGAGGGGAAGGCCCTGGCATGGGCTTCCCTACTCTGGGAGCATTCTGACTTAATCCTTCGCCAGCTCCCTAGTTCATCTCCATCTTCTGATGCACCTTTGATGATCAAGGCCACTGGCCACCACCTACTTTACCTCCGTCAAGGCTCGCACTTGCTTGCTGAATACACAGTAGAGTTTAGAACTCTAGCTACTGAGTTAGGTTGGCAAGAAGACTGCCTGCAGGAACTCTTCCTTGAGGGACTGTTTCCTGCCCTTAAGGATAAACTGGCTGCCCGTGAGATCCCCATATCTCTGGAAGGCCTGATCTCTCTGGTCGGTAGAATCGACTACCGCCAACTGCATCAGGCTCCTTCGACCTCCTACCCTACGATCACCCTGTTTGGAAATCCCTCAGTTGAAAACTCTACCAGCAGCCCCTCAACCTCCCAAGGAGCCTATGCAAATCAATCGCAGTCGCCTTACCAAGAAGAAAGTCTCCGATGCAGACAATCGGGTCTATGCCTATATTGTGGTGGTTCCGGACACCTTCTCTAAACTTGTCCTGTGCATCCGGGAAACTTCAAAGCCTGAGCCTGGCGGGGGTCCCGAGCTTGGCACTACAGTTTCTGGCCCTCAATTGTTGCTGCCTATATCCCTCCTTAGGGAGTCATGTTCATTCGCCACCACCGCCTTCGAGGACACTGGGGCTAACGGAAATTTCATTATGGAAGAGATCGTGAAGCTCCTTCAGATACCAGTCCAATCTATGGAGATTCCACTCCATATTACCTCAATTCAAATAGAACATCTTCCCGATCGTATCACTCACCATACCATGGCCATTCACCTTACCGTTGGAACCCTCCATGACGAAGAGCTCTCCCTCCTGATCTTGAAACGATCAACACACTCCATAGTCCTTGGACTTCCTTGGCTCCAGTTACATGCACCCCACTTTGAATGGCAATCCCTTCAACTCACCCAGTGGGGCCCTTGATCTCAAACTCACTGTTTATGGCAAATATCTCCATCTGTGACAGTTCTAAGCTCTACAACCCTTTCTGGGTTACCTGCCCTGTACTCGGAATTCAAGGACGTGTTCTCCAAACAAAACGCCGATATCCGGCCTCCACTCTGAGAGTTTAACTGCCCCATAGAGCTCCTACCTGGAACCATGCCTCATAAGGGTAGAACCTATCCCCTTTCACTCCCAGAAACCCAAGCGATGTCAATATACATCAAAGAAAATTTGGCCAAAGGGTTCATAAGACCCTCTAATTCCCCGGAAGGCACCGGATTCTTCTTTGTAAAGAAAAAGGATGGCAGCCTAAGACCATGTATAGACTACCGGTAAGAACTGGTACTCACTACCACTTATTAGTGAATGGTTTGACCGCCTACAGGATGTTACGTCTGTCGGTCTCAGATAGCTTCGACCTCGTGCCTCATCTTTCTTCCTTCTCTCTCCTCAATCCTTGGGAAGATGGCTGCTGCTGCTGCGTCTTCATGCCGCTCTCTCTGGCACCCCCGGAACAGCAACGGCGCAGGTGTTCACCATGGCTTTCCTGAGGGCCTCCTAGGGTGTGTGCGTGCATGCCACCCACGTCTTTATCCACGTCATGGTGGGAACCTTGGGGGCGCCCATCTGAGTGACATCATGACATCCGGGTATTTAGCCTGCTCTTCATTTGCTAACAAACTGAGTTAGCAAGGATTGGACTGCCTCTGGTCTAAGCTGCTCTTCCTCTTCCTTGCTGCCGCAGGAAGCCTTCTCTCTGCCCTTCGGGGTAACTCATCGCTAACCCGCTCCTCGGGGGCGCTTATGCTCTCTTACAGGTACCTATCTGGGATATTGGGTACTCGTTCCTCGAGGGCCTGCTCTTCCTACTCTGGTGCCTTACTGATCTACTTCTGCCTGCCAGGATCTTCATCAATATAGCTATCTACTTCAGTGAGTAACTACCTTATCAGTCTGTCTCACCTCCAGCTCCAGCGCTCAGAGTCTGCAGTCGGGACTTTCCTCTACTACCCTGCACTGCCTACCATCTACTCAAGTGTGGGACTGTTCTCCTCTGCTGAGGACCCCTGGACTACTTCTACTAAGTTACCTCACTGCTGCCCCTCCTGGGCAGTACCACTGAGCTGTATAATAAATACAACTTCTCTGTGTTAGAGTCTAGCCTAGTACTACGGCTCCTCACGGGGCTCCTCCCCATCGGTGTGACCATCACCACAGTACCCAAGAATCCACTCCAACACCTCAAAACCATAACACAGGGCACACAAATCTTTACTAAATTGGATCTTCGGGGAGCATATAACCTAATACAAATTCAACCAGAAGATATCTGGAAGACCACCTTCAACACAAGAAACGGTCACTATAAGCACGTAGTAATGCCCTTCGGACTTTGCAATGCCCCTGCAGTCTTCAGAGGCTAACGAATGAGATTTTCTGGGACCTTTTGTATTCATTCGTCGTAGTATATCTAGACGATATATTAATCCCATTCTTAGGCCACATCATCTCCAACCGTGGGTTCAACATGGACCCCAACAAACTCCAGGGTATTCGAGATTGGCCTCAACCAGTGGGCCTCTGAGCCCTACAAAGATTCCTTGGATTCACAAATTACTACCGAAACTTCATCACCAATTACTCCATGCTGGATGCTCCACTCACCGCCATGACTAGGAATGGATGTGACCTTCGAGTGTGGAGCCCCAAGGCCCAATCAGCCTTCCATGCCTTAAAGGAGGCCTTCTATACTGGCCTGTGTCTACGTCACCCAGATCCTAACCGTCCCTTCATCGTCGAAGTCGACGCATCTGCCATTGGAGCAGGAGCAGTCTTGAGTCAATACTCCAACAAGGGAACACTAGTACCATGTTCCTTCTATTCACATAAATTCTCCTCCACAGAACAAAATTATACCATAGGGGACCATGAACTCCTAGAAGTGAAACTTGCCCTCCAGGAATGGCTTGAAGGGACGCAACACAAATTCACAATCTTTACTCACCATAAGAATCTGGAACACCTAAAATAGGCCCAGTTACTTAACCCAAGACAATCCCGCAGGGCTCTGTTCTTTGAGTGCTTCAACTTCGAGCTCCGCTATTGCCCAGTGGTGAAAAATCTCCATGCGGATGCACTTTCTCACTCTGTTGAGCCAGAAGACACACCCGAGACTCCCAGGTACATTATTGATCCAGTTTGCATATCTATTGCAGACACCAACACCGTACCTGCTGGAAAGACGGTGGTCCCTCGCCATCTCCGTGAGCGCGTGCTCCGTTGGGCTCATGACTCCAAACTGGCCGGCCATCCCGGCCAAGCTCGGACTCTCGAGATGCTCCGAAGGCACTATTGGTGGCCTGGTATGGTTAAGGACTCCTGTGAATATGTGGACTCCTGTCCGGTGTGCGCACAGCAAAAACCCCTGACTGGCTGCCCATGGGGGCTTCTCCAGCCATTTCCTGTGCCCCCCAAACCCTGGTCAAGTCTCTCCACAGATTTCATCATGGATCTGCCCCTTCAAACGGAAATACTGTAATTGACCACTTCTCAAAAATGGCCCACTTTGTCCCCTTACTTGGACTTCCATCGGCTCCAGAGTTAGCTCGACTCTTCTTGACCCACGTATTTTGTTTACATGGACTACCACAAGAAATCGTCTCCGATTGTGGTCTTCAATTTGCTGCTAAATATTAGAGGTCTCTATGTAAAAAGTTCAATATTACATTAAACTTAACATCAGCCTATCATCCGCAAGCAAATAGCCAGGCCAAAAGGACTATTCGCTCTTTGAAAACCTTCCTATGATCGTATGTCAATGACCAGCGAGATAACTGGGCTGACCTCCTGCCATGGGTATAACTACCCCATAATACTCATATTGCCTCTGCCACAGATGTTTCATCCTTTACGGTGGTCTTCGGCCGTCAACCATGCCTACCTCTGCTGGTTCCACTTAGTGTACCCTCACCTGCAGCCCAATCTACAGCACAAACCATATGCTGGCTCTGGAACCAAGTAAGGGTAAAACTCTGCCAAGCAGCTGACCGGGCCAAATGCTTCACAGATACACATCGTCGGACTGTGCCCCTGTTCCAGCCAGGTCAGAACGTCTGGCTCAGCACCAAGCACATCTGGCTACGATTGCCATCCCAATGGCTAGCCCCCAAGTTTATTGGTCCTTTCCCCATCCTTAGATAGGAGAAGTCACCTATCAACACCAACTTCCAGCTTCCATGGGAATTCACAACACATTCCACGTTTCGCTACGTAAACCTTTGGTTCTGTTCTGGCCTTCTCAAAAGCCTCCTCCACCTACACAACATGCACCAGAACCAGAGCATACCCTGCAAGACAAGGAGGTCCTGGATGTACGATACCGGCGAGGCCACTGGGAATACCTCCTGTCATGGGAGGGCTTCAGACCGGAAGAAAACTCCTGGGAGCCCTCCCACCACATTCAGGATAAGACATTACTCCAGGACTTCCACTGATCCCGGCCGGTAATGGGGAGGCCTAGAAGGGGAGGAACTGTTGCACTAGGCCCATGCCCGGGCCTGCTCACCTTGCTCCTATGCTGTGGTGCTCCACAGCGGCATCTCCCAGGCTTTCCACTTCAGGCCTAGCTCCAAGCCGGGGTGCGGCGTCCTCTCCAGCGCTGGCCCCGCCCCTAGGCACGCGCGTGCAGACTGCCTGGCCCTTTTAAGGGCCAAGGGTGGGAATCAGCTCCACGGTGCAGCCTGATAACATCATGTAGACTTCGTATAAAAGCAAGGCCCTGCTCCCCAGGACCTCACCTTGGCAATCGGATCGAAACCGTGGTGTTCTTAGTTTGCCTAACTCCATGTTCCAGTGTCTCATGGTTCCAATGTCTCCTTGTTCCAACGTCTCCTCGTTCCAGCGTCTCCCTGTTCCTGAGTCTCCGTATGTTCCTGCATCCAACCCAGGTAATACCCCTATGGACTGATCTCTGGTACTGACTTCTGCCTGCTTGACCATTCTCTTGTCTGCTGCCTGGAACTGACCCTCACTTGCCTTGAGTACGCTTGGACTGACCTTGGTATTGACCCCTGCTTTGGCTGACCACTACTGGACTGATAATCTGGCTCTGACCCTTGCGCTTCACTTGGACACTCTCTTCTGGCCTACTGTGACTACCAGGCCAGCCTGCTGGGAACCCACTCGCGGCTTCCACCTGACTAGACCTGCAGGCCTGTCTCACCCAGAGAACCTTCCTGAACTATGACCTCCCTGAGGTCTCCAGAGCTTCCAGTTCGGGTCTAGTCCCTCCTATCTACATCAGTCACTCACCCTTGCTCGTGGTGGGCACACCCCTCCACTATCTCTTCAGGAGACCATCTGAGGCCCACCTAAGTCCAGGCGGTCCGGGTACCCAAGGGCTCAACCTGAGGAAACCCGGGACTGTTATTGGTGAAGCTCCAGCTAGCCTCTGTCTCCTCGTATGCTCCACCTCCTGGTGGCAGGCGCTTTCTGGGTCCGACCAGAGGGCCGTACCAATCCTGCACGAGGCCAAGGGTCCACCTCTAGTGCAACACCAGCACTCCAACAGTAACAATTATTGTTATGAAAAGGCAACATTACAAATATTACATCAGTCCCAAAGCACCAACAGATCTCCTATTAGGAAAATAGTACAAGCCAAGCTAATAAAGTTCCTATACACAAAACAAGCCCTACAGAATATCTTACCTCATTCACACATGCAGAACACAGACAAATCCTCACCAAATACAGAATAAAGAGATGATAAAGTTTAGATAGAAATTTGCAGACAAAAAACATGGAACTACCACAACAAGCCAAAATCTGCAGAGCAACAATGAATAAACAGAAATATCATCATTCCTCATAAAACATCAAATAAAATCAAGAAATATAAAACAGCAAACATAATAGCAAAACCATAATAAAAAAGATTTCAAAACAGATGCCAAATAGAACATTAAATCATTAAAACCTTAATTTAAGGGGCGCTGTCATGTGGCACACAAGATGGCAGCCTGAGTCGGAAGCTCTGCAACCCTCTCTCATTTCTGGGATAACGCAGCTATTTGGTTTTATTTTCTTCTTAAAATTGCTTCCCTGTTTCTTCTTACCTTATGGCCACCTCAAAACCCGGGAAAATTGAGGCTGCTTTTGCGGCGGCTGCCAGCACAAAGAGATCTAAGCAGGACCCTCCGTCACCCGATAAGGCCCCGCAATCGAAAAATATGGCGTTGGCTGAAAGATTTAATACAAATCAATATCGACACTACTATGGCTATCTGCAGTGGCTTACAATCTCTCACCACTCGCATGGATGGTTTTCAAGCATCCATGATACTGCATTTCAGTATCTTGATGATACTGAAATGCAGGTCTCTTCTCTTCTCATTTCCACAATGCCACTGCCTCGATTAGCAACAGAAGTGGAACAGCTAAAACAAACTATGGAGGATCTTTCTAATAGAAATTGTCGTAACAATATTAGAATCCTGGGAATACCAGAAGGAGCTGAAGGTAATGACTTTTTCTAATTTCTACTGCAAATGGTTCCTGCATGCTTACAGTTTAAATTTGACTACCTTTTTGAAATAGAAAGGGCCCATAGGATACCATCGTGAACGCTTCAAAACTCAATATATCCTAGACCTATTATTTTTAAGGTACTAAGATATCCACAAGTTCTCTTGATTTTTGCTGCAGCCAGGAGGAACAAGGCACCTTTGGCTTTTCAGGGGCAGTCTATTCTTTTTGTCCCTGATTTAGCAAAAACTATAGTGGCGAACCGCAAGGCCCTCCTTTCGCTGAGGCCACGCTTGCAATCTTTAGGGGTGACGTATGACATATACCCAGCACAGATGCGGGTCACCTATAATAATGAAACTAAACTGTTCCAAAACCCAAAGGAACTAGAAGAATTTTTGCTCTCCTCTGAACCAGCTGCTTCCATGGTCACCTGAACAAGGAGAAGCGCCCACTGCTATATTTCATGGAACTTTACTGGTCTTTCCAGTTTTAATCTCTCTTCTCCCTCCTTTGTTCTTACATTGGGAGTTTGAGAGCCCCTGTTAGTCAGTGCTCCAATATTTTGGATTCAGTCCTCCTTAATTATAGAGATCGTGCCTTTCACTATGTTTTTGGGAAGCCCCTGTTATGTACTTTTCTTTTTTATTACCAAACAGTTCTTCATTCCTTGTTTTCCTTTTTCACATTGACCAACAAACTCCAACAAGGAGTGAGGGAGATGCGGGCTGCCTTTTTGGTCCACCCTGAGGCTCTTTTCACTCGTATATTCTGGCTACCCATGCATTGGCAGGGATAAGCCTTGTTCAGCACTGCTCCTTCATCTCATTCTTTTTCAAATGAGATGTTTTTTGGTTATTTTTTTTCTGGCATCTTTTTCCATTCTCCATCTTTCGGATCTTCTTTTATCCTTCTTACAACTACAGATTCTTCTACTGTTGCTGCACAATAATACTTCTTTTATGGAGGATAAGTTCATCCTAAATAAGGTCTGGTATTTTCCTGTTTTCTCATGACATCTACCATCACATCCTTCCAAGGTCATATCCTTTAATGTCAATGGTTTCTCACACCTATTAAATGGAAAAAGGTCTCAACTATCTACACACTCTTCATACGGACATTGCGCTGATACAAGAAACACATCTTTCAGCTTCTGATACCCTCAAGCTCTGGCAATATTTGGGTTGGACACATTCTTTTCAGTCCAGCAGTACATAAAAAGCGTGGCACGGCCATTCTGATCAATAAAAATCTGAATGCTACGGTATCACATCACTCAGCTGACATAGATGGCAGATGGAATATTATACAACTATCCATCCAGAATGAATCTTTCACCATCTTCAATCGTTATGCACCGAACGCTGACAATTCGGATTTATTTCATGATGTATCACCCGATTATTGGAACTGGATTCTTCACAAAGCATTATTGGAGGAGATTTTAATCAAACTTTAGACCTGGTTCTGGATAAACAAACAAACGCTCGACTGACCATCTCCAAATCTACTCGTGCTTTACAACACTTTACCACTACGCTTGGGCTCTCTGACCCTTGGCACCTTTTCTAATTTCTTGGGGTCCAATGGAAAGAACACCATTTGGGTCACAGTTGACCGCTTTTCCAAAATGGCACATTTTGTAGCATTACCAGGATTGCCCTCCTCTGTGGAGTTAGCAAAACTCTTAAACACATCTTTCACCTGCATGGGATTCCTAAGCATATTCTATCCAACAGAGGAGTACAATTCACTGCTAAATTTTGGAGAGCTTTATCAAAAATTTGACATCGCATTGGACTTCACCTCTGCTTTCCTCTGCTTACCACCCTCAGTCTAATGGACAGTCTGAGAGAATGTACAGAACGATCTAAAAATTTCTGCGATCTTATGTCAACTCAAGGCAGAGCGACTGGGCTGAACTACTGCTGTGGGCAGAATTTGCCATCAACTCTCTGTTGTAATTAGTGAGGTTTGGGTGGATCCTTGGACACTGTGGCAGCTGACCATGGCCATGGGGGGCAGACCTCTGAGGGGCCACAGGTCAGGCTCAGCTTAGGACACACAAACACAGAGATTGATCTTTTATTAGACAATGTGATGAAGCCACCAGAGGTGGCAGTAGTGAGCAGTTGAAGTTGCCCGGCTAGGTTAGTATCCCTCAGGCGCTGGAACAGCGACTCCTCCGGTAGCAGTGCTGTAGTGGAAAGAACTGAGAATAATGAGTATAGTGGAATAAGCACAAGCCCCAGTATGGAGAACCTCAGGATAGGAAAAGCAGGTCCTTGAGGAGCGAGTACCTCATTTCTGAGTGCTGAGAGGCTTGAATATATTGTACTCACATAGCGGTTCCACGTAGGAGATGGCACAGGGCTGGAACGAAGGCAGGCCTTGAGGAGCAAGTACCTGGTTCCAGGGAACAGCTCTGAGGTGAAGATGGTAGTTCTCACTGGCGTTGTAGATAGCGAATCCTTCCAGGCAGAAGAGAAGGTAGGAGCAGGCAGTGAGTCAGGGAACATGGGAACTCGAGGAGCAAGTACCAGTTCTGATAGTGACCTGAAAAGCAAGTGAGGCCCCGAGAAACGGGTACCCCGTTAACGTTAAGAGTCCAATGGAATTGGAGGCAGAGTAGCTGGGTAGGGAGAGAAAATCCCATCCGTAAGGTATCCCTTGCTAACTCAAACATTGTAGGCTTTAAATATCTGGGCAACGTGACAGCATCACAGGGGGACGCCCCTGAGGTTCGTGCCAAGTAGGAAATAAGAGTGAGGGCCGTACGGCGTGCACGCCCTAAGGTACAAGTGGAGCATGGTGGAAGGCAGCGCCCAAGCTGGACCAGGGACACCAAAGAGAGTGGCAGGCAGGCGCCACAGCAGCCAGGCGTCAATCCACAGCAAGAGAAGGTGCAAAGAAATAAAGGCAGGTGGAGTGAATCCGTCAGGAAGGGATGGTTGCAACAGTACCCCCCTTCAAAGGGCGGTCTCCTCTGTGGGTACCAGGTTTTGGTTTCCAAGGATGCGAGAGATGAAACTGATGGAGCATCTCTTTGTCAAGGATATTAGCCAGAGGCTACCAAGAATTTTCTTTGGGTCCAAAACCTTCCCATGAGAGAAGGTATTCCCAGGTTTTGCCTCGTTTGCGGATATCAAGAATGGCTTTGACCTTGTATTCTAGGTCAGCTTCTGCATTGATGGAAGATGGTTCCTGAGATTTGGAAGAGAATTCACTGATGATGAGTGGTTTCAGAAGTGAAACATGAAAAGCATTATGGATGTTCAATCCAGGTGGTAACTTCAGACTGTAGGTAAAATTGCTAAGACGTCGGAGGATTAGAAATGGTCCAACGTAGCGAGGAGCAAATCGAGAGGAGGGTAACTTCAGTCTAAGATGCTTAGTGGATAGCCAGACTTTGTCACCAGGTTGAAAGACAGGCGCTTTAGAATGGTGTGCGTCATAACATCTTTTGGCTCGATCGCTCACTTTGAGTAGCATTGCTTTCGTCTGAGTTCATAATTGATGGATTTCATCAGCAGTGGATTGAGCTGCTGGGGATGTCACAGAGCTTCAGTGGAAGTGGCGGTGATGTTAAAAGTCCATATACCATTTCAAATGGTATTGATCCAGTTGATGTTGCTGGATGAGAATTAATGGCGAATTCAGCCCATGGTAAGAGTTTGGCCCAGTTAGTCTGGCGGCAACTCACAAAGGCCCGAATGAACTGTTTCAGGGTCCTATTCATCTGTTCTGTTTGGCCATTAGATTGAGGATGATAGGCAGATGTATAATCTAGAGAGATGTCGAAGTGTTTGCACAGGGCCTTCCAGAATCTTGCCGTGAACTGTGATCCTCGATCCAAGACTATGTGCTTTGGTAGGCCATGGAGGAGAAAGATATGGACTATGAAGAGCTTCGCAAGTTCTGAGGCTGAGGGTAAGTCAGATAGTGCCACGAAGTGGGCCATCTTGCTGAAGCGGTCGACTGTGACTCAGATGGTATTCATACTTCCAGAAAGGGGTAGATCAACTACAAATTCAATAGCGATATGCATCCAGGGCTGTTCCGGAGCTGGAAGCAGTTGCAGCAATCCCCACCTGTTGGCCAGAAGTAGGTTTGTGCTTGGCACAGTTGGCACAAGATGTCACATAGGAGAGTGTATCCTCCTTGATAGTTAGCCACCAATAATACTTCTGTAGCTCCAGCAGGATATGGCGTTGACCAGGATGGCCAGCAAGCTTGGAATCGTGCGCCCAATAGAGCACTTTCTTTCTGAGATGCTTTGGCATGATGGTCTTACCAGCGGGCACAGAATGAGTAGCCACTAAGATGACTTTCTTCAGGTCGATTATGTGCTGCTGCTCTTCCGGAATATCCTCCAAGAGAAAGGAGAGTGATAGGGCATCAGCTCTGGTATTCTTGTCTCCGGGGCGATATTTGAGCATGAAGTCAAAACAGTTGAAAACTAAGGACCATCTAGCTTGTCTATGATTAAGACGTTGTACATGGCGGAGATACTCTAGATTCTTATGGTCCGTAAACATGGTAATTTGATGTTGAGCATCTTTGAGCCAAGGCCGCTATTCCTTGAATACCAACTTAATAGCCAGAAGCTCTTTGTCACCGATCCCATAATTATTTTCTGCTGGAGAGAAACATCGTGAGAAGAAAGAGTAGGGACGTAAGGACTTGGAATCTCCAGTCTGGCTTAGAACAGCTCCCATACCGACGTCAACCTCTACGATGAATGGCTTGTTGGGGTCCTGATGACAGAGGCATGGTTCCATGGAAAAGATAGTTTTCAAATCTTCGAATGCGGACATGGCCTCTGCAGACCATTTAGAAGCATTGGCCCCATAGCAGTCAAGGGCACCATTAAAGAAGAATACTTCTTTTTAAAGCTTCTGTAGTAATTGGTGAACCCCAAAAATCATCTCAGGGCCTTCAGGCTGGTAGGCTGGGACCAATTCTTGATACTTTCTAATTTTTTGGGATCCATCTGGAAGCCATCTTTAGACACAATGTAGCCAAGAAAAGTCACGGAGTCTTTATGGAATTCGCACTTGGATAGCTTGGCATAAAGTTGGTGTTCACGGAATCTTAGTAGAACTTGCTTGACGTCTTCTAGATGAGTAGACAGATTCTGAGAAAATATCAGGATGTCATCTAGGTACACTACGACACTCTTGTACAACAAATCCCGCAGAATGTCATTCATCATGTTCTGGAACACAGTGGGTGTGTTGCATAGGCCGAAGGGCATTACTAAGTACTCAAAATGACCGTCTCGAGTGTTGAAAGCTGTTTTCCACTTGTCACCACTGCAAATCCGGACTAAGTTGTAGGCCCCTTTCAGGTCAAGTTTTGAAAATATCTTATCCCCTTGAAGCCGGTCAAAGAGCTCTGAGATTAGAGGCAGGGGGTAACGGTCTTTAATCGTTCAGACCTCGATAGTCGATACAAGGACGTAAGGTTCCATCCTTCTTCCCCACAAAGAAGAATCCTGCGCCGGCTGGTGACTTTGAAGGTCTAATGAAACCTTTCTGTAAATTCTCCTCAATGTACTCGGACATAGCCTTGTTCTCTTTTGCAGAGAGTGGATAGACACATCCTTTCAGAGGTTCAGTGTTCGGTTTCAGCCGAATGGCACAGTCAAAAGATCTGTGTGGAGGGAGGATGTTAGCTGCTTCTTTCGAAAACACATCACTGAATGGTGTGTATTGAGGCAGCAGTCCTGCCATCACTGGCGTTGTAGGCATGCAGAGAACAGGAGAGACTTCCTTGAGACAACTGCCATGACAACCTGGACCCCAGTGGGAGAGTTCCAAGGAGGACCAGTCAAATTGAGGCTGATGCAACTGCAACTAGGGTAACCCCAGAACGATAGGGTGCATGGTCTTCTCTAACACAAAGAAGGGAATTGTCTCCATATGGAGAGCTCTGGCTCGAAGACTCACTGGTTCGGAGTGACAAGTCATATCACCGGGCAAAGGCTCTCCATGGATGGATGACAAGAGTAGTGGAGCTTCTAATGTAACGAGGGGAATCCTCAAGTTTTCCACTAAGCGTTGAAGTATAAAGTTGCCTCCTGCCCCCAAATCCACAAGGGCAAGAGTTTTAATTGTAGATGGTCCACAAGTCAGGGAGACTGATAGAGAGTGGAGGAGAAGGCGAGGTAAGGCCTAAGAACAGTCCTCCTGCAGGACTTAGGCCCGTCCATTTTCCGGACGAATAGGACATGTTGGGATATCATGATTAGCTTGTCCACAATACATACATAAGCCATGTCTCTTCTGAAGTCTTCTCTCTTTTGAAGTCAAATGACTGTGACCAAGTTGCATCGGTTCTTCTCCACTGGCAACAGGTAAAGCTGGAACCATCCGAAGTGCAGGTTTAGCACAAGTCTCCTTCTGAATCAGTCCTGTAGTAGGCTTGAGTTCTTTCACCTTATCATGAAGCCGGTGTCCAATTCTAGTAGCCAAAGCCACTAGTTCATCCAGAGAGTCAGGTGTCTCTCGAGCAGCAATCTCATCCTTCAAGTGAGTATTCAGACCTCTGAAGAAAAGAGTTTTCAGGCATCTATGTTCCCAGCACAATTCTGTAGCAAAGTCTATTGCAAAATCAGCCAGTGGTCAGTTGCCTTGCTTCAGGTCCACCAGGTCAGAACCAGCAACAGTCACTTGAGCAGGATCACCAAAAATGGATATAAATAATTCTAAAAATCCATCAATATCCTGCAGGATTGGATCCCTACGTTCCCACAGCATTGAAGCCCAAGACAAGGCCCTTCCATCAAGATAAGATAGAATATAAGTAGTCTTGGCGTAAGCTGTGGGGAAGTGTGCAGACTGCAATGTGAAATGCATGCAGCATTGGTTTAGGAAATCTCTAGTTCTTTGAATCTCTCCAAAGAAATGCACTGGAGCAGCCAGAGGTACCATAGTCTTTATAGTTACTTCGGTTAACTGACCTTCATTTCTGGAAGTAGCGCCTTGCGTCTTCTGTGCTTATAGCTGATGAAACGCTCAAGTGAGTTTCTCCCATGCATCTTGTAGTTCAGCAGTGTGTAGGGCCAGGCCTGGAATGGCCTACAAGGCATTGAGCTGTGCCGGATCCATGGAGTTAGCAATATGTTATAATTAGTGAGATGTGGGCTGACCATGTCCACAGGGGGCAGTCCCATGAGGGGCCACAGGTCAGGCTCAGCTTAGGACACACAAACAGAGATTGATCTTATATTAGACAATGTGATGAAGCCACCAGAGGTGGCAGTAGTGAGCAATTGCAGTAGGCCAGCTGGGCTAGTATCCCTCAGGCGCTGGAACAGCAGTGCTGTAGTGGAAAGAACTGAGAATAATGAGTACAGTGAAATAAGCACAAGCCCCAGTATGGAGAATCCCAGAATAGGAAGAGCAGGCCCTCGAGGAGCGAGTACCTGATCCCTGAGAGCTGAGAGGCTTGAAGGTATTGTACTCACACAGCAGTTCCACGTAGGAGATGGCACAGGGCTGGAACGGAGGCAGGCCCTCGAGGAATGAGCACCTGGTTCCAGGGAACAGTTCTGAGGTGAAGATGGTAGTACTCACTGGTGTTGTAGATAGCGAATCCTTCCAGGCAGAAGGGAAGGTAGGAGCAGGCAGCGAGTCAGGGAACATGGGCCCTCGAGGAGTGAGTACCGGTTCCTGATAGCGACCTGAAAAGCAAGTGAGGCCCCCGAGGAGCAGGTACCCCATTAGCGTTAAGAGTCCAATGAAATTGGAGGCAGAGTAGCTGGGTACGGAGAGTGAATCCCATCCGTAAGATATCCCTTGCTAACTCAAAGCCTAGCAAACATTGTAGGCTTTAAATATCCAGGCAACGTGATATCATCACAGGGGGACACCCCTGAGGCTCGCGCCAAGTAGGAAATAAGAATGAGGGCCGCATGGTGCGTGCGCCCTAAGGTACAAGCGGAGCATGGTGAGAGGCAGCGCCCAAGCCGGTCCAGGGACACCAGAGAGGACAGCAGGCAGGCACTGCGGCAGCCAGGTGTCCATCCACAGCAAGAGGAGGTGCAAAGAAAGAAACGTAAGCGGAGTGAATCTGTCAGGAAGGGATGGTTGCAACACTCTCATCCTGCTACTTCCATGGGGTCATCTCCCTTCCAACTCGTCTATGGACGACAACGGCTTCCACCTCTGCCAATCCCACTATCAGTGGCTTCTCCTGCAGCCCAGGCTACTGCAGCAGATTTATCTCAACTTTGGAAGCAAACGAAGGAGCTACTCCTTAAAGCAGGACAAAAAGCAAAGAAGATCTACAATGCTCACCATCGAAAGGCACCACAGTTTCAGCCTGGAGACAAAGTCTGGTTGAATACCATCTTAAACTACCTTCAGCACATTTTGCACCTCGCTATGTAGGACCTTTTGCTATCCTTTGGCGATTGGGAAATCTGACATACAGTTTGAAGCTACCTTCATCAATGAAGATCCACAATGTCTTCCATGTCTCTCTATTAAAACCCTTGATGCTCTCTGAGTTCTCTAAAAAGACACCAGAACCAACTAGTCTGGACACTGAAGACAAAATCAAATATGCAGTGGATGACATCCTGGATGTCCGTAAGAGAGGCAAGACATGGGAGTACCTCATCTCCTGGGAGGGCTATGCACCAGAAGAAAACTCATGGGAGCCGCTGGCCAATATCATGGATAAGGACATGGTACTTCAATTCCATCTTGCACACCTATGTAAACCCAGACCACCAGGAACAGGTCCTGGAGGGGGCCCTTTGAAGGGGGTACTGTTGTGTCCGTTAGTTGCAGACGGCTGCGACCGCTCTGCCTTACCTCTTTTTTGCCTTTCTCCTCCTCCATGGGTAAGATGGCTGCCTCCGGTGCCGAAACCCTCAGCGTCTCCAACTCAGCATGGGCGTCCCTGTCCGCCATGCTCCTTCCCGTAGCCTCCTATGGCGCATGCGCGCACGCTGCCTACGTTTATCTACACGTCATGGCGGGAACCTCGGGGGTGTCCCAACAGCATGACGTCAATACTCCCATGTATTTAAGCCTCTGCTCTGCTCTTAATGAACGAGTTAACAAGGACCGGTTTAGCTACTCTGACCGTTTCTAAGCTGCACGCTTACACTCCTCACTACCCTCTGGGGTATCATGCTCCTGAAGAAGCTCTGGGCACCCGCTCCTCGGGGGCCTCTCACTTCCAACTACCCTTCGGGGCTTCTACTACTAATTAGACAACCGCTCCTCGAGGGTTTCTCTCTTCTCTTACAGGATCATCTGTGCTTCCAGCTACTCACTCCTCGAGGGTCTATCCAGCTCAGAGTATCCTGCATCATGGACCTTGAGACCCACCTTCACCACCTACCAGAAGGATTCCTGCACTGCTCTTCAGTGAGTACCTCTATAATTCAGCTCTCCATTTCCACCCACCAGGTTCGCCTTATCCCGCTCTGCGGAACACTACCAACCTTGTACATCTGGGTGAGATTTCTCCATCTGAGGCTGTCTGAAAGTATTGGTACCTTGCTGGACTTCAGTGCCATCTCTTCCTGCCTTATTACCATCTATCTACAGCAGTACAATAATGCTTTCCATCTCCAGTGTCTGAGTCTAGCCTATTGCAGTGGTTCCCCATGGGGACCCTCCCTGTGGGAGGAGTCATCTCCACTGTGACTAACAGTCCACAATATGCCTCAAACCCAACACTCTCCTTCATTTCTTCAACCTCTGGTGGGATTAATTATTTTTTTTTTCACATTCTTATAAACCACTTTATTCAATGGGGGGTAGATCCAAGAAGTTTACAAAAATTCAACATACATAATAATAAAATAAACAATAAAAACAGGACAATTCAGTTATTAAAGAGAAAGCAGAAAGGAGGTAAAACAAGGCGGATAGGTCGTAAATTATTTAAATCGTCAGTGTCAATGTTAGTTTTCTTAGGGATCAGTAGGATAGAAGTGTTTTTTAAAGAATGCAGAAAGGATCCAGATGAGAGTGAGAGGTTAACCAAAGAAGCTAAATACATTGATAAATAGTCACGAGATGCTTGTAGTAGATATCAAGAACATGGATTAAAAGGGCAATAAGAAATTTTAAGTTTAGATAAGATTCGTGTCACCATAAATGAATCAACAGAATCAAAACTAAACCAACTATATGAGGCAGATGGTAATATTAGATTCAGTATAGACAGGTGAGCAAATTCATTAAATATGTTACCTGTTTTGGATTTAAAGTGTTGAGCAATTTTATTCCATAAATCGGTGTCAACTATGTCAAAGGTTTTTGATTTGACTTTAGTAATGGTTCTAACAATATTAAACAGGATAGCAGAATTACAATTAGCCATTTGAATTTCCTAGCATAAAAGGACTTTTTAGTCAAGGAAATTATTTTCTTATAGAGTCGTGAATGAGCATAGAAAGCATCCTTATTTATCGTAGAGAGGATTTTTGCGCCAAACTTCGCTCAATTTGACGTAGTTTGGTTTTGAATGCTTTTATTTCTGTGCTGAACCAAGGTGCAGAAGGTTTATTGCAAGAAGAGTAGGGTTTAGTAGGAGCAACAGAATCCAATGCGAGGGTAATGTCTGAGTTCCATTCAGAAACAGCAAGGTGAATGTTGTTTGAAGGAACAGGAGCAAGGTTAGAGAGAATAGAATTTGCAAATAGCTCAGGATTAATGTATTTCATTTTACAGATGGCTTGTAAGTTATGGTATGTTGGATGGAAGAGCTCAGATAAGAACCAGAGAATGATAGAATGAAGTGATCAGACCAGGGGACTGGCTGGCAGGATATTTTAATAGAGGAGGTAGGAATGAAAGATGGATTATAAAATAGTAAGTCTAAGGTATGGCTGCATTTGTGGGTTAGATGACCAGTTGGTTGTTCCTAGACTAGGTTGGGATCTGTTAGTAGCCCTGTTGGGGCCTCTCTCTCAACTTAACATTTTTTGTTTTCAGCGGTGAGTAACCTGATGGATGTATTCTTCTCTTTCACCACCCCTGTGTGCCTACATGTGCAATTGCATGGTTGGCACGCCCAATTGTGCTAGGCCTATATACAGTAATAGTCAATTAGTTGCTTTGCATGACTTTTCAATGCTTTACATTACAATTGTTCATTAATTATATTCAGTATTTTCTATGTGTAAAATTACCTACAAATTTTTATTCCATGCAAAGGTGAAAAAAAAAATCACAAATGGAGCTTGATATGCCAAAAGGCCAAATAATGCAGATTATTTTAAGTAACACACCTTATTTTGGGGTTTGGCACACACAGCGACATTTTTAAAGTTTTCCACAGTTTAGTATATTACACTCACAGTAATTTAAAAATAAAAACATGTAAATATTCTTAAGGCATCCCAAACATGATAAAATTGCAAAATAATAGATCAACAAAACTTATAAAAAATCTCTATAAAGTTAAATAAATCAAAGATGGAGTAAAAATAAAAAATACATAATCATGTCATCAAAAGCACAAATATTTATTGTCCTTAGCAAAGTAAATGTTTTACTAGCATAGCATTGCTTCTCAGCATAACTCAGTTACTTTCCTACATTCACCCTTGAAAAAGGTAGTCTTTTCATTTGAAAGTTTTTTTCTTCAGACACAGATGTTACTTCTCATCTCCGAAAGAAGTCACACCGGCTTTTTGTGTATGTGTGTGCTGGATCTTTCCATTCTCACAAAACATGATTTTAACTTGAATGAATCCACATTACCTGCTTCTTGGTTTCCCATGGTCACCATGGTTTAGGCCAGAGCCTAATTATGCCAACAGCCCTTTTGGGACACTGTCAACAACTACTAGGTCTTTAGAGAAACTTCATCAAATTGACAATTCAACTACAAAAAGAATATGTTTTTTGCTTTGCTTATCCAAATTATTCAAGGCAACTGGTGCCTTGTTTCAGTCTGGAGTTTACTCACAAAAGTACCTGGAAATGTACTTTTAATTACATTGGCTTATCTAAAATTTTGAACAGAATTAGCCAAGTTTAGAAATGTATATAGGAGATAATGGACATAGCATGAACTGTGAGTTTACGATTCTTCCAACATATTTGTGAATGTTGCATCATTTCCCATGTTAGATTTCTAGCTAATTTTAAACTGTGCTTCTCCCCTAGCCCCCATTCCTTACTTCCTTCCACCCCAGGAAAATCACATTCTCCTGCAAACTTCCTTCTGCTATTGATATTTAAACATCTTAAAATCAGTCCTTAAAGCGATCAATCTAGTCTTTATTAACGATCTAACTATGAACTTACAGGCCAATACAGTAAGGGCGCATAAGAAAAAGTGCAGCAGTGCTGGGCGCCTGCTCATTTGCCGCATGCACAGTTCGGATCACATAACGCTCGATACAGTATTTAAATGGCATGCAAATGCAAGCCGCATCCAAAGCGCGTCCATGAAGCGTCCATGAAGCACAATCCATTTTACTGTTTAGAGTGCTATACAGCGCCTATACAGTATCCTGGGTGTGCTGGTACCTGTCATTTCAAATGTCATTTCAAATGACATTTGAAATGACAGGTACCAGGAAGTGGATGGTTCTCCTATGCTCGGGCATCTGGGATTGCCAGTCCTCTCTCCCCCCCCTCCTGAAGCAAGGCGCAGGGCGAAAATCGACTCGACATGTTATTAAAGCAAATAGAAATTGTAACAAAAGTAAACTTACTGCATGCTTCCAGCAGCCCCAGTCCTCTCCCCCCCTCCTCCCGAGGCGCCCACCGCGGCTCCCCTGCCTCCCGGGGGCAGCCGGCGATGAAAGCGGCTTCCAGCAGCCCCGCCGGCGAAGGTGTATGAACGCACATCCAATTTGGGCGCTCAAGCAACGAAGGCGCATGCTGTGACCTGTGCGCCTGGATGGACGTCCGAGGTCATGGTGTGCGCTCTTGCGCCTTCACTGCTTGAGCGCCCAAATTGGACATGCGTTCATGTACCTTCACCGGCGGGGCTGTTGGAAGCTGCTTTTGCCACTGGCTGCCCCCGGGAGGCAGGGGAGCCACGGTGGGCGTCTCGGGTGGAGGGGAGATGCATGAACACACGTCCAATTTGGGCGCTCAAGCAGGGAAGGCGTATGAGTGCACGCTGTGACCTCGGATGTCCATCTGGGTGCTCAGGTTCCGGCATGCGCCTTTGTTGCTTGAGCGCCCAAATTGGTTGTGCGTTCATGCATCTTCACCGGCGGGGCTGCTGGAAGCCGCTTTCGCCGCCAGCTGCCCCCGGGAGGCAAGTGAGCCGCGGTGGGTGCCTCGGGAGGAGGGGAGAGAGAGGACTGGGGCTGCTGGAAGCATGCAGTAAGTTTACTTTTGTTACAATTTATATTTGCTTTAATAACATGTCGAGTCGATTTTCTCCCTGCGCCTTGCTTCGGGAGGGGGGGGAGAGAGGACTGGCAATCCCCAATGCCTGAACATAGGAGAACCAGGGAGAACCAGGCCACACCATGTTACTCGCTTGCTCCAACTCACCCACTTATTTGACCGGAGCCTGCCTATTGCTGTGACATTCCTCTAACGCCAGGGTCAGGGTAGGCGGTAAATTAGCGGGTTAAAGACGCGGCAAAACAGTTGGTTAAAAAGGAGATAATTGGGCTGCACGTTACTGTATGGGAGGGAATAGCTAATCCGATCGTTTACATATCATATACATGCCGCGGGTGGAAAGGGATACGCATTGATTTAAAGAAGCGGTAGTCGGGGCCGAGTCGCGGCATGCGGGGAGGGCCCCCCCCCCTTAACATGGCGCTTGCCGAGGGGAGGGCCCCCCCGCCTGTCTTCCTTCCCCCCGACGGCGCTTACCTGCGGGACCGGGAGGCCGCGCGGCGAAGCGGGGTCGGCCTGGGACCAGAGGAGGGGCGCGATGGCGAGCGCGGCACGGCGAGGCCGCCGCATCGTCTGGCCTGGGGACGGGGGAGGAGCGTGATGACGCGCTCGGCACGGCGAGGCCGCCGCGTCATCACGCTGGTGACATCAGCCTCGCGGATATCGCGAGGCTGAGGCCCTTTTAAGCAGCAGCGAGCGCTGTGCCCGGTTTTTTACCAGGACAGCGGACCCTGCCCTTGGTGGAAGGAAGGGCAGAGGGGGAGCCAGGAGGACCCCGAGATCGCAGGTCAAGAGTGGAAAGGGGGCAGGAGCGGCGGAGAAGGTGAGGATGGAGCAAGGAAAAAAGAGCCAAGGCAGGTGGCAGCAGCCAGGGTCAACCCCGCCAGGACAAGTCACCAACAGAGGGCCCACATCGCAGTGGGAAATGGGACAAGGCGGAGTACCACAGTGGGGCTGGCCCATGTGGTCAGCGATGGGGGCAGGGGCCATGCCAGCGATGGGGGCATCAGGCCCACCCCCAGATTCAGTGGCCCTAGGCGGACAGGGCGGAAACGCATACGGATCCCAGCAATGGCAGCAACACATGTACCCCCCATGGTGGCAGATGCCACCGCCATGGTATGGCCCAGTGGTTGGGGGAACGACGGCTCCACAGGACAGTGGCTCCAGAGCACAGAAACCGACCGGGTCATCACAAAAGCGTGGGAGGACAAGCAAGAAAGCGCAGCAACCCCGAAAACGGAGCGCGGCGCAGGACAAGGACAGAGTCAAAGCGGCGAAAGCGATGGACCCTGGTGAAGGCGTGGCAAGCTCCGACGAGGACGAGATGCGAGAGCCGGAGACACCGTTGACACCAGCGGCAGAGCCGGAGGCAACCGCCAGAGCGGGCGGTGGAGAGCGGAACACGGATGGAGCAACAAAAGGAAAGGGTAATAAGAGAAGGAGGCCTGATAGCGAATCCTCCACTGGCTCGTCAGAGGACGATGCAGATGGGAGTGAAGCGGAGGAAGGGTCCGCGGCGATGGTTAGCGGGCGACTACGGGCACAACAGTGGCAACGGCTTTACCCCCGTTAGCCGACCTATGCGAAAGTGTCCCGAGGGATTTGAGAAGCAAAATCAGAAAAAGGGAGTACATTGATATATTCTCTATTTTGGAGGGCAGGAAAGGGGCAGCCGAGAGAAAGAAGAGGGGAAAAAAGGACGAGAAGAAAGGGGGGGAAGTGAAGGTAGCAAAAAATATCATTAACTGGGCTAGAGCCTACCTCAGAATGATTAGCGTCATAGGTAAGGAGGATCCGTCCCAGTATGCACCCATGCTTAGCTACGCAGATGCGATACTCGAGGCTCACAAGGAGTATCAAGGTTGGTGCTGGCTAAACTACGACGAGCAGTTTAGGGATAAAATGGAAGGAAATAGGAGCTTGTCATGGGGAACACAGGACATGGGACTTTGGTTACGGCAGATGACCAGTAAGGTACTAGATATAGGAGGACCACACACAGCGGGAAAGATGGGCAATGGGATGGCAACGCCGGGGAGTAATGCAGGGGGCGAAGGCGGGAATAGCAAGGCATGGGGGGAAGGCGGAAATGGGAAAGTGTGTTGGAGATTTAACAAGGCGGGATGTACCTTCCATGATTGCAAATTTAAGCACATATGTTCCCTCTGCGCTGCACCACACCCGGCGAGCAAATGCAATAGGAAGGGTCAATGGCCGGCCGGGAGTGTCGGCGGAGGAGGAAAGCAATGAGGTTTCTGAGAAGGCGTTTTCACCAGTAAAATTGGCAATTATGGAAGAATGGCTGGCAGCATACCCCAGGCGGGAGGAGGCTGCTAGGCTTAGGGAGGGTTTTCGTGACGACTTCAAGATACCGTTCCAGGGACGCATCAGGAGCGCAAGCTTAGGAAACGCCGCTTCGGCAGGGAAACATGCGGATATCGTCCAGATGAAAGTTATGAAAGAAATTGAGATGGGACTTATGGCGGGTCCATTCGTGGACCCGCCTTTCCGGGAGATGATTTTCTCACCCTTGGCGGTGGTCCCTAAGAAAGAACAGGGGGAATTTCGGTTAATCCAGAATCTGTCATACCCCCCAGGCGATTCGGTTAATGATCACCTGCCGGAGGCTGCATGTAAGGTGCAGTATGCATCTTTCGATGCAGCCATTGCATTGGTAAGGCAATGCGGGCAAGGGGCGTTAATGGCCAAGGCAGACATAAAGTCCGCATTTTGGCTGTTGCCCGTTCATCCCAATAGCTTCCCACTCCTGGGTTTCCACTTTAACGGTAGATATTATTTCGACAAATGTATGCCGATGGGGTGTTCCGTATCTTGTGCATATTTCGAAATGTTCAGCACATTCCTACATTGGGCACTACAAAGACGGGCAGGGAACAACAATGTGGTCCATTACTTGGACGACTTTTTGTTCGTGGGACCGGCCAATAGGGACACTTGTGTGCAATTATTAGCAACATTTCAGGACATGGCCCAGGATTTCGGGGTCCCGTTGGCACAAGAAAAAACGGAGGGTCCAGCGACCACCTTGTCATTCTTGGGCATAGAGATAGATACGCTGGTGATGACGTCCAGATTACCAATCGAGAAAGTGCGCAAGCTGCGGAACATGCTACGGCAGGCATTGGCATAAAAAAAGGTCACCCTGACCACCATGCAATCGATAATAGGAAGTTTGAATTTTGCATCCCGAGTCATACCAATGGGGAGGGCTTTTCTGAGACGGTTGGCAGACGCGACAAAGGGAGAGTAGGGCGCTCGCATCACCACATTAGAATAACGCAACCAATAAGGGCGGAAATTTCAATGTGGCTTCGTTTTTTAGGCAGTTTTAATGGCATATCAATGTGGCAGGAAGAGCCTGTTTCAAACCAGGACTTGGGTATATTCACGGACGCGTCGGGAGGATGGGGCTTCGGGGCGTATTGGCGGGGCGCCTGGTGCGCGGCCCCATGGCCACAGGGATGGAGGGACGGGGGTTTAGTGAAAAATATAACTTTCCTGGAGCTTTTCCCCATACTGGTAGCTATCACGGTGTGGGCGCACAAATTGCGCAACAAACGTATAGTTTTTTGGTGCGATAACATGGCAGTGGTGACGGTATTGAGCAGGCAGGCGGCGCACTGCGCACGCGTGGCAGAGTTGCTTAGGGAGGTGGTGTTGCAGAGCTTGCATTTGAATTTGACATTAAGGGCGAAACACGTACCCGAAGCCCGGAATCAGGTGGCCGATGTGCTATCGAGGGCTAAGTGGGATCTTTTTTGCCAACAGGTGCCGGAGGCAGAGGCGGAGGGAGTCCCAATACCGGACCATCTATGGCAAATTGGAGCAAGGTCGAGCGGGGATTGCTGAGGGCGTCGGTGGCCCCGGCAACCTGGAAAGCTTACTGCAGGGGTTACGCTAGGGTGCAGGAGTTTCTTCAAGGGCAAGGCGGCATGGTAGGGGTAGTGAGGGCCGAACAGGTGGTGCAATTCATAGCATGGGCAAAGGAGTCAGGTTGGTCCAGGGGGGCCACAATAAACCACTTGGCGGGTTTCGCCTTCTTTACAAAGGCACGGGGCTTAGGGGACCCGCTCCGTTTTTTCATAGTGAAAAAGTTGTTGGCAGGCTGGGCGAGGGAGGTGACATGGCAAGGGGATAAAAGGAGACCGATAACGCATGAGGTGTTGGTTAAAATGTGGTATGCAGTTCAGCAGGTCTGCACCCAGCCATTGGAGGCAGCATTGTTTAGGGCAGCTTTCTGTACGGCATTCTTTGCTGCCCTAAGGGTTAGCGAGTTGGTGGCACCATCCAAGAAAGATGCAGGTAATAACAGCTTATTATATAGCAATGTACAGGTGCACGATCGGTTTATCAGGCTCCGGATACACAAATCTAAGACCGATCAGAAGGCGAGAGGAGTTGATATACAACTGGTGAAGGTGGGGGCGCAGGTAACCTGTCCGGTAAGGAACATAACAAATTACGTGCGCGCCAGGCCTAAGGGGGGGGACCACTTTCTGGTCCATGGGGATGGAGTGCCGCTGACCAAGTATCAGTTTACAGCGGTGTTACGCATGGTATTGGAACGCATAGGTTTGGATCCAAGGGAATATGGAACTCATTAGTTCCGGATCGGGGTGGCGACTAGCGCGGCGCAAGCAGGGTTGCCGATGAAAACCATTCGGAAAATTGGGCGATGGCAATCTGCAATAGTTAAGAGATACGTGAGGCCAGATTCCGCGCAATCAGTGAACTAATTCTGTTAATTTCACCCGCAGATACATGGAGCCAGGTGAAGGTAGCATGGCTAGTGGGACACTCCTTCGTGAGATGGGCAGCCAAGCGGGCGCAGGAAAGGACATATGGCATACACTTGGGCCTGGCCCCGAAAGGGGTCAGGCTGAAATGGATGGGGAGGTCAGGGATGAAGTGGGCCCAGCTGTTGACAGAGCTGCATCGCAACTTGGGACTGTTGCTTCAACCAGACGCGATAGTCATCCACCTAGGGGGAAACGATATGGGGGCGCATACAGCCAAGCAGCTAATTGACATGATAAAAGGGGATTTAGCAGCGATAAAAGAAATGGCGCCGGGAGCTACCCTCATCTGGTCGGACATCATACCAAGGATAAAATGGCAGGGCAGCAAGCTATGGGGAAGGAGCAGAAAGAAAATTAATCGACAGGTAGGGTTATGGGCTCAGCAAAACGGTATACATCAAATTAGGCACGAATGGGCAGACGAGCCATGCTCAGGCTTATATCGGGCAGATCAGGTACACCTGTCTGACATTGGCTACGATCTTTTCAATAACACCATACAGGAAGCGTTAGAGCGGGTGTTGGTGTGAGATAGGGTGAGGTTGGGTGGGCCGCAGCAATGGGGGGGGGGGGGGGGCCCGGGACAAGTTGGCACTGTCCCGGGCTGGTGGCGGGGGTACCCGAGCCGGAAGGTGGAGGGGGACTTCGAGGACAAGGTCGGGGCGGACCGGAAGTCCTCGGGAAAGAAAAGGGGCGTGTGTTGGGCGTGGGCAGCCCGGAGGAATGGCCCCCCGGCTATGGCACGGCAGGGGGCCAAAAGATGGTGGCGGACTGGCTTAACACGGCAGACGCCTGTTTGGAGGCCCGGATTACAGGATCGGTGAACACTGACGGCTCGGGTGCCGGAAATTATAATATGTTAATTTGTGTTAATGAAATTAATAAATGCTGCGGCCTTGTTTTCACCAAAACGGAGTTTGTGTAATACATTGGGTGTCCGGTAAAACGGACGGGGGAGTGGGGGGGGGGGGGGCGACAGACACGGAAGTGCAAGCTGCCCATGTTAAAGATTGGTAAAAACGGATAGTGAATCGCTGGTTTGACTTACGCAGCCAAATTGTGGGTAGAAAGTGGGTTAGAAACAGGGTAACCGCGACCATGCTTTACTGTATTGGCCTGCAAGTAAATAAGAGATTTACTTTCACTTTGTATAGACTGGTTTTTAAATTTTGTTTTGTATGGTAATTGAATTATGGATTCTTATGAAAGATGCATGAATGGATGGTGACTGGGGCTGAAGCCTTGATGATTGGTTCTAATGCTCATACTGTTGGTTTCATAATTCATTCACATTCATAATTCATAATTCATTCACTTTCTGTTCAAGTCCATTTGGGAATTCTCCCTATAAAATATCTAAGAAAAATAAATATAGCACTAGATGGCACTCTTACAGTGCTAAAGAGCAAAGAGTAGAGTTAGGTCCAGCCACTAGGAGTAAAGTCAATACACACATAAGGTTTCCATACCACTTTAAAGTAAATAAAAATAAAATTATTAGAGGAATGACATTGAAATAGTACTATAACTTACCAGGGTGAGTTGCATTTAGCTGCGTTCAATTATTCCAAAACTTTATCACACCATATTACTTTAAAAGGTGTTAACTGAAATGAAGGAGTATACTTGCTTCCCTAGTCATAGTAAAGGAAGAGTCACTACGGTATCTCTTTTTCTCAGTGGGAAAAAAATAGTTTTAGGCTGCAAAATATATATCACAAAAGATGTACCTGCCACTAGATAATTCCAGCATCACAAGGCTTCCTTATTTTAATTTTTTGGTTTAGGTGCTATCATAAGTATAACAAGTTTAATTGCACTTTCATCTTCACACAACATGATTTGACTACAAAATACAAGCAATAATGATTTTCAAGACTGCTGTTCATAATAAAAATAAAGCTGTTCTGGTTTCTCATTTGGAGCAATATTCCTCAGATCCAAGATATAACTTTACAAAGATTTCAAGCATTATTGTTCTTAAATGTATCCCTTGTCCATCTTGGCCAGCGTCTTAAAGACAGTAGTTTGTATAGTGCTGATTACTGCACTGCATACAATTAGCTCTCACCTTATTCCCTTCAGTTGACCAATAACATAGACAACCCTGATCCTCCAGCACACATCAGTACCTTAACAATTAGTGTTCTCGTTATCTTCTCATTTTATTGACATATATGCAGGTGACAGATACAACTAGTAGTAGGGAAAAATGTGATTATTTTTTTAAAACAGCTTCCCTAAATAAAACAGAATCTTAAATGTCCCAAAAAACAAAAAAGTTGAAATTTAATGGATTCATTGCAGATAGGTTTTATAAATAACATTAGTCTTTTTGTTTCCCGTGCTTTGCATATATCTATCTCTCTATCTCTATCTCTCTCTCTCTATATATCTATATTTGTATAGATAGAGATAAAGACAGAGAGATAGAGATAGAGATACCAGAAGTTTACCATTAGCATTACTTAGAATTCAGAAAGGTATGGGATTGGGAAGAACTTATATCAACATTATTTTCAGAGGGAATTGCATTCATTTATGAGTTATGTTCCCTATAATATTCAAAAACAGATATGAGCCCATACACAAAAACTTTTACCTACTGTAAGCTACTGTAAATGCTTATGTATAGGAAAAGGTTCAGTGTAATGTGTTTTTCCTGTGAAGTGGATTTTTTTTTTTTTGCTATGGACAACCTCAGTTTCTCTTACTGTGTACAAGATGGAAGAAAATGAACATGATCATTCTTACTGTATAAATAATGATGACTTCAAAACCTGTCACACTTGGACTGGGCACTGCAAGAAGCAACAGTGGTAGCAATAACAAGAACAGCAGTGCTCATGTGCAGAAGTCTCTACAGTCTGTTTTATTGCCTGACTCATTACAGGCTCACATTTCCCACCTGTCACCACAAGGGGTGTCCAGGACACATTTTTGAATGTGAAGCCGTAATAACTAAGCTGATCAGGGTAGCAGACTCGCAGTTTAGCCCTGAGTGATTCTGTGAAATTGGAGGAGAGATTCTGGCTGCTACGTCTTCAGGGACTGCTGTTGTTAGGGAGAAAGGCAGATTTGGAGGTGTATATGCATGTGTGAGAAGATGCAGCGCGTATTTGTCTGAGGCGTCTGCTCACTGGGCAGCACTGAAACAGAGGGAAAGGGACTGAGGAAGAGGAAGCAAGAACAGGACTGAAGTACAAAGCAGCTGTTTCCCCCATAATCTCAATCTTCCGTGTGCTTCAGTGAATGTGAATATGGATTCTGTCCTTGGCACTTTTGGCAAGCTGTTGATACTGTTTTCCATTCTTGACTGGGGCACAGTAGTTACAGGCAATAAATGTAAGTACGGCAAATCATTTTTCAACTTAGACTACCTTCTTAGTAAACTTCTGTCTTTGCAATGATCAGTAAAGCCCTGGAAACAATGTAAAGTAGCAAATCAGCAAACCATCATGTCTTGGCTTAGAAAGGTTTATTTTGCAAGTTCTCACATATATTGTAAATGCTATTTGTGTATAAATGTTTTTATACCACAGCTATTATTTCCTCTGAAAGTTCAGTAACCCTTTTACTCTAGAAATAGTGTCTTGCAAGGGAATTGAATATTACTACTACTACTACTAATATTTATTCCATGTATTTTATTCATTTGGATTGAATTTTGCGAGAATCATGCATGACTCCGGAAAGAACTAGCATGCCTTACTGTGTTACATTGCTGTCACTTGGTCTTTCAGCAGTTGATTTACAGGCTGGTACCCACAGCGTCTGCATCTCCGAAAAGAAGGTGGCACTCAAATGCCTCTTGTGCCTAGCACCTCCGTTCCGAAATACGACTAGCAGGAATGAGAGGCTGCTGTGTGTGCTGGTGCCTTAATTGATTAGAGAAATACTTTTCTTTCAACACATCTTAAAGATTATCATAGTTTATGAGAACCGCGGAGCTGAAAAATGACATACACAGTACATTGTTGGTGCCAGCTTGCCCTTTTAAGGAAAATAGCAACGTGTGCCGTTTCCCTTGCATGCATTGAACTTCCAGCATCAAGTCAAATTCCGTCATGCTGAGCTAGTAATCTTAATTATTGGTATTGCCTGATTGTTTTTAGTTAAACATAGGTGGCCTCCAACAGCAATCATACTTTTAATATTACTCTGCCATAATGATTTGTCGGCTCTTCAGTTATTTTTGGACTGCACGAGAGACCGTAAGAGTTCTAGTTGCATCAAGCTACCGACTATCCAATACCTGAAGGGGGGGGAAAGCACCAACAAATATATTTCAGGAAATTGAATATACGTGCTGGCAGGAGAGTTTGTGCCTTGCACTTTCACTCATTAACGCTGACAATACTTTGGCTTACAAACAACGAAATAGTTTTTCATGTACTATAACTGGGACTACAAACCTCTTGTTTTCCCATCGTTTTTTTTTTCTATGTCCGCATTGATTTGCAGATTCAAGATTGTAATATAGACAGGCGCTCCACGGAACCAAATACATAAATAATAGCCTCTGCAGTCACTCAGTCGTCTGTCAGTGAATGCCCAAGAGAGTAAAGTACCTGGAGTTCCAAAAATGAACCCCGCGTTCCTTTTCAAAGTCGCAGCCCTTCACGCCTGCCTTGTCTTCAGCGCTGCTCATCCATGTACACTGTCTGAATGAAAAGATTCACTTTCACATGAGCAGGATAATTGAATCCTGCATTAATAGCATTTGGCATTATGCATTAAGCTAAATTAAATATCTGCAAGCCAGCATATCGAAGGCACTGAAAAACTAGAATGTGCAAAGAGCCAGAAACAATAAAGCACTAGAGGTCACTCTTACAATTTAAGAAACAAGGTTTCAAAATGCTTTTTGATACTGTATAAATACGAATGCTAAAATACCTTGTCCAGAAACATGTTACTGCCTTTGCCTCAACGCACAGTCCAAAACGTCAGGGTACATTATATTGAAGCATACAGGACTAAATTAACAAACACTGTAGTTTGGCCGTTATTTCTAAACCGCATGTAATAGAGTAGAACATGCCACACAAGGTAAGTGATCTATTGCATAGGTGACAATCTTTGCACAATGTGCAGTTTGAAGAGGCGTTAGTGTAATGGATGAGATCCGGCACAAACTTTCTGAAGATGTGTATTTCGGTTGTATGCTTGAACTGAACCAGATTTCCTACATGATTCACTGCAAAAATGCAAGTAGAAAACGCATGGGGAGAAATGTGATGAGTATATCCATATATTGACATTAAATAAGAGAACGATGATTCTTGATTTTCTTTTTGTCATTAAACAGTGCACAAGAAAGTCTATATTTGTTTTATAAGTGTTTTGAGATCAGTCAGCAATGTAGTATGATTGCCATGTTAGACCACCTGAATAGGTAGAAATAAGAGTCAGCAAACTTACACCTTGTTATCACCTACAACTTCTTTGTTGATCTTTATATAAGTAAAGGAAGGAAAGTTTGCACCATTATGTGATAATATTATAAACGTAAGAGAAACGCTGCTCTTTCTTACTATGTGCCGGACAGAAAGAAAGAGAGAGAGAAGTTGAAACTTGATATCGCTCCATCTAGATTACAGTTGCAAGAGCATCTCACATTGGAATATACTTTGTTTTCCTTCATTATTTCAGAAGAGAATCATAAAACACTCAAAGATCAAAACATGATCAAGATTCACCTTGCTCTTTCTAAGGGTTCATATTGTCTACTGTTGATCTCATTGGCAGTCAACATTTGCTACACACGTCCAGGTGAAGCACTACAAGAATAAATTCATCCAGATACCACAGTTACAGCTTTGAAGTTTTAGCATGTGCTTTGGAATTAAGGCGAATGTAATACCTGGCCTGTTTCTGATTTTGTGCCATCATGGACTGCATGCAATACAGAAGTATCACTACTACTAAACACATTTAATGCTTTTGGAGTTTGCAACAATATTTAGAAGGAGTTTACAAAACCTGGTTTGCAAATTCATAAAATGTTTGGTTTCGTAGAGTATATCTGTATCTCTTGATATCTCATTTAAAAACTGTAGGTATAATATCATCATCAGCATCATCAATTTTAATTTCTCAATCACCTTACCATAAATTACATCCAATAAATTACATCCTATAATCAACATCATTATAATCTTCATAAGACTAAATTGAAAAAGCCTGTAAAAACATCTCGGTTTTCAGCTGTTAATTAAACTGGATAAGACTAGGGTGAAAGGGTGATACCCTACAAAGTATATTTCATAATGTTGGCCCCTTAGGGGAAAAAAAAAAACAAAAACCAAAGTTCTTTGACCAACTCAAATGGTTAAAGGAGGTAGATCAAAATATCTTTTAACTTTTATTTTTAAATTACATTTTAAGTAGTCAAATTGTGATTAATTAATATTATCAATTAATTGCTTGATTCGCTGCTGAGGAAGTTAAATGGGTACTTGTGACATCATAGATCACATAGTGTAACAAGCTAAAAAAATCAAGTAATCTCCACTGGGAATTTCTTTTTTTTTTTGTCAAAATAAAATGTGAATTATAGCATACAACAATGAATGTATTAAAGACTTTTGACACCATCCCTGGATTTGATTTTTTAAATCTGATTTTTATACATTGTTAAGTATAAGAACAAGGTCTCAGTACCACCAAATCACAGAAAGTCCATGCAGTTTATGTAGCTCATATCCTGGAGCACATTGTACATATGATATGTCCTGATACTATATTATATTCATTTAAAATGAAAGGCAGGCAGGTGTTTAACATTTACTCAATTTAAGTTGAATTCTCAGTGGGCTAGTGCATTTTGCAATGTCTCCAAGAGTTAAAACTCTCGCAGTTGGTATTTCCATGTGATATTGTCTGGCAAATCACAATTTTTCTTTTCAGTCATTTTATAAAAAGTCTGCACTCTGTATCTGCCTATTTGCATCTTTATTTATTTATTTATTTATTTATTTATTTACCTCTTGCCTCAGGTATTGCTGAACGTATTTTGGGTATTTTACTAAAGTAGTGTGGATGCTATGTTAGTTTGCTTGCTTTCATAGAAATGAAGGACAGTAAACAAGTTACTGGTGATATTGTTTAACTGATCTATCTTTACTTTTGTGATTAGCTCTTGAGAGATGTGATTCCTTCAGGAGTTCAGTGTAAATTGATATTATGCTGACTCAGTGGTTATGAGCATGTTAAACAGGTTCACCACATGTATAGCATGTAGATTCAAAGGCAGGATTAAGAGCTGTTTACTATAATTGATTAGGCATTAACCACAATAGAAGCAGAAAAAGTACAACAGCGGCTAAATTGTGATTCTAAACTAAAAATGTAATTGTTAAACTAAAAAAGAGCAATCAAAAGAAAACAAGTATTTTGCTCAAAACAAATGAAAAGTTATTTATCCAAAAAAGAGGCAAAGTAAGCAGCTCAACAAGTGCACATACTCACCCCTACAACATTCAGGAACATATAAATGTTGACACCACACTTTTTGGCTTAAACTAAAATGTACTCTATATAACATCAGAGATGACTTAAATGAATCTGACTGAAGAAACAGGAAAGGTATCTACTCTATCATGACTTATAGAAAATATAAAATATCTATATACTTATCTATGACTCTAAAATGCCCCTCATAGGAAAGCTATTTGTGAGGTCAACAACGTAATGACTAGCTAATAGAAGCATTTCTCAATTTTTTCAGAATGACTCTGTGATATACAATCATATCTATGGAATAAATGATGACTGAAGTCTGTTTATATAAGGGAATAAATCCCCTGAGACAGGAACACAGAAAGAGCAGCAATGGCATGACGCCCAAATGGAAGAGTGCTTCAATCCATCTTTCTGTAGAAGAGCTCAGGTTTTCTTATTTCTCCTGCATCTGATCTTTTGCCAGCATTTATTTTATGTTTGGGTCATAAGGCTGAACACAAGTAATCCATATTGTTAGTGTTTTTCTTGCATAATAGTAGCAGCTTATGATCGGATGATGTCAGGCAACAAAGGGTTAATCAAATTGTGCATGTGCTCTTATGTGAAAAGATAATAGGTAGACTGACAGGGGTTTGAGAATTCAAGGTGCACTTGGCAACTTCTTGCTCAGTTTCCAACAGCCTAAAAAGTATATAATTTGTATTTATTATTATAATTTTTATTTTTTCATAAGAGTAGAATACTGCTTTTCATCTAGTTAGATTGCACTTTCTTAGACTCTACATTTATTGACGTGTACATTAACTTTTCAAAAGATTTTTTTTTTAATATGTGGGATTTTGTGTTGATCGGTAAGCCTGTTTGATTGTTTCTGGGTTTTTGTTTTTTTTTATTTTTTAAGAAATGCTTTCTGAGAAGTGCTTTGAAGGCTTATTCCTAACAGATTTGCTGATTGAATAAATGTTTTGAATTGAAAGAGTTCACTTAAAGCATATTTAGTATTCCTTTTATAATTGGCTTCAGAGCAGTGTGTGGAAGACAGAAGTTAAATGAAGTACTGTGGTTGCCATATTAGTCTACATGGATAAGTAGAAATAAAGGTCAACAAATTCATTGAGAATGGTGGCTTTTTGTCGGATTAACTATATAGCAGTCACTCATTTTAAAAAACTATGCTTCCTTCATCAGGCCAGGGCAGAATGAGTTACAATGATGCTGCCTTACTTTACAGTTACCTTTTTGGTTGTACTTTTAAAGGTGATGTGAAACAAAAGGTGAAATGTCATGCTGCTTTGGACACTGTTCATCATCTTCTACTCCTTGCCACACTGTACCTAATTGAATGACAAGACTCTACTTTATCCTGGTTTTCTTCTCACCTCTCCCTTTATACTTTTACTGTATTCTGTGGCCTCACGTCTGTGTCCTGGGCCCTGTGCTCTTTTTCTATATACATTTCATTTCTCGGTTCTCTGATCTCCTCTCATGGATTTCAGTGCCACTTTTAATCTGAAGACTCGCAGATCTACTTCTCTACACAAGACATTTCACCACAAATCCACTCTCAGATTTCAGCCTGCTTCTCTGACATCATTGCTTAGATGTCTTTTTGCCTCCTCCAAGACAGAACTACTTGTTTACTCCCGAAACCCACTTCCCTTTTATTCTGTCTTTGTAGATGGCATGCTCCTTCTTGTTCTCTCAGCTAATAACCTTGGGATCATCTTTGATGCTTTCTCTCCTTCTGTATGCTCATTCAAAACACTTCTAAAATGTGTTGGTTCTTCCTCTATAACACTGAAATCTGAACTCTTCCTTTCTGAGTAATAACAGAAATATGGGGGTAACCTGCATGGAGAGACGGTTACTACCATAAGAATACTGCTGGCCAGACTGGATGGACCATTTGGTCTTTTTCTGTCAACAATACTATGTTACTATATTACAATGAATTATACAAACACAATATAACTTAAGTTCCCTCACATATTTAGACAACAAAAACCACTCACAACCATGAGGAGCATTCTTAATTCCACAAAATCCTTTTTTTTTTTTATTATTTAAAAAATTATATAGGAAATTAGTATCAGAATTGGAAGTGCTCTTTTCAATACACTCTCCAGGCTCTTGCCCGCAATGGGCTTTAACCAGTATCATGCAGAAGCACTAGATTTTATGTCATTTACTACTTCCCATATATCAATTTTTATTTTTTACTACTTCTTATTCATTTCCCATAAACTTATTTATTCTTTTGTGATCCTACTTCCCCATTATTAAAAAAGAATTTATTTAACTTATCTTTTCTTGGCTTTGCTTGCACTTATGTCTTTTCTTATGCCAAAAGACCTTATATTGCTTTTACTACCCGCTGCGGTGCTCCCGCTGTTCTACACCCGACATTGACAATGTTTCGGCGTGTTGCCACTCCTTCAGGGGACTCAATGTTTTTCTAACATTAAAGAACACAACAAACACCCATCAACAATTTTACTTATTTAGCTTTTTCCTTATTTAATGTTCTACAATGGGACTTACTCTTTTTTATTTGGCCTGACTGGGCTCCTGTCCGCAGCTCTCAAAAATGGCTATCACTTGAAGGCCCATTACCGGAAGTGTAGTTTATATAGACAGACCCTCACTTCACTATCATCCAATTGGATTTCACTCCTCACATAAAAACTGACCAATCCACTTCTTTATTCAGTCCTGCTGGATGTACCATATTCAGTTTAAAGATCCACTGTTGTTCTTTTAGCAATAACCTTTGATTCACATTGCCACCCCTCACATCGCAGCACACCATTTCCAAAACTGTACATTTCAGGTCTTCAAATTCATGTCCCTTGTCTAAACAATGCTGTAGCAACGGGGCCTCTACTTTTTACATTTTAAAGCGCTTTTGTGTTCAATCAAATGAGTCTTAAGTTTTCTCATTGTCTTCCCTGTATATAACAGATCGCAGGGGCACCATACTGCATACACGAGTTTGCTTGATAAGCATGTTGTCCTCATTATAGGTTTATAGCTCCGTAATTTTTTCAAAAGTAAATTACTGTTGCAATGTGCTAGTGCACACATTGAACAGGAATTACGTCTGAGAAGACTGTGTTCAACCACATAGGAATATAAAGAGAAAGCTAAGGATATGTGTCAAAAATTTGTACAGAGGGGTTAACAATTGAAGGTGGTGAGGAGAGCTATGAGGCAGGCCTGCTGGAATAACAGGGATCTCCTATTGAATACCAGAAAAAAGAAGAGCTCAAAATGTTTGACTTGTGATTTGCCATATTCCTCAGAAATACAGGGGGTAGTGAGGAGCATAAGACAACATTGGCATGTCTTACAGTTATACTCTGTTTTCAAGGAACAACTGAAGATAGCATTTTGGTGAGGTAGCAATATAAAGGATCAAGTAGTACGTTCCTTTTATAAAAAAGTTGGAGCAAGAGTAGCTGAACAAGTGGGACATTTCCCATGTAATTCCTGTTCAATATGTGCACTAGCACATTCTGACAGTAATTTACCTTTGAAAAAATTATGGAGCTATAAACCTATAATGAGGACAACATGCCTATCAAGCAAACTCGTGTATGCAGTATGGTGCCCTGCAGATCTGTTATATGTAGGGAAGACAATGAGAAAACTTAAGACTCATTTGATTGAACTCAAAAGCGCTTTAAAATGTAAAAAAGTAGGGGCCACATTGCTACAGCATTGTTTAGACAAGGGACATGAATTTGAAGACCTGAAATGTACAGTTTTGGAAACAGTGTGCTGCGATGTGAGGGGTGGCAACGTGAATCAAAGGTTATCGCAAAAAGAACAACTGTGGATCTTTAAATTGAATATGGTACATCCAGCAGGACTGAATAAAGAAGTGGATTGGTCAGTTTTTATGTGAGGAGTGAAATCCGATTGGATGATAGTGACGTGAGGGTCTGTCTATATAAACTACACTTCCGGTAATGGGCCTTCAAGTGATAGCCATTTTTGAGAGCTGCGGACAGGAGCCCAGTCGGGCTGCACAAAAAAAAGTTAAGTCTCATTGTAGAGCATTAAATAAGGAAAAAGCTAAATAAGTAAAATAATTGATAGATGTTTGTTGTGTTCTTTGATTTTAGAAAAACGTTGAGTCCCCTGAAAAAGGTGTGGCAACACGCCAAAACATTGTCAATGTCGAGTGTAGAACAGCAGGAGCACCGCAGCGGGTAGTAAAAGCAATATAAGGTCTTTTGGCATAAGAAAAGACATAAGTGCAAGCAAAGCCAAGAAAAGATAAGTTAAATAAATTCTTTATTAATAATGGGGAAGTAGGATCACACGAGAAAAAAATAAGTTTATGGGAAACGAATAACAAGTAATAAAAAATAAAAATTGATACATGGGAAGTAGTAAATGACATAAAATCTAGTGCTTCTGCATGATACTGGTTGAAGCCCATTGTGGGCAAGAGCCTGGAGATTGTATTGAAAAGAGCACTTCCTATTCTGATACTAATTCCCTATATAATTTTTTAAATAGTAAAAAAAAAAGGATTTTGTGGAATTAAGAATGCTCCTCATGGTTGTGAGTGGTTTTTGTTGACTATATTACAATGACCATGCTACCAAAACACACATCTACTTTCTTATCACCCCCACCCTACTTAGACAAGTGCTTTTCATCCCGGTACTCAGGACACACCTAGCCAGTCAGGTTTTCAGGATATCCACAGTGAACTTGCACGAGATAGATTTGCATGCACTGCCTGCAATATATTCAAATCTATCTCATGTTTATTTATTGTGGATATCCTGAAAATCTGACTGGCTAGGTGCGCCATGAGGACCGGGTTGAAAACTCCTACTCTTAAACTACTGCAATTTGACTTTGTGGACCTCTCGCTAAATCATTGTTCTCCACTGCAATCTATTTAAAATTCATGCCCAACTTATCTATTTCCATTTTTGCTATGACCATGTAATTCCTCAAGTCACTGACTCCCTGTCCACTTCTACATACAGTTCAAACTTCTCTTACAGTCCTATTAATGCATTCACTCTATAGATCCTCATTACCTTTCTTCTCTTCTCCCTCAGTACACCATTCCTCGTTTATCCAGCAAGTCTTTTTTTTATCTGTACCCTTCTTCAGCATCATCACCTGACTCTGCTCCTTGCTGGGCCATAAGCCTGGAATAAAGTTCCCAAGCTCAAGCATCATGCTCCTTTTTCAGCCATATTCAAATCCAGTTTAAAAACTCACCTTTTAGAAGCTGCTTTTAAATGCAGGTACTTCTCTACAATAAATGCAACATCTATATTTATCTTAACTAGATTGTAAGCGCCATGGCACAGGTGCTGTTATGTGTATCTGCACAGCATTGCTTATGTCTAGTAGCGCTTTAGACATTATAAATAGTAGTAGTAGTAATTTTCATGGTTTTAAGTTTGGAAATTTCAATAATATTTTATGTTAGCACTGTTCCCTTGAAAAGACACACATAAAGCTCTCCAAAAAAGTTTACTTTTTAGAAGCAAGGAATATGTTTTGCATGCTGGAATGTGTATGCTAATAAAATCACAATTTCCAGACCCAGAAAACAGCTGAAAAAACTAATGTCACATAAAACAAAGATTCAGCTGAAAAGGAACTCGTTAGAATGAATAGTTGAGCAACCGTCATAAATTGCCACAGAAACAATGGCTTATAAGGTCAAGCCCTTGAAGTGCTGGGCTTATCTAATCATAGGTTGCTATAGGTGCAATTTTTCCAATCGAGGCTGAATTGCTTGTGCAGACACTGGGGCGGATTTTCAAACACTACGCGCGCGGGTATAAGATACGCGCGTAGCTGCGCATATCTTATAAAATCCGGGGTCGGCGCGCACAAGGGGGTGCACATTTGTGCAACATGCGCGTGCCGAGCCCAGCGCGGCCTGCCTGTTCCCTCCGAGGCCGCTCCGATTTCGGAGCGGCCTCGGAGGGAACTTTTCTTCACCCTCCCCCCACCTTCCCCTCCCTTCCCCTACCTAAACCACCCCCCCGGCCCTATCTAAACTCCCCCCCTTACCTTTGTCGGCAAAGTTACGCCTGCTGAAAGCAGGCGTAACTTTGCGCGCGTCGCCGGCAGCCCCGCTCCGTCCTCCGGTCCCGGGGGCGTGGTCCGGAGGCCTCGACCACGCCCCCGGGCCTGCCCCCGAAACGCAGCTTTGTTTCGGGAACGCCTCCGGACACGCCCCCTCCCTCCCCGTTTCGAAAGCCCCGGGACTTACGCGCGTCCCGGGGCTTTACGCGCGCCAGCGGCCTATGCAAAATAGGTGCGCCGGCGCACGCAGGGGTTTTAAAATCCGCCCCACTGTGTATAATGTACCAGCAAATCTATGCACTTATCTTTCATTTAGGTCCACCAGTAGATAGATGAAATATTCGGTCCTGAAGTGCTTCCTCCTGGACTGAATATTTCATCTATCTACTGGTGGACCTAAATGAAAGATAAGTGCATACATTTGCTGGTACATTATACACAGTGTCTGCACAAGCAATTCAGCCTCGATTGGAGAAATTGCACTTATAGCAACCTATGATTAGATAAGCCCAGCACTTCACGGGCTTGACCTTATAAGCCATTAAGTTTCTGTGGCAATTTATTACGGTTGCTCAACTATTCATTCTAACGAGTTCCTTTTCAGCTGAATCTTTGTTTTTTTTTGGAATGTGTATGCTGACATCTCCTTGAATATAATTTAGTCTCTGATCCCAGTCCAATAGTCCTTGTTAATTGTAACTGCTTTCTTCGATACTTTATTTCTGTTTTGATGTATTGCACCCCTGTTTATTTGTAAACCAGCATGATGTGATCGTTTCATGAATGCCGGTATATATAAAAAAAACTTTACATAATTAAATACATAAATAAATAAAAAATAAATGAAGTACCCTTGTATGGTAAAAGTAAAAAATGTTACAAATACTTTGTTACTAGATTATATTAGTTGATTATCTCATTGTTGAAATCTATTTTTTGTCTAAAATTTGTAAGATCCATGTTTTGAAATGAATGATTCTTTGTAGTCTGTTTTATTCTCCATAGTTTATAGACTCTCCTATTATGGTCCTATTATGGTCATTGATCAAGGAATCCAGACCAGGCCTCCATTCATAACCCACTTCATGTGTGCCCTTATCCTGATCTATTGATAACTGGAACTATGTTCTCCGCCACTTCTCTCCATCTTTGGGACTGTCATTGCTGCCACTGAGTCGTCCCTTGGGCCCGTATATCTTAACATCAGAACTGCTTGGTATTTATTAATTAATAACTAACATTTTAACATTCTGTGAAAAAAAAAAGTCAGGAAATGCTGTGCTGCAAATTCATTGTTACTGAGTGTAAATGCAACAATGGGCCGTGGAGGCATGCACCAGTAATATGAAACTTACCTCTTTCTTCAATATATTTTATTAAAATTGATTGAAAATAAAAAAGGATAGTTCATTCAGAACTTTTTTTGTAGATGAGAGCACGGGATTTTGGGAAGACATTCATATTTGGATTTCTCATCACAAGCGGAGAGGGATATCGAGAATTAGAAGAATGAACATTAACACAAAGCATATGTCCATTGACCATGAATATGATTGCTAATACTGTAAACTGTTGTGATCTTCTTTTAGAACAACGATATATAAAATTCCTAAATAAATAAATAAAATAAAAATATGGTAAAATCTGGGATTGAGCAATTACCAATTACATTCTTTTTGTTGAAGACCAAGAGAATTAATTAACAATTAAGGTCCACCACCTAAGTAGGCAGTTTGAAAATTGCCTCTTCCAGGGACGATAACTTTGAAACAGCTGTGCGGGTGTACATGTATGCATATGCACGTTTGCTGGCTTGCATCCATTTTATAACATATGGATATATATGTGCACATGGTATAAAATAGGCTGAACGCGCACGCATGTACTTGCATTTTTAGATGGGCATGCATATGTGCATGCAAATGCCACTTCTACCGTGTAAGTGGGGGAGATTTTAGTAGAAGTGTGCTATGCAATTACCAGTTTTCCCAGTTCATTCCCAGTTTGCCCAGGCAAGGGATAGGATTTCCAAACCCTCCAGGTTTAATAGCCTTTCTTCCTTCCTGTTAGCCCTGACCCTTAGAACCCTGATGACATGCTTGATTTTTTTATTTTATGACTTATATGCCAGCCATAGCAAAAGTAAAGTTTCATGGCAGGGGATCTTGGTGTGCATTTGTGCACATAAGTATTTATGTACTAGTTGCATTGAGAAATCCAGGAACACCCATGCCCTGCCCAGATAACACCCACTCCCCACCCCTTTTTTGAAAAACTTTTGGGCATGTAGTGAGAGATATGTGCATATAAGGGTGCCTTATAAAATATGTTCAGTATATACTGGCCTAACATCTGCACATATCTCCTGGTTTTGGCATGCATTTAAAATTCACCTTTTAATATTTTACTCAATTTACAATTATAAAAGCATCATGCTGAGCAAACAATAGCTGTTTTGAAATGGATGGGGGATATGATAGAGGTATTTAAGATCATGAGAGGTCTTGAACAAGTGAATGTGAATCGGTTATTTACACTTTCAAATAATAGACGGGCTAGGGGGCATTCCATGAAGTTAGCAAGTAGCACATTTAAGACTTATCGGAGAAAATTCTTTTTCATTCAACGCACAATAAAGCTCTGTAATTTGTTGCCAGAGGATGTGGTTAGTGCAGTTAGTGTAGCTGGGTTCAAAAAACGTTTGGATAAGTTCTTGGAGGAGAAGTTCATTAACGGCTATTAATCAAGTTTACTTAGGGAATAGCCACTGCTATTAATTGCATCAGTAGCATGGGATCTTCTTAGTGTTTGGGTAATTGCCAGGTTCTTGTGGCCTGGTTTGGCCTCTGTTGGAAACAGGATGCTGGGCTTGATGGACCCTTGGTCTGACCCAGCATGGCAATTTCTTATGTTCTTATGACATACGTGAGCATGAGTCCCTGTGCCACGGCAAGACTGACACAGCCCCATGGCTGGCCATGGTCCATGCTGCTGTGATTGAGCACATCCAGACATGAGATGGGCTGAAGCTGAAGACTGGAGCCTTGAGATAAGTTGAAGGCTAAAATGGAGGTGAAGACTTGGAACTGGAATACTCAAAGACTTAGAACAGGAACACTTGAGACTTGGAATAGGAACAGATGAACCAGGAACAGGAATAGATGAACCAGGAACTAGAATATCTCTGAGAACCAGCAACCCACACTGGTCTCTGGGGTAGTCCTCTGGCCACACTGAAAGCCCTTTCGGACTACTGCTTGGAAGCGGTTTGTATGTGAGGACAGACGGAGATTGAGGACTCTGAAGATGATTCTGGAGATGTGGACAATACTCTAATGACAGACACAACAAAGGCTGAAGACTCTGTAGACTCTTGACAAAATGAAGGCTTTGAAGATTTGGAACAAGATGAAGCATGGCTGAAGACTGAGGCATGGCTGAAGACTGGAGTATTGCTTAGGACTAGAGCATGGCTGAAGATGGACACAGGTGAAGATGGAGGTCCAGGCTATGACAAGGAATCAAACAAGAATTGAAGACTGGGAACCAGACTGACACTGAAGACAAGGATTCAGACGAAGAACCAGGCTGGGATTGAGAACGAGGTTCAGGTGAGAACTAGAAACAAGGGTGGGCCACACGCTGGGCAAGCTCTCCAAGACCAGGAACAGGAACTTATGAATTAGGAACTCAGAATAAGACTCTAAAAGAAATATAGAAACATAGAAATGATAGCAGAAAAGGACCAAATGGTCCTTCCAGTCTGCCCAGTAAGCTTATATTAGTATCTGCTGTGCCATGTAGGTTACCTCATGTTTATCTGTTTTCCACACCATAAAAGTCAGGGCCCTCATTGATAGCTGTTTGAATCCAATTCCTCATTACCCCTGTGCTTATCAATTTCCCACACTAGACATTGTTGATTGCTTTTGAATCCAATTCCCTGTTATGCTTTGCTGTTGAAGCATAGAGCAATGTTTGAGTTGCATCAAAGTATCAGTCTTATTGGTTAAGGGTAGTAATCACCTCATTAGCAAGTTACCCCTATACTTGTTTCCCCAGACCTTTAAAGTCAGGGCCTTCAGTTGCTGAACAAATCCAATTCCCCTTTTTGCCTGCCGTTGAAGCAGAGAGCAGTGATGGAGTTGCATCAACAGTAGCAAGGGTAGTAACTACCGCACCATCAAGTTACTCCATGCACTCTTTTCTTCATTTCCATCCTTTAGCCTTTAGGGATTCACAGTATTTATCCCATACCCTTTTGAATTCTTTCACTGTTTTGGTTTTTACAACCTTCTCTGGAAGGGCATTCCGGGCATTCACTACCCTCTCCGTGAAGAAATATTTTCTGACGTTGTTTCTGAGGTGTTCTCCTTAATGGTTCATTTCATGACCCTTAGTTCTATTGATTTCTTTCCAACAGAAACCATTTGATTGTTGCACATAATTAAAACATTTTAGGTATCTGAAGGTCTGTATCATATCACCCCTGCACCTGATCTCTTCCAGGGCACACATATTCATATCCTTCTGTCTCTCCTAATAGGTTTTCTGATACTGAACCCACATCATTTTGGTAGTTCTTCTCTGAACTGCCTCCATCCTGTATCTATTCCTTTTGAGATAAGAGCTCCAGAACTGAACACTATACTCCAGGTGAGGCCTCACCAAGGACCTGTACAAGGTCATTTCTACCTCCATTTTCTTACTGGTTATTCCTCTCTCTATGCAACCCAGCATTCATCTGGCTTTAGCTATCACCTTGTCACATTGCATCGCCATCTTCAGATCGCCAGAAATTATCACCCCAAGATCCCGCTCTTGGTCCATGCATATCAGCCTTTCACCCCCATCTCATACCACTGTTTTGGATTTCTGCATCCCAGATGCATGACTCTGTACTTCTTGCCATTGAATCCCAGCTGCCAAATCTTTGACCACGCTTCAAGCTTTAGTAAATCACTTTTCATTCTTTCTACTCCTTTAGGCATGTCCACTCTGCTGCAGATATTGGTATCATCTGCAAATAGACATATTTTACCTTCTATCTCTTCTGCAGTGTTGCTCACAAAGATATTATACAGATCCAGTCCCAATACCAATCCCTGTGGCACTCCACTTATCACGGCTTTCTCTTCAGAGTAGGTTCCATTTTCCATTATATGCTGTCTCCTATCAGTCAACGAGTTTATAATCCTCTCCTCCACCTTGGTGCTCACTCCGAAGATTCTCATTTTGTTCACAAGCCTCCTATGTGGAACGTTATCACAAGCTTTGCTGAAATCCAAAAAGATGACATTGAGTGCTCTTCCTTGATCCAATTCTCTAGTCACCCAATCAAAAATATCAATCAGATTTGTCTGACTGGACCTTCTTCTGGTGAATCCATGCTGTCTCGGGACTCTGAGGACTTGAGCCACCGAAGACAGACTAGGAGACTTGAAACCAGACTCAGGGCTGGAGACTGGGAACACAGGATGCATGGATGAAGATGAAGAACAGAAGACTTGAAACAGTGGAACTTTGAAGATGAAGACAGGACTGGAACTCTGGAGATGAAGACTAACTGGAACTCAGAAAATGAAGGCCTGGACTAGATCTCTAGAGAGACTAGAAATGGAACTCAGAAGATGAAGACTTGACAGGAGACCTCTGATAACAAAGACTAGAATGCAAGACATGACCAGGAGAACTTAAACGATGAAGACAGGAAACAGAAAACCTTGAAGGATGTTGTGAAGCTGCTAGGAAGCAATTCAAGGAACCCTTTTATGGGGCTGGCAGGAAGGATGTCATCAAGAGAGGCCATGGGGCTTTTCATGCTGTAGTCCCTTTAAATTGTGAAGTGAGGTGCATGCACTTGACTAGGGGATGGTGGCAGCAGCAGTGAGGAGCTGGAGAGATCCGGAATCGGGTGCATTCCATGATATGAGAGAAAATGATCTTGTCGGTGGTGGGTCACTGCCACAAAGAACACAGGTGGCAGGGGGGCCAGCGGTATTTCCAGGCCACGCAGCAAAGCAGAGGTGGCGACTGCTGGAATAGGGTGTGGGCAGCGTCTCACAGCCGCAAGAAGAAGTAGCAGAATTGGCGGCATCTCATGCCACATGGGACAGGTGTTGTTATCAGCAACTCAAGGCAGTGGAAGGAAGGCAGAGGTGGTGCCCACCAGCATCGAGTGTAGGCAGCGTTCGGATGAGTGAGACCGCTCGCAGGGCCCTCCCACGAATGGTATTGCAGCAATAACTATGTATTTTTTTCCAGGTGCATTACTAATCCAGTAAGTAAAAAACTTAGAGGAACATAAAAATAAGGGTTGAAGTTAAGCTTTTTCCTGATGTTTCCAGACAAATAAAGCAAGAAATGACAAAGATTGAGGTATTGCCAAGAATTGAAGAAACAGCCTCTCTGAATTAGCCTGAAACAGCCTCTCTGAATTAGCCTGAAAAATGTAAAGATGTGTTTAAAAAATATATGCTTCTCAGGAACATGGATGGATTTAGGATTTTAATGCCTCTCGGTACTTTTGGTGCTTTCAACTGCCCCTCCCCCCCCCCCTCAGTAAGGGGCTGTTTCAGGGTAGCAGAGAACTGTTCTCTGTTAAATGAGGTTCAGCAGAGCTGGAAGCAAGGGCGGTTCTATAATGAGGCAAGGTGAGGTGGCCACTTCAGGTGGCAGAATTTTGAAGCTGCAAAAAGTGCCCCTTCAAAATTCTGCCCAGTTACGCCTCACCCTGCCTCCCATCATGCCACCCTCCTGACCCCCTCAAGACACACAAAAAATCCTAGTGGTCCAGTGATGTGCCACTCCCGGGCCATCAGTTGCCACTAACCAAAATGGCTCCAGTGGCCTTTAGCCCCTACCATGTGATAGGGGCTACCAGTGCCATTGGTCAACCCCTGTCAAATGGTAGGGGAAATGGATGGCCCGTGCCATTTTTTTAAATTTTAAAATTGCCCCTACTATGTGACAGGGGCCAACCAATGGCACCGGTAGCCTCTGTCACATGGTAGGGGCTAAAGGCCACTGGTGGCATTTTGGTTAGTGGCAACCGACAGGCCGGGAGTGGCAGATCGCTCCCAGGCTCCCCGCTGGACCACCATGGGTTTTTGTGAGTCTGGGGGTTGGGGGGGGGGTTATTTTATTTAAATTTGGGTGGGTAGAGGCTTGTGGTCCCTGCCTCAGGCGGCATATTATCTTGAGCTCCCCCTGGCTGGAAGGCAGAAAATCTTAGCTAGCCTAATGCCCCTAAATGTTTGCGACCCTAGGCATAGATATAATGAGTGCCTATTGACAAATCCAGGGCTGCTCAGAAATGAGATCAGTCAAAAAATAATATTCTTAAAACCACTTTCCTCTGAAAGAAGAAGAGCTGTCTCTTTAAGTGGTTAGTTATACCAATGAAAATATAGTTTATCTTGTTTTGGTAGATTACTACATTTCAGAGAAAGAATTTGTGACTGTGATTAATTATTAGTTCTGGATTGTTTATTTTCTATTTTCCTGTTTTGGTGCGCTCTCGTTCCCTACATTTTGAGGATTTACACTTAAGGTGAGCTATTTTGAATACTGTGTCATTTTTGCTTTGGATTTCTATGTTAAATATTTGTTAATATCCTATTAGCTAACTAATAGCTATCCACTATATATATATGAATATTTAAAAGCTAATTAAAAGCAACATTGGAGCATACAAGAACATAAGTATCAGTTGGAGTGTACTAGAACCCAGACTAAAGCATGCAATATGGCATAAACACTAATGTACAGTAGACATGACATGCAATCTAGTAAAATTTTGTTCGTGGAGACAGACGGGATTTTTATTTTATTTGTGGCAGGTGCTGTACTAGTAAATCATTCAGTCAGTAAATCAACCCCTGGCTGGAAGCCTGAAACTGGGTCATGAAACTCTAATAGACTTGAGGTGCAGTATTTCCTTTGCAACTCTCTGAAAATGATGTGCATGTCACAGACAGTGCTGTATCCTTAAATTCATTCTCAGGGGAACTGTTTGTAAATTAATAATGTTGATTTTGAACAAAGTGAATATAAAGCATATTAATATCATTTTTGAAAGGCACATTGTCCTCACTACCACCACCGCTTTAGGAAAATAATCTTTCTGCTCACTGTTATTTTAGGCTTTCTTTTATGCCATCCTTTTCAAAATATCCACATCAAAATGAGCCATTGCTTCTTTCAGTAACAATAGCAAATGTTGTAAAACATTTAGATTTATTGCACAATTTTATGTTATCATAGCAATGACTTCAGAATTAAAGGGGATGCCACTAAATATATCTTTTGAATCAGAAATTCAAGGATTTAATTTTACTCTTTCATGATTATATTATCAGTGATCATGGGCCAGATGCCCTAAAGAGGAGTGGGGTTTTTCCCCGTTTCGTGTCTATGGGAAATACGCTTGATGTGAATTTTGAAAGGGTTATGCGCATGAAAATGAGCATATATGCATGTAAGTAATCTCTACTCACATATTCTGTATTTTATAAAAGTGAAAACTATGTACTCACTTTCACAAGTAAAAATGGACAGTCTGAGGGTGTTCCAAGGCAGGGCCAACATTTACATGCATGCACTGCTATTTTAAAAGACACCCATGTAGATTTGCCAACTTACTATTGTAAATTTAGACCTGCTAATTAAAGGTAGGATTTTTCAAAGCCATGCACGATTCCCATCACGCCCACATGGATGCGCCAATTTTATAACGTGTGCGTTGGCGTGCACATGTTATAAAATAGGTTTCCTACGCGTACATGCGTGCCAGATTTTAATGTCTGTGTGTGCATGTATGAGAGAGTGGCCTCCTCCACGCGCAGGGGAGGGATATTAAAAGGCAATGCATGGCGATGCGAGTAGGGCTTCCCCAGTTCCCTCCCAGTCTGTTACAATTAAGGAGCAGACTGGGAGGGGACTTCTCTATTCCCCTACCTAACCTTCCTACCCTTTCTCCTTTCCTCCTCGAACCCTAACCCCTTCCTGGCTACTTATGCTTTTTTTGTTTCATTACTGCTCCTCTGGTGCAGTGGTAACCTTCGCACACCAGCCGGCGACCAGCATATGCTTCCCCGGGACAGCGATTAATGGTGCTGTCTCGGCCCACCCCCTGGCACTTCTGCGCGTAATGGGGGTTACGCATGTGGCCGAGCCCTTTGTAAGATGTGCATGGCGCGCGCAAAGCTCGGCCCCAAAAGTTACCCCCATTTTTTACACGCGCGACCCTTTATTATCGGGCCTTATCTGTATATTATCTGTAAACATGTATATTGTGACGTGCTGATGGAGCTGAGACTTCTTGGTGAACTGGTGGATCTTAGGCTGAAGAAACAGGAGAGTCTCAAAGACCTGGAGAAAGGTTGGGAGAGCTGGTGAACTAATTGGTAAAACTGGTAATTACCTTGATGAGTGCATGCTCTGAAATACACAGATTTATGAACATATGTCCTGATATACGCCAGTAAGTTCTATTTTATTTGCATGAATAAAATATATATGCCCGTATTTTTAAAATAAGTAGGAAAAGTACACAAGTTCAATCTACTGATACATGCTCTTTCAATACATTGTGATTCATATACAGAAGCATATTTGGGGACTTATCCATCTAAATACATATTTGGGTACATATTTGGCTGATTTTAGAAACCCTATGTGTGCCAAAGCCGGGAGATACATGTATGATTCGGTCCAGTGTGTGCAGATTTTAAAATCCACGCAGGTACGCCGCGCATATCTCCCGCTATGTGCACAAATCACAAATATCAAAGGAGGGGTCTGGGTGGGGCAGGGGCAGGGGCAGGCCAAGTCTGTAAAATGAAGTCAGTGCATGAGTATTTACCTGCACAAGCGCGCACCATGGTCCCCACCATGTAACTTTACTTCTGCTATGGACTGCATGTAAGTCATATAACAAACAAATCTAGGCTAGTCAGCAGGGTGTTAAGAGTTGGTAACGGGTAAAAGGGAGGCAAGATAGCTAAGGAGTTTGTTTAGGAAGTCCTCTCCTTTACTGGGGTGAACTGGGAACGAAATGGGGAAACAGGGAATTGCATCGGCGCGTGTACAAACTTACATTCCCCCACTTACACACTTGAGTCAGCATTTGTGCGCCCATGCATGCGTCAGTATAAAATCATGCGCACATGTACGCACGTATAGACAATTTTATAACAGGTGCACGATACGCGCATATACAATCGTATGTTATAAAATTGTCACGTACATGTGCATGAGCCAGAAACATGTGCACTTGTGTGCAGGCGCATGGGTCTCAAGATCCACTCTAAGCCTAGTTAGGCCAAAGAGCTGTCCTAAAGATAGCCAGCTGTATTCAATAATGCAACTGCATTACTGAATATATGTCCAAACTTAGCTGGATAAGTTTATCTAGCAAACTTTGCTGTCTAGACAGTGACTAAATATGTACTTCTGCATCTAAGCCTACATGCATGCATATTTTGCAGTAAAGATATGTGAATTTTATAAAATGCACGCATATTTTACACAGGTTATAAAATACAAGCATAAATCTTCTCATGGCCATATACTAGAATATATGCTGCCACATGCATTTGTTTGAAAGTTATCGTCTTAGTACATAGGACTCAACTCCCACATTTTTTTCTGGCAATATAACCAGTGCACAGTAATAATGAGGTATTTTAAATGATTATTGCAGGCTATCCAATTATTCTTTATAAATTGAATTGTTGACTATATAAACTATACACTTTCATTTTGTTCTTTTTCTATTCACAATGTGGTCTTGGCAATAACACATATTTTCCCATAATGTCATAAACGCAGTTTTCTCTTTTACTATTTGTATTTATTTTTATTTAAATTACTTCTATCCCATGTCCTCCAATGTTTGGGACAGGTTTCAGAGCAACGCACATAAACTATAAATGATCTAGAAAGGGGTATGACGAGTGAAGTGATCAAATTTGCAGATGACACAAAGTTGTGCACAAAATTATTTACTCTTTCACATAATACAAGGACTAGGGGGCACGCCATGAATTTAACAAGTAGCACATTTAAAACCAGTCAGAGAAAGTTATTTTTCACTGAACACACAATTAAGTTCTGGAATTTATTGCCAGAGGATATGGTTAAGGAGCTGGGTTTAAAAATAGTTTGGATAAGTTTCTTGGGGAGAAGTCCGTAAACTGCTATTAATCATGTTGATTTAGAGAATAACCACAGCTTATTACCAGCATCAGTAGCATGGGATCTATTTAATATTTGAGTACTTGCCACATACTTGTAACCTGGATTGGACACTGATGGAAACAGGATGCTGGGCTTGATGAACCGTTGGTCTGACCTAGTAAGGCAACTTCTTATGTTCTAAAATATTTAAAACAGCAGTCAATCGACACACATTTAATGACATTCATTGTTATTCTCTGCAAGAATGTTTGAGATTACTTTAGGAAAGCATGAATGAATATATATGTTTTTCAAGCCTTAAATTCCTTGAGGCTTGAGATGAAACAAATCTCTCATGGGATCGTATTCCCAAGTGATTTGTCCATCAATTGAGAAGACATGCTCACGTGCTTGTCTAGCATCTTTTGCTGATGGAATACCAAGAAGAAATTGATTTGATGATCTGATAGTCCTGGTGGGTGCATAGAAGTAAAGAGTAGAGCTAAACCAGGGGCTAGTGACAATGTGTAATAGGGTCTGAATTGTCAAAATTTTATGTTATGCAGTATGCACCATTTTACAGGAGTGCTTCAAGGAAGGGTGTAATATGTGCATAATGGCACGTACCAGTGAGTAATCTGGCCGCCGAGTTCTGTGCAAATTATAGCGATCCGAGTGAAGTCTATGGCAAACCAATGGATAGTGTTGAAAATCTATTCCAGTAAAGATTTAAGCTTGCAATACAGTTCAGAAATCCTTTTGAATATGGAGTGTGACACATTAATCTCAATTTTATGTAGGTGGTCTGAATTACTGTTTTGAGTTTTAGTTTAAAAGATATTGTTGAGTTAAGTGTCACACCTAGATTGCTGGAATTTTCTGAGATATGGATTGTGTGATTATCAAAAGTCATAATTATTGAAGCTTGTGATTGCGATGAAGAATGACCACAGACCATTATTTCAGTTTTGTTGAAGTTTAGAGCAAGTTTGTTATGGGAAAGCCAGATTTTTACTAATCCCCTGTCCCCAAAACAAGTTCAGGCAATGCTGGAATCCTTGTCAACTTTGAGGAAAGTGTCTTAAGATTAACCCTCAGTGCCTCTCTTTAGCCAGCAGAGCTTGCTCAGTAGCAAGTTGGCAACTAACACCAATCCTCTCTCCCACAGTGCACTTCTAATTGTCTCTGGCTCTACTGAATATGAGACTTATAGTAAGTCTTTTGTGCCACAGTGCACATCAGCATAGCCTGAGCCATGGAGCCAGCCCATGCATAAACTCATTTTATTTCAAAGGATTTGTCTACATTTAAAAAATATTTAGATGTATGGAATAGGATATAATTTTATTTAGGTTCATACTTTGTCAGTAGGTTTTGAAGAATAAGATTATTTAGGGACATTTTTTAATCTGGAGTTAAATTAATATGACATTATGGAATACATACTCTGACAGAATACATAATGTCATGAAATTAAATAATTCATCTTCATAAGCCTTACTTATAAGCAAAACTGAGTCGAGCCATCTTTCAAAATTTGCAATATAATCTTGTGATCTGGCAATCAGCTTTATAGTGGAAAACTGTATTAAAGTTGCAAGAACTTGAACTAAAGAAAGAAAATCCAGCATACTGGGAGAGAAAGCAGGAGAGAGAAAGAGAAAAGTTCTTGTTCAATAACAATCTTTTCAGAATAGGAAAACAATTATTGAATAATGGGCAGAAAGATAACTTCATATTATTATATGAGGTCAATGAACTGATAATCCTTTAACTCCTGATGAAAACTCCAAATATAATAAAAGGACCTGGGACAGGGTGAATGAGAACTGCTTGTTAATATAGTATCTGTGCTCCTAGCAGCTCATCCTTCTTCTCTCTTTGGTTCTTATCCCTCTCATCTCTAATGTAATATGAGCCCCCAGTGGGAAACACCTCCAACTAGCCTTAGAAGGCTGAGGGAGTTCATAGGCATTCTTGGGCTGGACCTGAAAAGCTTGAAAGATAACACAGGAGATGGAACCATTTTATGTTCTAATGAAATGCAAAATTCATCCCTACACATTAACTCTTATTCTCTCTCATCTCACCCTTTGCATGCCTCACAAATCCTCTGCTTGCTGCTTTTGCCGTAATGAAAAATCTGTTGCATCACAGGCTCACACTTCCATAAAGCCTTACTAAATGGCAGCGGGTATAATCATCATCCAAGAACCACATCATCAATGACACCATGGTGTATGTCAAATTGGCCCTATATAAAAAAGAGCTGCGCACCATAATCCATACAGTAGTGGAATCTTTCAGTTGACACTCACCAGCACAAAGTCATTGATCAAAAATAGCAAGTAGCAGGAGAAAAAGACAGTGCATTTGTCTTTCAGTTCAGGAAGGGCAACGAGCCACTGAGAAGTAGATTTTAAAAACATTCCTCATGCAAAAACAGTCACATACACGTGTATGTGGGCTGTGTACGAGCTTTAAGAAGGCAGGAAGAACACGTGTACAGAATAAGGAGGCAGGGCATGGGTCAAGACTGACACATGTAACCACAAATTTTGCAAAGGTAACGTGTGTATGTTACCTGTGTGACTTTGCTACTGGTCCTTTTGAGGTGTAGGAGTCCTGAACATGGAGGAAGGAGAGAGAGAGAGAGAGAGAGCCTCTGTATAGGGGCAGTGTGACACTCTATATATACATACATACATATCACTGTAGAGCAGGGCACTTTGAATCAGGGTGGGTTTTGGGACATGGGTTGGGGTTCGAGGGTGGTGTTAAAGTCACATTCAGAGGTATCCATTGTAAAATTGATATCACTAAATAATTTTTGGCCTTATAAGCAATGAAAAGTCTAACAAGAGGAGTTGATTTGTACACTGCAGTCTCAGCTAGCTGCATTGTACAAATCAACTCCTTTTCATTGCTTTAAAGACTAAAATTCTTTAGTGATATCAATTTTACAACGAATATCTTTGAAAGTATCTGTAACACCCCCTCTCCTAACCCCAAACCACTTCTCGAAAACCCACCCTTCTAGAATGATACCTATATAAAGAGTGTTAGACTGACCCTATGCAGAGGTGCTCTCTCTCTCTCTCTCCCTCTCCCCAGTGTGAGCATGTAAGATGTGTATGTAAAGACTGTCAGCATGCCATGAGTATTTTAAATACTAAGCACATCTATATAAATAAAAATGTAAATGTTTGTTTGTTCAAAATCTTAAATCTCCGAAAGTTCTTCACCGATTGCTTTGAAATTGTGACACAACGTTGCATTTGAATACGCGCATGTTTCTATATACCTATATTATATAGATGTCAAACCTGTGACAGGTAAAAACATGCTTTTTGGGAAAAACAGCGCCATCTGTTGGACGTAAAAGCAACACACGCTGTCTACAATATAAATGGGCTCTGACCGACGGACCGCAAATGCGCAGTAGAGAGCAGCTCTACCGCGCATGTGCGGACCATAGAGCTCTGCGCTACGTGCTGGGTGTCACAGAGGGGAGGAGGAAAGGGAAGATGAGTCGCTGCTCCAAGAAACGGCTCAGCCTATTCTTCCACCACTAGGGAAGGGGGGAGGGAGTAGGGACTGCTGGACAGTTACACACAGGAGGAGGAAAGGGTAGAAGAGTTGCCGAGCCAGTCCGTCCACCGCCGGGGAAGGGGGGGAGGGAGTTGGGACGGCCGGAGCAGAGCTAATGCGCATTGTGAAATTAAACCAGACTGAGCCACGGCAACGCGTGGCCGGGTACAGCTAGTACTTTATAAAATAAGGCATAACTTTGTTTACGTTTATGGGTACATGTGCATTTCTTTTAAAATTTACCTGTTAATGCTTAGGTTAAGGATTTCCATGGGCCACCGAGGGGAAAATCCTCATCTAGAATTTGGTTCTGGGTCAGAATAGAGCTGCAGAAAAGGCATTTAAACCTCACTTCCCATGGGTTCAAAGAAGTCATAGTTAAAACCGTTAGCACAGCACGGAGGCAGGATGCAAGCCAAAACCACATAGCTCCCATGAGCAGTCGTTTTCTCAGAAATGCAGCCAGCCCCACATTCACTTGACCGTAGGCAGCAGAATGGGTTGACAGTCACTCAGGGACTAGTTTCTGGCAAGGATTTAGATGTGCATTTTTTTTTTTTTGGATCGGGCTTCGTTTTCGGGCCCCCGTGGGAAATTTTGTTTTTCCCGCAGTTCTTTTTTTTTGGATCCGATTTTCGTGTTAGTGCGCGCTAACCATAGTTAACGCGCACTAACATTTTAAAGTTAGTGCGCGCTAACATGAACTACATATTTTTCCAAAATTCCCCCGAACCATGCCGAATTAGACAATTTTGTTGAAATTGTCTGATTTGTGAAAAATGAATACACATGCCTATAGATCTCCCACGTCTTAGATTATGAGCAGTACCAGCACCATATCAAATGTTAACAGTGAGCTGTCAGGTGATATGTTAATTTGAAAACTCAATGAGTGACACTGTGGCACCAAGGTGTGGAGACCCAGGCCCCATCTGGATGCGTTCACACTCATCCCACAACTGTATGTGGTTTCCAGACTGGCCCTCAGAAGAGGCACAATCAGAGATTATGGAAAAAAAAAATTGCCACACACCAAAAAGACCAGGGAGCTGTGCAGGATGAATGCCAAATGAGTACCTTGAGGGGCCATGCACCAGATATGATGGTGCAGCATAAATCAGTGAATTTTTTCCTTCAATCTCAGGTATTAACATGGGGGGGCTACAATAGCAGAACAAATTCCTGATGCTTTGGTAGGAGCAGGATAGAATACCAAAAGTAAAAGGAGGGGCAGGTAGAAGAAACTAAGATCAAGGTCAGATTTTGCATCTATCGGCTCAACCAATTATTTCAATTCTGATGGTTCATTGAATTTCAGCATTTCAAGTCAACCCACAAGCATAGAGAGCAAGGAGGTCCAGGAACTATTCACTTTGACTTCCTTACTTGAACTATAGAAAGGTGTGCCTAGGTACCTCAGGAGAAATATCAAGAAGTATCATCACACCGATATATTTAAAATGATGGAGAGATGACAGAAAAAGAAATAGGGGGAAAAAGAACAACAAAGACAAAGTTAATTAGTAAGGATAGGAAAGTCCTTTACAATATAGTAAGTAGAGCAGCACCTTTTTAATGAAGGCCAGCATAATTGTACAAAATGATACAAGCTAGGGTGAGAGAACATAGTAGAAATTTCATCTTTGTGAGACTTTCCTCACTCCAAATGACATCAAATCTTCACCAAGGTGTACTGTGCTGTTCATACATCTCACTCTGCATGTGAACCTGGCTCCTAAGCCTTAAACCACCATCAATACCTCACCTCGACCTATTAGATGAGCCTCCTATAGAGATATAAATAAGTGTACACAGTGACTCACTCCCCAGAGGCTCTCTCTCTCTCTCTCTACTCCACTCTCTGCTCTCCCCCCCCCCCCCCAAGCCCAGAAATGGCCAAAATTCAATTCCAAAAATGTATCACAATTTCTGTTATGGCCATTTTGGGCATATCACACAGCCTAATACCAGGAAAAAAGGTGTAGTTATTTCTGGTGTTAAAACTGTGTGATTGCATGCATTATGCTTTCACATGATGTGATTTTGCCTTTCATTTTCATAAATCCCACCCAAACTCTTCCCTGATTCCGCCCCTCCAAAAATTTTGCATTTGTGCCATGCATTATGAATAATAACGCAATTGTTATGGCATTAACACAAGCATTAACGTGTTACCACATGTGTTAATAGCTGAAGGTCCTCAAAAAATATTTATTAGAAATTAATAATCCGTGGGGCACTCACGGCTTATTAATTTCTAATAAATATTTTTGAGGACCTTCAGCTATTCCTTGTTTTTGTTCCTCGCGGCTTTTTTAGACCGACTTCCTTCTTGTTTTTTGGGTCCATCGCATGTGTTAATGACATAACGTATTTTGATGAATGATCTGGATAGCGTCTTAAGCATAAAACTGAGTATCTGCATTCTCAAGGCTTGTCCCATTTTCTCTCACCTTTCTGCAATAATAAAGGCACTGACTCTAATGAAAGAGGAATTGTCTATGATTAGAAAACCTCCCCAACTATGCAGCATCCGAAACATTCAATCTCACTCCCTCAGAGGATTTTAAAACCAATGAAAAAATGGATTACAAGAGGCTCTGGAAGGGTCAGACTTTGACATAAGACATCCAATTTCCTAACTGTGCAGCATCTAGTATCTGTCCCCACTCTCACTGACGATTCAGAAACACAGAAATAAATGGATTACAGTGGTATCTGTTAGGGTAAGACCTGTGACACAGAGACATCCCATCTTCCAAATGATATCTACACAAAATGCCTTATATGTACTAGAAGAAAGAAGATGCTCCAGAAATGAAAACTGAAATGGTATATGAAAGTAAAGACACCCAATGCACACAAAAACTCCAAAATATAATCAAACATCATAACAAAAAGCTCCTTCTACTGGAAGACTGTCATCATAGAAATTAAAAGCTTAATTTTAAAACCCTGGCGCACGTAAATCCCGGGCCTTACACGTGCTGGGCCAATTTTCAGACAGACCCAGCCACGCGCATAAACCCTGGGATGCTTGTAAGTGCTGGGGCCTTAAAAGGGGACGGTCCGGGGGCGGGGCTAGAGGCGCCCGGTACAAGAGCAAAAGGTAAGTTAAAAAAATGGGGGAGCTAGTAAAGGGTTAGGGGGAGGGGAAGATAGGGGAAATGGAAGGGAGGTTAAGATAGGGGGTTGGGAAGTTCCCTCCCAGTCCACTTCTTAATTGGAGTGGACTGGGAGGGAACTGGGGAAGACCCCGATGCGTTGCCACACAAATTTGCTAAATTATAGCCCCCCTTGCATGCGCCGATCCGGAATTTTATAACATGCATGCGCCAGCATGCTCATGTTATAAAATTGTGCGTCCATATGTGCGCACTGGGTAGTGCACACTCATGGACGCTCGCACTTATTTTTTTAAAATTTACCCCTAACTTGGGAAATTATTTTGAGGGACACACAAAAGTTAAATGCCTCAGCTGACAGAAATGCAAACAAGAGTGTTTGTGTAATTAAAAAGAAAATAAGGACTATAAATTGATGTTATCATACATCTGGGGAGAAATGACCTCAAGAGAAATAGTATCCAAGCAGTACATAGAGATTTCCAGACTTTGGGGAAGCAGCTTTGACAACTGGTAAAGACCATTGCCTTTTAAGTAGAGTTACCTATTCACAAAAAGGGAAAGAAAAGGCAAAGCCATATAGATAATTTCAATAAATGGCTCAAGAACTGATATGAAGAGAAAGGATTTCAACACATTGGAGAATGGAGCCATGAATGGAACAGTATAAGACTAAATGGTAAAGATGGCCTACATCTGTCTGTGGTAGGAAAAAGGATTCTAAGTGAGAAAGTCAGATCATATGTCATCAGGTACTAGAGGATGGTGTGGCAAAAGGAAAGCAACAGATTTGGAGCAAACAAATAAAAATACAGGAAGTTGGTGGAGAAATTAATAAAATAAATCAGCTCTACAGTCCACCCTTTAGAAAAAGGGCAGAAAATGTGACAAGCAAGTATTAAACTGAGGGCAAAAAGCTAGAAAGCTATGAGCACAAATGCTCATAGTCTGGGCAATAACATTCCAGATCTGCAGGCCCTAATGGTGGAGGTGGACTTGGTCATTGCTGCAATTACAGAGACATAGTTCAGTGAGTTTCATCAACCGAGCGCGAACAAATGTACAGCCATGCGCATGTTATAAATTCAGGGATCAGCGCGTGCAAGGGGGTGCACACTAGTGCAAATTATGCGCGCCGAGCCCTCAGGGAGCCCCGCTGGCTTTCCTGGTTCCTGGCGCCCCCACCTTGCCCTCCCTGTCCTGCCCCCTCCAGCCCTAAAGAAACCCCCCCATACCTTTGTTTTGGACTTGCACACGCTGGCCGAGTGCCGGCGCGCGATCCCCCGGCACAGCAGCAAATGGCCGCTGTGTAGGAGTCCTTGGCCACGCCTCTCAGATCACCCCAGACCGCCCAGCCACCCCACTGGACCACCCCGCCACAGCCCTGGACCGTCTGCCCTGCCCCATCCTGCCCCACCCCACCCATTCAGAAAAGCCCCGGGACATACACGCATCCCGGGGCTTTGCGCGTGTCTCCAGGCCTTTTGAAAATAGGCCCTGCGTGCTTAATCCACCTGGATTTACACGCGTAGGGCTTTTAAAATCTGCCCCTAAATGTCTGAATGCAGCGATAATAAGCGTTATTTAAAATAATTAGCATTATTATGTTGCTGGCACCACCCATATTATAATGAGCTGATCCGCATGCAAATGTATACCAATCAGCTCATTAATATCCTAAACTATGCAAATCAAAGAAAATGGCTTGCTTCAAAAAAATCGATCCAAATATGGTATCTTCACAATTACCTGCCTTTTTTGGATTTTTCTTGCCTCAAAAATATCACAATCAGTGTTGAGATTAAGATAGCTAGAAATCAATAATTCCTAGGACCCTATCTTAAACTGGGATGATAGACTGAGGTTTACCTCACTTCATATTTGTGTTCATTTCATTTTGTTTTGCTCCAGGCCCTTCCACAGTGAACAGAAATATTTGTTAAGCAATTTTTCTTTTTCCTCATCAGCCTCTATATATTTCTGCCCTTCAACTCTGAGTCTCACAATGCCACATTTGCCCATCCTTCTATCAGTAACATGTTTAAAAAATATATTGTCCCCATTTTACTGTATTTGTTATTTTTCTTCCATTTGAATCTTTATGTTCCTGACTAGGGATGTGCGAAACCCAAACCGATAGGAGAAAGGGAAGGGAGGTTAGGTCGTTTTCGGCCCACCATGGGAAATCTCGTATTTCCCGCGGTTCGGGCCTTTAAAATTCAGGGAGACCCGAATTTCGGTTTAGTGCGCACTAATTCCTTCAGATTTCATTGAAATTTCCTAATTCGTCCTGGACGAATGCACATCCCTATTCCTGAATCCTGACTACTTTCCTAGCCTCTCTTAGCATTCCTTATATTTTCATCTGTCTTCCTCTTCTGTGATCTCTTGAAATTTATGAATGCTAACATTTTCTCCCTTACCTTCTCAGCTACTTCTTTAGAAAACCATAGCAGCCTCTTTTCCCTCTTACCTTCATTTACTTTACTAACAAAATGTTTAGTTGCCTTTATATCTCCTTTTAGTTTTGCCCACTGATCTTCTACTTCCCCTAAATTTTCCAGTCCAGCTAATGACTACTGGAGGTATTCCCCCATTTAACAAAGTTTGTTTTCCTGAGGTGTAGGACCCTTACCATTGAATGAACCTTCATCTCCTTCACTTTTATACTGAAGCACACTATCCATTGATAACTGGATTCCAGATGATTATCCAGTTCAACATCAGAAACACTGTCCCTGTAGATAAGAATCCAAGTATTGATCGGGTAAATGTCGCATCAGGACATGCAAGGGAGGGAAAGTTCCTAGATGCCCTCAAAGACTGCTTCTTGTAGCAGTTGGTCATAGAAGCGATGAGAGGAGGGAACTATAATTGATCTAGATCCCAGTGGAATTCAGGTCCTGGAGCAAGAGATAAAGGTGGTGGATCCACTTTGAAACAATGATCATAATGCAATAAAATTTGACATAATCATTGGAGGGTGAATAATACTAAGGAAAACTAATGCAGTAGCATTTAACTTCAGAAAAGAAGACTATGATAACATGAGGAAATTTGTTAGGAAAAAAAACCTAAAAGGAGCAATCCACAAATTTAAAAACTTGCAGGAGGTGTAGGCATTGTTTAAAATTACTATCTTTGAGGCCTAAACAAATTGTATTCCTTGCATTAAAAAAGCTTGAAGGAAAACCAAATGACTGTTGGTGTGAGATAATAGGAAGGTGAAAGAGGCATTTAAACCCCAAAGGGTATCATTCAAAAAAATGGAAAGCAGACCCAAATAATGAAAATATGAAGGAGCATGAGCACTGTCAGGTTCAATGTATAAAATTGATTAAACAAGCTGAGATAATTTGGAAAGGATCTTGCCTTAGAGGTAATAACAAGTAATAAAAACTTTTTTGAGTACATTCAAGGCAAAACACCTGTAGAGATCTCTATTAGGTCACTAGATGCCTGAATGGTAAAAGGGGCAGTCAGGGAGGACATGGAAATAGCAGAAAAATTAAATTGTTTTGCCTCTGTCTTTACTGAGGAGGATGTCAGGGTCATACCCACACTGAAAACTTTTTGATGGTGATGACTCTGAGCAGCTAGATGAAATTGTTGTGAAACTGGAGGGCATAATAACTCAGAATGACAGACTAAAGAATAACAAATCACTGGGACCAGATGGCATTCATTTCAGAGTTCTGAAAGAACTCAAGAACAAAATTGCAAACAATTTTATGGTGATTTTCAACCTATCATTTTAAACAACCACACTACAGAAAGATTGGAGGGTAGTAAATGTGACACTGGTTTTTAGAAAGGACTCCAGGGATGATCTAGAAAACTATAGAGCCTGGTGTTTGTGCCAGGGAAAATGGTCAGAGTTGATGAAGAAGCAGAATGGTTTTTGCCAAGGAAAGTCTTGCCTTATCAATTTACTAGATTTTTTAGATGGTATAAATAAACATTCAAAGATGAACTGGCATTTGGCAAACTTCTTCATAAGGGATTCCTCAGGAAATTAGGAGATTATAGGATCAGAGGCAGTGTCCTAATATGGATTAGTAACTGGATAAAAAAAAGAAAAGAGGGTAAGACTAAATAGTTTCCCAAATGGAGAAAGTTCATTTGTGGAGAGCCCCAGTGGTTTGTATTGGGACATTTGCTATTTAGCATATTTATTAATGATAATAAGAAAAAAATGAGGAGTGAGATGACCACATTTTCAGCTGACACAAAATTGTTTTGAGTTGGCAAAATGGAAGCAGATTGTGAAGAACTGCTGAAAGTCCTTGTGAGATTGGGCTTCTAAATGACAGATGCAATTTAATGTGGACAAGTGTGAAGTATTGCATATAGGGAAAAGTAGATTAGGACTCTATTTACAAACTCTTGTGTTCCACATTTTCCAGAATTCATCAAGTGTAGATCACAATAATAGCATTCATAAAAAGTATATATAATAAACCTGTTGCGGTCCCGGTCGCAACCGGGACCTTACCTCTCCGTTTGGGATCCCGGCACCGGGAGGTTTGCTGCAATCCGTTGGCCCTGGTCCCCGGCGGCAGCCTCCGTGCACGGGCAGGCCAGTACGGCCTGTTTCGTGGCGGTGTCTCCATGAGGGAGACGCCGCCGAGTCACCGAACTCAGCTCCTCCCCTCCTATGCGCACACGCACGCGAGGAGGGTAAATTTAAAGGGACTTTCCCGCCACACAGCGGGCCGTCCCTTCTCGTGACATCAGACGTTGGCAAATACTTAAGGCCGGCGTCTGCATCTGTTACATGCCTTGCAACAAGGTTGCCTCGGTGATCCTAGTTGCTGTGTGCCTCAGGAATTCTCGCCTGCTGTTGTTCCAGTCTTGGTTCCTGTTCCAGTTGCCTGCTTCAGTTCCAGCCTTGGTTCTTGGTTCCGGTATCCAGTTCCTACTTCAGTTTCGGTCCTGGTTCGTAGGATCTGCCTTCAGTTCCAGCCTTGCTCTCGTTCTAGGCTTTCCTGCCTGCCCTGGTTTGCTTCTTTGGTTCCGACCTCTGCCTGCTCCCATAGCCTCCTGACTGCTGCCTGCCTTGACCTCGGATCGTCTCTTTAGATTTTTCCCTTTCGCCTAAGTCCCAGGAGCCCGGCTCCTACAGGCTCCTCCTGGGGAAGCGCAGGCTTCCAGGGTGAATTCTTATCCCCGCTCTGCTAGCATCTGCCTCCCGGCCTGTATTCTCTTCACGGAGACCTCTCTTCCACCTTCTACACTCTCCGTCAGGCCGGTCTAAGGGTCCACCAAAACCCGCACAACAAAACCAGAGAATAAATCACAAAATGAAAATTAAGTAACTAAAACAACCTACACATGCTACATTTAAATACATTGAGATCCATATTCAAAATCCAAGAAGGATAATGTAATAGTTATCCATCTAAATGACTTACCTGGTGATATTTAGCCCTTATCCAGCTAAATTCTAGTTGGGCAACTGGTTGCCACAAAACCATAGTGTCCGAGTAGTCTGCAATTTAAATTTTCATTTTTAGTATATAGAGAGCATATTGTCATCATCGAACAATAAGGTTCACAAAGGACCATAGGGTTTTAGCTTGACAACTAGCAAACAAGGATTCTTCGAGACTAAGAGGTAGATTTTAAAAGCATTGTTTGTGCAATTATGTTGCTTGCACAACTTTGCTCCTGGTCCTCATGAAGTGCAGGAGTTCTGAACATATGGGAGAGAGAGAGAGAATGCTTCTGTATAGGGTTAGTCTGCTATATATACATACTATTGTAGAGGAGCACTGTGAATTGAGGTGGGCTTTTGAGAGGTGGGTTAAAGAGGGCTGGTGATACAGACAAATTGAGAGGTATTCGTTATAATTTTGACATCAATAAATAATTTTAATATTTGTAAGCGATGAAATGGAGTTGATTGGTACAATGCAGCTTTCAGAGAATGCAGTGTACCAATCAACTCCTCTTGTTAGTCTTTTTATTGCTTATAATGACTAAAAGTCTTTAGTGATGTCAGTTTTACAATGAAAATCTTTGAATGTGTCTGTAATGCCACTCCACCATACCCCAACTCACCTCCCAAAAAATCACCCCAATTCAAAGTGCCCCACTAGAGTGGTGCCTATATAGAGAGTATCAGACTGACTCTATACAGAGGTTCTCTCTCTCTCTCTCTCTCTTCCACACTTGTGCGAGTGTGTAAAGGCTGACAGCATACATGTGCCATGAGTATTTTAAATGCTACGTGCGTACTTTATAAAATGAAGTGTATGTTTGTTCACATTGCAATATGCACATTTATGGGCACATGCACATTTCTTTTAAAATTTACAAGTAAAAGCTTAGGCTCCAGCACCAGAACTTTAAATTGAAATCTCTACTTAGTAGGAAGCCAGTGGAAATGTTCTCTAAGCTCAAAACCTAGCAACAGCCTAGCAGCTGCATTTTGTATCATCTGCAGAGCCCACATGTGTATGTATTTGATAATCCTATATATAAATTGTTACTGTAAACTAGCTGTGTGAATAACACTGACTGCTGCACCATTCTAAATACATTCTCAGTGAGCTTGGAAAAGAGATTACTGATAGGGGCCATGATCAAAATTTATAAAATCATGAGTGGGGTGGAATGGGTAAATAGAGAATGATTATTTACTCTTAAAAATTCAGTAGGACTAGGGGACTTCATGAAAATAGCATCCAACAGATTTAAACAAACCTTAGGAAGTATTTTTTTCTCTCAGTGCACAATCAGGCTATAGAATCTGTTGCCAGGGGATGTGGGCAAGGGTAACTAACAAAGTGGGGTTCAAAAGAGGATTGGACAAGTTCTTGAAGAAAAAGTCCATAAACAGTTATTAGCTAGGTAGACGTGGGAAAGCCAGCGCTTATCCTTGGAAGTGAAATACACGAAATAGTCCAACTATTGGGGGATCTCCCAGGTACATGTGATCAGGGCTGGCTAGTACCGTCAGAGGCAGAATGCTTGGCTTGATGGACCTCGGTCAAGCTAAACATTCAACTTCATATGTTTGTAGAAATAAATGGGCAAATTTTAAAAGGAATGTACATGTACCTATCAACGCATGAGAAAACACATTTTACCATGAATACCTCTAAATGTGTCCGTAACCACACTCCTTTAACCCCAACTCACCTCTCAAAACTCACCCCAATTCAAAGTGTCCCTCTAGAGTGGTACCTATATACAGAGTACCAAACTGACCCTATACAGAGATTCTCTCTCTCTCTTTCTCCCTCCCTCTCCAGGCTCCTGTGCCTAATGAGGTGCAGTAGCAAAGTTATACAGGCAACATATGTTCATTGCCTTTGCAAAATTTGTAGTTATGCACAGTCTTGGGAACATCCTTTTCCACTTCCTTAATCCGAACACGCGTCCTTCCCAGCTTATTAAAATTCACATGATGTGCATATGTGGCTGTTTTTGCATGAGCAACATTTTTAAAATCTACCTCAAAGTGTGTAGAAATAAATAAATAAATATGTTCTTGGGTCCAGTATCACCCCCTTCCCATGTGGGTTCTATTGCCATTTGACTAAGCAGTTCTCCCTGCAGAGAATCCAGGATCTCCCTGCTTTCAGAAGACACTACAGCCAGGAAGTCCCAATCAAAAATTGGCAAATTGAAAATCACTTAGCAATAGCATTTCCCCTTTCATAGGAATTCTGTGAATTTTCTCCATTAAATTGCTATCCATTTGTTCAGTCTGTGATGGATGTCTGCATACTGTACCAGTATGAACAGATGTTCCCTTCCCTCTTTCCAGATTAACCCACAGTACCTCCTTCTTACTTTAAAAGCCCTGCAATTCTCTTGCTTTAATATTATTTTTAGATATAATTGTCATGAATGGCAAGCTGGCATCACAGAGCACCCCCACAGAGGTGGTACAGAGCTGCAGGTCATGACTGGAACTGATCTGCTGCTTAACCAACCCCTTCTACTAGGTGTAGCCCTTGGGTTCTAGGGGCTTTAAGACTTGTCTTATGTAGAACATCAGGGTGGCAAGACAAGGCTGGCTGGATGAGACAGGGTAAGCTAGATGAGGCAAGTCAGGCTGGACAAGGCATGACCAGCTGGAGAGGCAGGGCTGGATACAGAGTACAGACTGGGGCTGGACTAGGCAAGGACTGGACAAGAATATGACTGGAATAGACAAGAGCAAGACTGGACAAGGAAAGGCAACAGGAAACAAGAAAGTCCAAAGGAAGGCAAGGTGAACCTAGAAGGCCTGAAGGCTGCAAGGTAAAGCAGGAAAGCCCAAGAGGGCATTGAGTATGACTGGTAAGCCTGGGAGGCTGCAGAGCAAGGCCAGAAGGCCTGGAAAGGCCCAAAGCAAGACAAGAGCCCAAGAGAAGTTATAAAGAAAAGCAGGAGACCTGGGTAAGCCAAAAGACAAAGCAGGAGGACTGGCTAGGCTACAAGGCAAGGCAGAATAATAAGGTAACGGTGGTCATATCATAGAGCCAAAGTGACTCAGTGAACTGGCACTGAGGTACTGTACAGGCTGCGTTAATATTGACATTGTGTAATCAGTGAAGAGGTAACTGTCAAGACAGTGAGAAAGACTCACTGAGGACACCTTGTAGTGGGAAGACTGCACAGCATGCTAAACCTTGGCATGGGAAGACTGCACATCAGGCCAAACAATGACAATAATGCCATGCCTCTTCCCTTCATTTCTATCAGGTCCTTCCTGAATAGATTGTACCCTGCTATAATTATTTCACAGTCCTGGATTTTGCAAGTACCATGTCTCTGTGACAGCCACTACATCTAAGTAAGCTTCTTCTATAACTGCATTAGTGTATATAGCTTTCCAGATGTTACCCTTTTTACCCATTTTTTATACAAGTCTTTAAAGTTTCACTTATCTTAGGGTTTTGCTCACCCATCCCCCATGATTCTAGTTTAAAACCTGCAAAAATAGATTTATCAGTCTGTGTTGGATGATCTTACACCTCTTCTTCAACAAGTGATTTTGGTATACAAGTTTGATGCATGACTTTACTTTTCGGTGAGTAGTAGTGATGTGCATTTGTTTAAAATGAATGGGCATTCAGAAATAAATGGAACCCTATTTGTTTCATTTGTGGGTCCCCAAAAAGAATGAAGAGATTCCTACAAATTAAACAAGTACTATTCATCCCATTTGTTTAGTTCCCTTTCATTTCTATGGGCCATTTAAATCTATGGACCCTTTAAGTCAATAGAGAGCAGGTGTCAGTAATTCTAACTATATAACAAGTTAGCAGCCAGCCCTTCTCAGTAAGTCATTTGTGAGGCTGTGAGCTGTTTTCAAGGAGACCATAGCACAGAGACATTTTATCACAGTGATCCAGCATATTGTTGCTCTACTGATCCAGTGATGTTGATTTCGAAGACTGAGGGTGAGATGTATTGTGCATTTCCTATGTATCTGTCATACCCCTAACACCACCATAGTGGACATGCCATCACATGCCTACCTGTTATGCCCCTTATTCCTTCATAGAGAGCTTGCTGCCACCTGCATACAGATTTCTACTATCATGACACCTGCTATATAGTTATTTTTCTCCTACTGCTACACAGTCGCAGACTAGTTCTCCCACCCTGATTATATGGGGATGGTTTGTGCACAAAATCCCTCAGTCAGAAAGAAAAAATTCTGGCACGAGAGAAAAATTGCTTAAGAGAAACCATTTTGATTTCCTGAATGTGATAATAGTTACAGTAGTGAAAGAGAACTAATGCAAAACCAGAACATCAGAAAATAGAACAGCCAGAGATAGGCTACAGAATCTAAAGCAACCCTCACCACTTTCCAGGAAAATCAAGCTACACTTATTAAAGAAAAAAATTCACATGTTCTAAATGTGATAAATTACCTTCAGAAAGCCCATTTCACAAGAAAATCAAATTTCCACCCAGTAGCTAGATCAAGTTCAAGTACTGATGTAATAAAAGCTATATTTTAAGAAAATGATACTTATATAGAAACATAGAAATGATGGCAGAAGAAGACCAAATGGCCCATCCAGTCTGCCCAGCAAGCTTTCACACTTGTTTTTTTTTCTCATACTTATCTGTTACTGTTGGCTCTTAGTAACCTTTTGGTTCCAGTTCCCTTCCACCCCCGCTATTAATGTAGAGAGCAGTGCTGGAACTGCACCTAAGTGAAGTATCTAGCTTAATTGGTTAGGGGTAGTAACTGCCTCAATAAGCAAGTTACTCCCATGCTTATTTGTTTACAAAGCCTGTGCAATTTGGCCCTTTTTGGTTGTTGTCTGAATATAAATCCACATTTCTTATTTTCTCCCTGTCATTGAAGCAGAGAGCTACACTGGATATGCATTGAAACTGAAGTATCAGGCTTATTTGGTTTGAGGTAGTAACCAATGTAACAAGCAAGTTACTCCCCGCTTTTTTGTGAATGCAAATCCCTTTTTCCACATTTCCTCTTGCCGTTGAAGCATAGAGCAATTGGAGTCGCATTACCTTGTGTATGTTTATTGAATAAGGGTATTAGCTCCAGGTAATAGCTGTCATTCCCACAAACCACCCTCTCTTCATTCACATCCTCTAGACTTTATGGATCCACAGTGCTTATCCCACTACCCTTTGAAGTCCTTCACAGTTTTGGTCTTCACCATTTCCTCCGGAAGGGCATTCCAGGCATCCACCACCCTCTCTGTGAAGAAATACTTCCTGACATTGGATCTGAGTCTCCATGGATCTCCTACTCCATGCCCAATGCGTGCTGAAAGCCCACCTTCTAAGGCATCATCGGCACCATCATCTCCTGCTGAGGAACCTATGCAGGTTAACCGTGGGCGACTATTTCCAACCGAGCATCTACGTCGGAGGAAGGCGGGTCTATGCCTTTACTGTGGTGCTTCCGGACATCTTCGGCAGTCTTGCCCAGACCGACCTGGAAACTACAGCGTCTGAGCCCGGCGGGGTTCCAGAGCTTGGGCGCTACTGTCACCGGCCCCCCAACCACTACTTCCAGTCTCGCTTAGCATTGAGTCTTGCTCCTTCACCACCACTGCTCTTGTTGACACAAGGCCAAGTGGCAGCTTCATTATGGACGACATCGTCAAGCTCATGAAAATTCCTCTACAACCCCTAGAGGTACATAAGAACATGCCATACTGGGTGAGACCAAGAGTCCATCAAGCCCAGCATTCTTTTCCAACAGTGGCCAATCCAGGCCATAAGAACCTGCCAAGTACCCAAAAACTAAGTCTATTTCATGTTACCGTTGCTAGTAATAGCAGTGGCTGTTTTCTAAGTCAACTTAATTAATAGCAGGTAATGGACTTCTCCTCCAAGAACTTATCCAATCCTTTTTTAAACACAGTTATACTAACTGCACTAACCACATCCTCTGCGTTGAGTGAAGAAGAACTTTCTCCGATTAGTTTTAAATGTGCCACATGCTAACTTCATGGAGTGCCCCCTAGTCTTTCTATTATCTGAAAGACTAAATAACCGATACACATCTACCCGTTCTAGACCTCTCATGATTTTAAACCCCTCTATCATATCCCCCCTCAGCCATCTCTTCTCTAAGCTGAAAAGTCCTAACCTCTTTAGTCTTATCTCATAGGGGGCTATTCCATTCCCCTTATCATTTTGATCGCCTTTCTCTGTACCTTCTCCTTCACAATTATACATTTTTTGAGATGCAGCGACCAGAATTCTACCCAGTATTCAAGGTGGGGTCTCACCATTCCCTTCCTAATAATTCCCAACCTTCTATCTGCTTTTTTGACTGCCACAGCACACTGAACCGACAATTTCAATGTGTTATCCACTATGATGCCTAGATCTTTCTTGGGTGGCGCCGGCCATCAGCCCCTATTATAGAATATAGTATAATAGGGGCTGATGAGTAAGATGGCCGGCGCCATCTTTAAAGATGGCGCCGGCCATCCAGTGTTCATACCATGTGACAGGGGCCGGCCAATGGCACGGATACCCTGTTACATGGTAAGGGCAAAGGGGCATCGGCGCCATTTTTTTTAGCGCAGCTGATGCCTGGGAACGGGAAATCGCTCCCCGAGGCCTACTGCCTAGGAGGGAAGGGTTAGGTCGGCCGTCATAGTTGGTAATTCAATTATTAGGAATGTAAACAGCTGGGTGGCTGGTAGGCATGAGGATTGCCTGGTAACATGCCTACCTGGTGTGAAGGTGGTGGACCTCAAGGGTCACCTAGATAGGATTTTAGATAGTGCTGGGGAGGAGCCGGCTGTCATGGTATATGTGGGTACCAACAACATGGGAAAATGTGGGAGGAAGTTCTGGAAGCCAAATTTAGGCTCTTAGGTAGAAAGCTTAAATCCAGAACCTCCAGGGTAGCATTCTCTGAAATGCTCCCTGTTCCACGTGCAGGTCACCAGAGGCAGGCAGAGCTCCGGAGTCTCAATGTGTGGATGAGACCATGGTGCAAAGAAGAGGGATTCAGTTTTGTTAGGAACTGGGGAACCTTTTGGGGAAGGGGGAGTCTCTTCTGAAGGGATGGATTCCACAACCAGGGTGGAACCAGACTGCTGACGCTAACTTTAAAAAGGAGATAGAGCAGCTTTTAAACTAGAACAAAGGGGAAAGCCGACTGTCACTCAGCAACGCATGGTTCGAAGAGAAGTATCTTCAAAGGATACTAATGATGCATTAGAATTAGGGCATCCCAACAGTGAGGTTCCAATTATAAGAAAAGTAGTCCAAGTGCCTGTAACTAAAAACTCAGCTGAGCCAAAAAATTCTAATGTATCCCTATCAATTAAAAAGCAGAATGAAAATACAATCAAAAAACAAACTTTGAAATATTTGTATGCTAATGCCAGAAGTCTAAGAAGTAAGATAGGAGAATTAGAATATATAGCAGTGAATGATGACATAGACTTAATTGGCAAAGTGATCCTCTCCTCTCAGTGCTCCCAGTGCTCTTCACATCTCATCCATTCAAGGGGAACACCTTCCCGGACTCATCACCCACTGAATGGTCGCTGTCCATCTCACCGTGGGCACTCTTCATGAGGAAGAGATGTCCTTCTACATATTAAAGCGTTCTACCCATCCAGTCATCCTGGGGCTGCCCTGGCTCCAGATCCACGGATCTCAATTCAATTGGCATTCATTGAAGTTTGTGCAATGGGGTCCTAAGTGCCAGAAGACCTGTCTACAACAAGTATCTCCAGTGGTAACCGTCCTGAAAACCACCACCATTACTAGGATGCCAGTCCAGTACTCCAAGTTTGAGGACGTCTTCTTGAAACTGAAAGCCGATACATTACCTCCACTTTGCAAACTGAATTGCCCCATAGAACTTCTGCTGGGCACTATACCTCCCAAAAGCAGAACCTACCCATTGTCTCATCCAGAAACCCTAGCCATGTCCAAGTATATTAAAGAAAACCTAGAAAAGGGTTTCATTAGACTTTCTGTCTCCCGCCGGAGCGGGGTCTTTATTTGTCAAAAAAATAGATCGAGTGTTATGCCCTTGTATTGACTACAAAGGGCTTAATGCCATAACCCTCAAAGGTTGATACACTTTGCCCCTCACCAGCGAACTGTTTGACCGCCTTCAAGGGGCTCAAATATTTACCAAGCTAGATCTGAGGGGCACATACAATCTTATACGTATTCAACCTGAAGATATTTGGAAGACCACATTTAACACTAGGGATGGTCACTACAAATACATTGTGATGCCCTTCAGCCTATGTAATGCCCCCGCCATCTTTCAATGCCTCATGAATGAGATTCTCCGAGATCTCTTATACCCCTAAGTCTTCGTGCATCTGGACGATATCTTGATTTTCTCTAAAGACCACATCAAGACTGTACTTCAATGCTTGAGAGAGAATCATCTCTATGCCAAGTTTATTTATTTATTTATTTATTTAAACGTTTTTTATATACCGCACACTTGGGCACTTACGTGTCTGTCTAGGCGGTTTACAAACTTACGTACATAATAAAACAGTAAAATACTTACATACACTATAGGACAAAATAAGATATACTTTGTTGACTTTAGCAAATATCAGAGTGACCTAGATTAGGTTCAGGTATTATATTTATAGGCATCGTTAAAATTAGAGAAATGCATCTTTGAACAAAACAGTTTACCCTTGCCAGGGTATATCATATCTAACCAAGGATTTTCCATGGATCCAGAAAAACTTCAAGGCATTCAAGACTGGCCTCAGCCAGGTGGCCTCCATGCCTTGCTTTATTGCAAATTACTCTACCCTAGCCTCCCCACTTACCGCCATGACAAAGAAAGGGGCTAATACCCGAGTTTGGACTCCCAAAGCCCAAGCTGCCTTCCAAACACTAAAAGAAGCCTTCTGTTCCGGCCCATACCTGCAACCCAAGATGCCCATTCATCGTAGAAGTTGACACATCCGCTATCGGGGCAGGGGCGGGTCTTAAGCCAATTCTCTCCCAAGGGTACATTGGTACCATGTTCATTCTATTCGCACAAGTCCTCGCCTACTTGACAGAACTTCACCAATGACCGGGAACTCCTAGCGGTCAAGCTGGACCTCCAAGAGTGGCACCCCTGGTTGGAAGTAGTGCAACACAAATTTACTATCTTCAACGACCACAAAAACATTGAGTATTTGGAAGAAGCACAACTCCTGAACCCGAGACAAGCCCGATGGGTGCTTTTCTTCGAAAGATTCAATTTTGAATTGCGCTATCGTCCAATCTCAAACAATCTCCACACAGATGCACTCTCCAGATCATTCGAACCAGAAGATGTTCCTGATGTCCCAGGACGTATCATTGATCTTGCCTGTGTAACTCTTGCAGTGACCATCTCAGTCCCTGCTGGAAAGACGGTCGTTCCTCAGAGGTTAAGGGAGCGGGTTCTTAAATGGGCCCACAATTCTAAGTTGGCAGGTCATCCGGGCCCTACAAGAACTCTCGAGATACTGCGGAGACATTATTGGTGGCCTACTATGGTACAAGACTCCCACAATTATGTGGACTCATGTCCCATCTGCGCCAAGAAAAAGCCCCCAACAGGGGGACCATGGGGCCTTCTCCAACTGCTTCCAGCTCCTACTGAACCTTGGTCAAGCATATCGACGGATTTCACCATGGATCTACCATTATCACAGAATAATACAGTGATCTGGGTCATCATTGACCGGTTTTCCAAGATGGGTCACTTCATCCCCTTGCCTGGCCTTCCTTCATCTCCAGAATTGGCCAAGTTGTTCCTCAAGCATGTCTTTCGTCTCCATGGCCTTCCCAAGGAGATCATATTGGACCAAGGACCACAATTCACTGCAAGATACTGGCTATCCTTGTGCAAAAAATTCAATATAACCTTCATGTCGGCCTATCATCCTCAGGCCAATGGCCAAGCGGAAAGAACTAATCGGACCTTAAGGACTTTCCTTTGCTTGTATGTGAACAATCAGCAGGATAACTGGTCCAATCTACTGCCTTGGGCAGAACTCTCACATAATACCCATGTTGCTGCTGCCATCAATGTATCACCATTCTCCAAGGTATTTGGTCGACAACCATGTTTGCCATTACCAGTACCTCTCTCCATCCCATCCCCAGCTGCCCAGCTTACGGCCCACACCATTCGTCAGGTGTGGACCCAAGTCAAAGAATGCCTCAACCAAGCTGCTGAATGTTCCAAACTTACCTCCGATGCCCACAGATGTCCCGCTCCACTCTTCCGTCTTGGCCAGATGGTATGGCTAAGCACGTGACATATAAGGTTGCGACTTCCCGCACCTTGCTTAGCACCAAAATATGTTGGTCCATTTCCAATCCTCAGAAGAGTGGGAGCTGTCTCATACCAGCTACAGTTACCTCGTGCGATGGGTATCTATAATACATTCCACATCTCCTTGTTAAAACCACTCGTGCTTTCCTGGCCTTCCAGCAGAGATCCTCCAACTCCAGAGGTTTCCACAGAAACTGACGACACTCTTCAGGTAAGAGAGGTCCTTGACGTCCGTCGGCGTCAAGGCCATTGGGAATACCTTCTTGCCTGGGAAGGGTATGGGGCCAAAGAAAACTCCTGGGAACCCTCGCACAACATCTTATACAAGGAACCCCTCAGAGCCTTCCATAGGGAAACCTCACCCGTGTAGAGGGAGGCCTAGAAGGGGGGTTACTGTTACGTGCCCTGTCTGCGCTCGGCCCATGCACAGGCCTGCTCACCTTCCCAACTCCTCGGCAGGTCCCGGCTCGGCCTCTCCCGCTGCTGTGGCTAACTCCTCGAGGCCTCGGCATACTGCGGCAGTGGTCACCGGGCCTTCCTCAATGCACCAGGCCTCACGATGGAGCTCGGCGTCCTCCGTAGCATCAGCCACGCCCCTAGGCACGTGCACACGGACCTCCTGGTCCCTTAAAGGGCCAGGGGGCAGGACCAGGCTCCGCGGTGTGCCCTGATTGAACAAAGTATATCAAGAAGTTCCTGCCTGCACTTCCTTGCCTTGGCAATTGGGTCAACACTGTGTGTGTACTAGTTTGGGTCAGTGTCTCATCGCTTGTTCCAGTCTTGTTCCAGTCCTGTTCCAGAGTCCTTCTGTTCCAGCGTCCTTCTGTTCCAGTGTCTGTCTGTTCCAGCATCTGTCTGTTCCTGCATTCTCCCAGGTAGTACCTCTTGGACTGACTCTCTGGTACTGACTATGCTGATCCCTGCCCGGATACTGACCTCTGCCTGTTCCTCGACTACGCAGAACGCTGCGCGGATTCCAACCTTTGCCTGCATCCTTGACCTCGTCTGACCTCTGGAACCTGACCCCTGCTTTGGCTGACTACTCTCGGACTGAACCTTGGAACTTGACCCCTGCTTTGGCTGACTACTCTCGGATTGACCTTTGGAACTTGACCCTCTCTATCACTGACCATGCCTCCTTGAGCCTGGCCCTGCTCTTAGCCTTGTCATCTCAGACACTGTTCTGGCCTTCCTTGATTCCCCAAGCCTCCAGTCTTGACATCAACCATGCACCCTTGATCCTGGTGGGCACACCTCTTCACTTCCTTTCTGGGAGACCCTGCGAGGCCACCTAAGTCCAAGCGGCCCAGGTCCCCAAGGGCTCCACCTGGGGCGACTTCGGGCTTCCAGTGGTGAAGCTCCAGCTAGCCTCTGTCTCCTCCTGTGCTCCGCCTCCTGGTGGCAGGTGCTTCTTGGGCTCGACCAGGGAGCCGTTCCTCACTGCCTCAGGACAAGGGTCCACCTCCAGGCACAACAACAACCTAATAGTAATGTTAAAATGATCTTAAAAAACAAATAAGAAATCAAAAGCATACCTTGAAATCTTTGTTAAACTAGCCTAGGAGAAAAGGAAAAAAAAAACCTCAACTCATTCCTTTCTTTTTCATCACAGATCCCAGTTATGAGCGGTAATAGAAAAGTCAATAATGGACACAGTTTACATTAGTAATGAAAAGTCACAAATGAATGAATTGCCTACATTTATGTGATTCAGTGACCTATTAAAGCACAAAACTTCTTGATCATGTAGTGTGTTACTTTAAGGGTGCCTAACTTTAAACATCTCCATGCAGCCCCATACACACAATTATATGGGTCCACACATATTTGATAGAGTATTTTAGAATCTGTGCTCATCTATCTACACGGATTCTAAAATATACTTATACATGATCCCTAAAGTATGCACTTTCTATAGAGTACACGCAGTATTATACATGTACTCAGTAACTTTAGAATGCATGTACTTTTTCATCAGTGCACACGCATACACTTCTGGTTTTGCTGGGGCAGGCTCATTCCATAATGCCCTCCCCCACACCACCCATCAAGACAATCCAACTTTACCATCTGGGATGTAGCCAGCTTGCCGTCAGTGGAGAAGAGGGATAAGGAGCAGCTATTCCCCATCTAGGAAGTTCACAGAGATGCCTGTGTCAAATGGGAGGCCTTGTAAGGCCTCCAAAGAGATTTCAACCAGGAAGCCTCCTACCCCTGTTGGATAAGTACCTCAAGGAAAATATGGCAGTGAGAAGGAATGTAGGGATTGGTGGGGAGGGGGTTGGGAAGTTGGGGAGAGGGTGTGGCCAAAAGCTGAACTGAATAGATTGATGTTAAAAGGGAGAGCAAAGAGCCACTATAAAAGTGGGTTAATTGAAATTAATGGAAACATACCATTGAACATGTCACAGACCAGTAACATTTAATTAAGAACATTTTATTCCTACTTCTCCTCTATATAGAATAAGAACCTCAAGAATAAGGTGAGAGAACTACACCATAAGGTGAGAGAACTACACCACCACCACTGGTTAGAACAGTTGCATGCCAGGCAGGAGGAGGCCAGTGGTAAGTTCCCTAAACACCCATTATGGATGTGTCAACATAGTCTATTTCCTACTTCCATCACAAGCCCCCCCCTCCCCCCCCATTGCCCTGCTGCTTAACAATACCCTACCAACACATACCACCAATCCATTGGGATAATTCAGAGCCCTTATCACTAGGTAGGCATCATGCTGTAAAGGACCACTATATAGAAGCTGACATGCTCAGAGAACTGTTATATCGCATTGCATCCACTATAGCAGATGGATGTCCACAGCTAGGATCAGATCCCTTTGCCTTTACCTCTCCTATTATTGGAATGCATTTTGACAGTTTTCATGATGCTGCATATCACACCCAAGTGCACATCAATTGATGGCTTGCCACACATTTTTGTCTCTGTTTACAGATACCTACCAGCTTTGAGAAGGAGGAGGAGGAAGAAGAGGAGCACTCAGCCCATCCTGCAGCAGTTTCCACTATCACCACCACCACCTCCACCACACCCTGTAGCAGCACAACAACCAGTCCCCCCCCCCACCCAACTGGAAATCCCAGGCCTCAGCCTCAACAAGCTCACTTTCCTTTCTTCTCCCATGTAGACCTCCTATCCTTTATGGCCCGGGACCTCCGGACACAGGTCCAGAAGGCACCATGCCATTGTTGAGCAAAGAAGGTGAACATATCACAGATCAGCTTCCCCTGGATTCAGGCCAGCAATCCATGACTACAAAGGTAGCCTCTGTGGCTGGGGCACTAGCACCAAGCACAGACCCCCCAGACTCTAGCACCTATAGGGTCTGCAGTTCTAAGGATGGGGGAGGATGTTCAACAGCTATGTGCTGACTTCAGGAGGCTGATGGAAGTGAAGGAATGTTTTACTCATGCTCAAGATGGCTTCGTTACTTCTTGAGCTATGGGTATGAGGTGACCACCCTAGCCTCCAGCCCCCTAGGTCTCTGGGATCCTATCCTCCAAAGGCTCCTGGGCCCTCTCATTTATGAAAATAGTTTTCCCCCTAAATGTTCCCACTTCTATCCCTCTTTTCCTTTCATTGGTATTATTAAAGTTAAAACTTTAAATATAGATGTTCTTTATTTACTTATTGTGTGCATTTTCTTCTTAGGAATGCTAAGTATCATGTCATCCTAGGATGTACAACTTTTCAGAAAAGCTTACTTCACTCTCTCTCACATCCACACTCTGGCTTGCATGTAGTTAGGCATATAGCTTTTACCTCCTACTTCTAACCTCTATTCTCCACTCAATTAACCTTATAGCTGCTTCATTTTTGCTCCAGATTATTTGGCTCAGCATTCTATACATAGCTTCCCAGAATGTCCTTGCTGTAATGAACACAACACATCAGAGCTGTTAGTCATCGTTTAGGTCTTACCTGATCAAAATTCTAGAGATGTGAACCAGGTCCAGCCACAAACAATGTTATAGCCTATAGAGGCAAACTTCTTGCCTGCTTCACCATGGCTAATATATACACAAGGAGCTGAAATTTAGTGGCCCTTTCATAAACAGGAAATCTTCTAGTGGAAAAGAGGTGTCATATAGATGACATTAAGGTAGGAACTTCTTTCAACAGAAGCTGTCTGCATCAGATTCTAATCATTCACTTCTGTCTTCCAAAAGCAGGTTATGTCAATGAAGTGATAGGGCACAATTTCAGTGATAAATACCAACCTCAAGTTCAAAAAGTGGTGGATGTAACTACAAGCCCAGTCCTCAACTCTTCTTTACTTACACCAGCTCTCTTCCTTGATAGTGGTCAGCTAGCCACCACAAGGGTCTCAGCTCCTGGCTGGAAATCCCTTCATCACCAAGCCAACACATATATCTCTAGATGCCCCATATGCCAAAGGAGGTCAGCTTCTCAGTAGAAAAGTTCCTCTTGGGTGCTTGTCTTCTACAAGATATGTAGGCAAAATGAGTATTTGAGGGCTTTCACGTTAAATCTCCCATATGTGAGCTTTCAGAGATTCCACGATATAAGTATTACCTCTTTATCTCTCCCACCTGCAATCTTTATAATGGAGAAGGACCCACACAATGCAACTATTCAGAGTCAGACTGAAATCACATGGTCAGAAGTATTAATTTCCTCAATTGTTTGTCATCCAAATTTAAACAAACACCCAGATGTCTTCTATAAAGGGCCTACACAGTAACAAAAAAGATTATTTAGTGTGATTGATGGGCTTTACCCTCTTTAGTTAAATACCAGCTATAGAGGTAAAGAATTAAGACCAATAAAAGATAGGAAAATATTTCAGGTAATTAGTGAATCATCCGCTCATGCCTTGATTTCTTTAAACCCAATATTTACCTTATTGGTTAAATCTACACAATGATTATCTGGAAAAAAAATATAAAAAGCACTGCATGCATTTTATATATGTGATATAGTTTCTAGGATATTTTCCTTTATTTTTTCTGGCTTTTACTTGTTTTTGTAAAAAATAGTATAGTTTATAAATATATATTGTATTTTTTTTCCTTCTATTACTCTACTTTGTTTGTTATTTTTGTTTTATTTTTATTTTATTTTATTTTTAGTCCTCACTGTTTTTAGTTAAAACACTTTTATTTTAGTTATCTATTTTTGGATTTCTTTTATAATATAAGTTTGTAAACCGTTTTGGTCAAACTTTGTTTGTGAAAGACGGTATAGAAATATTTTTAAATAAATAAAAATAAAAATAAATACATATTGTAAATTCCCACAATTTTTGGAGTGACAGTGGATAAATAACTAATTCTAAATAAATAAATAAATATATAATATAAAATGTATATATATAGTGGATCTGACCAAAAAATGCTGTTTTATAATAGTACACTTGTAAGTTTTATATGTGTAAAACCTGCCACTTTATATGAATATTTACATTGTCTTTATATACAAATAGGAGTGTATAAGGGCAAGTCTCATAGCTCTTTCCCTAGCTGTACCATATCTGGAAGAAGGGGATCTCTGCTGGGAGAATGTAAATTCCAGCCATGAAAGGTAGAATTACTTGTCAAAGAGTTCATGAAGGTCCAGAATATATTTTATGGGAAGGAGTCAAGGAAAGTGGGATCTTAAAGAAAAGAATGAACCTGGAAAAAAACCCATCATAGACTGAATGCAGTCTTCCAAAATAAGACGTGTATAGGACCTCAATTACAAGTGGCAAAACCTTAAATGCAAGGTGAAGGAAAAACATGCCAGAATGAAGTTATAAAGGTCTGCCAGCCAGTTAACCTTCACCCATGCAGAATGGATTGTACTGAGCACAAATTATAGGCTGCAGTAAGAGGTGATGGTGAGTTGGATACCTCAGACTCTCAAGGTGAGCAGTCTTTGTAAGAAAGGCATAATAGATGGTAAATATCATTCTGGCACGTGGGTGCACATGTGCGTGTGTTTGCCAGTGCATGCATATAGACTTGTCCATTTTATAACATGTGCGTATATGTGCGCATGTTATAAAATCAGCAGGATGCTTGTACATGTGAACACAATTTTATATGGGTGCGTACAAATGCTGCGTCTACTGCTTAAGTAAAGGGCTATACCCCTTTCTCCAGCCCATTCTCAGTTCAACGATAAGACTTGTTTATTAGGGGTGTGCATTATTTTGCAACATATTGGCAATCCGCAACATATAGGGCCATATTCGTTGTATTCGTTGGGTCGCGAAATGTATCGCAATTTCACACGAATACAACACATTTTCACCAAATTATTTGGCCATCTAAAGGAGTGAATTTAAACAAAACCCCCACCCTCCTGACCTCCACAAGACTTGCCAAAACTCCCTGGTGATCCAGCAGGGGTCCGGGAGCCATCTACTGCACTCACGCCGTCAGCTGCCGGTATTCAAAATGGCGCCGATAGCCTTTACCCTTACTATGTCACAGGGGCTACCGGTGCCATTGGTCGGCCCCTGTCACATGGTAGGAGCAATGGATGGCCGGCACCATCTTGTGTTCCTGCCATGTGACAGGGGCTGACCAATGGCACCGGTAGCCCCTGTGACATAGTAAGGGCAAAGGCTATCGGCACCATTTTGAATACCGGCAGCCGATGGCGTGAGTGCAGTAGATTGCTCCCGGACCCCCGCTGGACCACCAGGGAGTTTTGGCAAGTCTTGGGTGGGGGGGGGCAGGCGTGTGGGGGGTTTAATTAATTAAATTTTAGCTGGGAAACAAATAAGAATGGAATGCATGAACGGATCGGGGGCCCCCCTTGCCGAATGCAATGTATCTGCCCCCCGATGAATACAAATACTGAATGTAATGTATGCGGTCCCTATTTTTTATTTAGAATTTTATATTCTGCTTTTCAGCACTTCAAAGCAGATTACATTCAGTTACTGTAGGTATTTCTGTATCCGCAGGGGGCTTACAATCTAACCCATAGATTCTTCAAAATGCTTTAATTTTGGCATCAGTAGCATGGGATCTACTTAGCGTTTTGTTACTTGCCAGGTACTTGTAGCCTGGATTGGCCACTGTTGGAAAGAGGATGCTGGGCTTGATTGACTCTTGGTCTGACCCAGTATGGCAATTTCTTATGTTCTTATGAGATCCATCAAGTCCAGTATCCTATTTCCAGCAGTGACTAATGGAGATCACATATACCAAACAGGACTCCAAAAGATCAAAGATTCCATGCTGCTTATCCCAGGGATTTGAACATATATTTTAGGTGTGAAAAAATATAACTTGCTAATGTAAAATCCTGATTTACAGATGGGAGTCGGTATATTTTAAAGCATGCACACTTAATTGAAATCATCATTTTGCCAATACTTCTACCAGTTCAACCAGTCCTTCTTTAGTTCATTGAAACCCTCCTAATTCCTCATCTTCAACTCCCCTCAGTTCACTGAGAGCTCCCAGGAATAAGCAGTGGATGTCCCCAAGTCCACCTTTATAATGGTTTATGGACTCTTCTTCTAAGAACTTGGCCAAAGCTTTTTAAAACCCAACTACACTATAAGTTTTACCACATTTACCAGTAATGAATTCCAGAGTTTAATTATGTGTTGAGTAAAATAATATTTTCTCCTATTTGTCATAAATGTATAACCTAGTAACTTCATTGCATGTCCCCTAATCATTATGCATTTTGAAAGATAAAATTGATTCATGTTTACCTTTTCCACTCCACTCATTGAATAGACCTTTATCATATCTCCCCTCAGCCATCTCTTCTTTAAGCTGAAGAGCCCTAAGTTCATTAGCATTTCCTTATAGGGGAATGGTTCCATCCCCTTTATTTTTTTGGCCACCCTTTTCTATACATTTTCTACTTCTGCTATATTTTTTTGAGATGTGGTGACCAGAATTTCAGGCAATACTCAAATTCTCACTATGGAGCGATACAGAGCCATTGTGATATTCTCTGTTTTATTCTCCAGTCCTTTCCTAATAATTCCTAGCATTCTATTTGCAGTTGTGGCTACTTCTGCATAATGAAAAGAGGATTTCAACATTTTATCCACAATGATACCTAGATCCTTATCCTGGCTGCTGACTCCCAATGTGGAACCTTGCATTGTGAAGCTATAATTTAGGTTGCACTTGTCCCCAGTGAGATACACACCCCTCCCAGTCATCCCTAGTCTGTCCCACTGACACCCCCAGTGAGATACACATCCACCCCCAGTCACCTCCAGACAGCCTCAGTGACACACAAACTCATCCACAAACAGTAACAGCACCACCCAGCAGATGCACACATATTCTGTCAGAAATTCAATGCCATTTATGGCAGTTTTCCACCAAAGAATAGACACAACCCTAGCATGAGACAGAAGGACAAACCTGATAAAAAAAAAAAATACACTACAGCAGTGGTTCTCAACCCTGTCCTGGGGAACCCCCCGGGCAGTTGGGTTTTCAGGCTAACCACAATGAATATGCATGAGAGAAAATTTGCATACAATGCCTCCATAACATGCACATTTTCTCTCATGCATATTCATTGTGGATAGCCTGAAAACCCGACTGGCCGGGGGGGTCCCCAGGACAGGGTTGAGAACCACTGCACTACAGTCTTTGAACAAGGGTAACTATTTTCCAGTTAACCCTCATCCCCTCTCCTTTTCCTCCTAGCAAGCTACCCTGTTTGCTCAATAGGAGAAGCCAGAATGCCAAACACCAGATGCAAAAAGACAATGCAAGTTTGAATTTGGCATGTTAAGTGGCAGGTGCTAAAGTGTTTGCACATTGTTGTTGATGTTTTCATGTTTGATCTTAATAAAATAGCAAAATATGCATGAATATACATACTATACCTAGACATGCCTCAAGAATGTTCACTTTGCTAGGGCGGAGTCTCCCACGTGAACTTGCGAGGACGTGCATGCTCACTATGTTTTGAAAATCAAAATCACTTAAAATTTCTTTGAAAATTTAACCAATAGTATGGTATTCACATGGAGTAAATTTTCAAAGGAGTTATGCACATGAAATTAGCATATACGCATGTAAGTAGCTTGTACTTGTGTATATGATGTTGTATAAACATAAAAAATAGGCACGTATTTTCAGTTTTGTGCCCACATTTACAAATGCAAAAAAGGGACACTCCAGGGCAGGGCTCAGAGGAACAAATGCAAGTTGCTATTTTATAAGAGATTTACCCAAATACATTTGGCAACATTTTACACCGGGTAATTATCTCACATGGTTCATATCAGATTCATCTTTTTTCTGATATTTATTGGCTGGGAGGTCTGGGAAAACTGAGGGGGTAGTTCAGCGTGAAGAACTAGGAGGGCGTCAGTGAACTGAAGAAGGACTGCGTGAATTGGTGGAGGTATTGCCAAAATGGTGATTTCAATTATGTGTGCATGTTTAAAAATATATCAATTCCCATGCATAAATCAGGGTTTTACATGAGCAAATTATATTTTCTTCACTTCTAAAATAAATGCACGTATGTTTATAAAATAGGTTGAAAAAAGATGTGCTTTTCAAGCATTGCTGGTATTTGTGCATTTCCAAACATACACACATATGTTGGGGGGTGGACATACATGTATTTATATTCTGTGCGTACCTGATATGTGCAAGTTATAAAATACTAAAGTAGATCTCCATGAGATCTTCCGTAATCTGTATCAAGCATACTAAAAAATGGAATTCAGTATGAAATGATCATGTTTCAACTCAATGTACAGAATGATTATTAGGGTGTCTACCACTTTGTTATTATAAAATTGATATCATGAGAGGTCATACCATGTGAAAGCTCCAAAATTAAGAGATCTAATACTAAAAGAACGTAAAATTGGATGGTCTCATGATTCTTCATTGTATATTAAATAAAATGCAATGACTAATTTTAACAAAATCCACTGAAATCACATTCTGACCCTTTTTTGTTCTGACAGAGAATTACAATTATACTGAAGTGTGAGTAAAATTCCTGTATATAAATAAGAATTTTACATACAAGATAGTAAAGGTAGCTTCCTAACTGATTCTTTCAGCATTATGAGACCTATTTACTAATCTGCATGAAATACACGCAGTAACTGTGTTAAATATTTAAAAGATTTAACAGTCTAAAACTGGCTTTTAGCTAGATAAATCTATCCAAGTAAACATTTGGCCACTGTGCCCAACTAAATGTATGCATTTCAAATAGCAAGCTGTACAAATTTACTAAGGCTTTTCACCTATTCTGTGTCTATGGAAAAAAAATGCTTAATAAATGACCACCTTAGGAAGGTAAGAAAAGAGTGTATTCAGAATGCATTCCTGTTGTGGGCTTTCAATACAAACCTGCCAACCCCGGATCCACAAATATCAGTCCTACATATACCTGCTCCTATTTTGAATAGATACATTCAGCTGATATTCAGTCACGTAGCTGACCAGGTAAGTGTGACGGAATGTATTTGTAAAGGTAACTGGGTATATGCGGTTTTCTTACCTACTACATTGAGTTTTTAATGACAGCTACTGAATATAGATATGATCTTTAGTGAATAGTGCAGTTGGGGTTAATTTTCAAAGGTTTTTACGCTGGTAAACATTTCTATCGGTGTGAACATGCCTTTTGAAAATTTCCCCTCCCCCTCCCCAGTGTGTGCAAAAAAGGATGCACATCATTTCATAAAGCATTTCGTTTTAACTGTAGGGAAACTGGGACTGGATTAAGTTGGGGGAGGATGTGCTCTAATTTCATTTTTAAATCACTGTGAATACTTATCGGCATTACTTACCACCCACTGCAAACTCCACAAGGGGTTTCCCTTTGAAAATAACTTGCCCAAACGTGTGTGAACTGATTAACATAATTTACCATTTTAATTAACCCCTTTTGATTTAAATGCAAAACTCTGCATTATTTGCAGAAAATTGTTCTGGTAGCATGAACACATTAACAGTATGTGATAGCATTGTTTTAACATGCATTCAGCGCTAATGCAGGCCTTAAACATGTGATAACACATTAACACAATTTAGTAAATATGTTTAAAATATAAACTAATAGATTGCTCTTTGTACTTTAATCAAACTTTATAATGTTATGATATTTCAAGTAATACAATTATAGACTGTAAAGCAGTACTGTATTATTGGTTCAGTAGTTTAGTACTATATTGTTATCATAAATCATACAATTACAGTGTAGCATTTGGAAATATTACAACATACCATCGCTTACATATACAACTATGCCTCTCTAGGAAAATCCCAGATCCCTGTTCTATCTATCTTCCAGCCCCAGCAAGAAGACATTCTATTTAAAGACAAACCAGTCCAAGTTACATAATCTGAAAGATGATATGTGAACCTTGCAGCTTCACTTGGGTAATTAGGATCACCCAACAGAACACAATCATCAATCCTAACTTGTAAATTGCTTTATTAGGATTTTTCTAAGGAATTTGTCTGAGCTTGCACACAGTCCACTCATACTCTTTCCCACCCCAGAGAGAGAGAGAAATAATACATGGGCGCCAAGGGAATTACCTCTTTATGCCAAGAGAGAGGAGGATGTGAGGGCCAAGTAAATCCTTCCAACTTCTCATGCAAAAATTCATCAGAGCACATTCATCTTTCCACAACATAAGTAAGGCAAGTCCATAAAATGCCACGTCCATCCTTTAAAGAGAGTAGAGCGATCATAGGTGAGTGTGAGTGTGCGTGTGGTGGGGAGATCAGGGAGGAGGATTAGAGAGGGAGGGGGGGCAGGGGGTAGAGTCTTAATAAATTCTAACTGAATTATGTTATTTATTCATGGTTGATATTTCCTGTGATATTCCAGTTTTGGAATAGATGTAGATCATGGAAACATTGAAACATATTCATATTTCTATTATTGTGATATTTATTTGGTGATATACCAATGACATCTATGAAACAAAACAAGATAAAAAACAACCAAGACAGAGTATACTGTGATGGTTATTATACACCCTGGGAGTGGTTGGATGAAGAGGCCAGTGGGGGAATCTGTGCAAGAGAGGAAACCTGGGTGAAACCTTCAAAACCCAAAGAACGCCCAGTTTAGGGGAAAACCTCTTTCTCTGAGAGGCAGAAGGGGAGGGTGAGGGTTGGAGAACAAAGGAGGAGGAGCTGCACAGCCTTCACCTCAGCCAGGGGTAAAGGACACCCGGATGGACTGGGAAGAGATAGGGAGGTGGCCTGCAGAGGGGGCTGGACAGGAACAGGAAGAAGGACTTCAAAAGGCAGAGGGAAACATGGAGGAGATGGAGCTGGAGATGTCAGAGAATTCAGAGCCAGAGCCAGGGACCAGTGGCGACCGAGGTGGGAGATGAATGGTCGAAGCCCCTGCAAGGAGACCTGGATTGCTAATAGTACAGGTTAGAGTCATAAAAATGAGAAGCTGCCATGAGGGAGGTTGTAGCTGTAGTTGGGCAAGGCAAGTCTATGAGTCTCCTTCTACAGGCTACGGTGGGTGGTGGCAATAAAGGCTTGGTTTCCCTTGAACCAAGCCCACAAGTACTGGAATTGATGCTTGAAAAGTTTATTTTGGTCTAAGCCAGAGACTGTGTCTGAAACAGAGAGGTTTAAACCCAGGGGCAGAAGCCAGAGACTGTGCCTGAAACAGAGGTTTAAACTCAGGGGCAGAAGCCATAGACTGTGTCTGAAACAGAGAGGATTACATCCAGGGGCAGACGTCAGAGACTGTGCCTGAAACAGTGGCATAAAACAGAGATTGATCACTTGGCAGTTCTCTTATGAACTGTAGTTTGGCCTGTGCAGAGAAGACCGGACTTCTTTTCAAAAAGCCTGTCACGAACTGGAAGGGGACAGTAGAAGGAAGTAGTCTGTACTCCCCCAGTTACCCCAGACCCTTTAAGCCCCTGTAAATAGCCCTTTCTTTGTATTTTTTAACTTACACCTCCTCCATAGCAAAAGTGAAATTGCACGGCAGGGGATCTGAGCCTGCCCAACTGCAAAACTCTTGGCCATGCCCCCAAATGTCCATGTGCTAGACAGAATGTCTATGCCTCGCCCCCTTTTTGAAAACTTTGAAGATGTGCGCGTGGCAGGAGATACACATACATCTGGGCAGCTTTTAAAATTTGGTGGCCACGTGCAAGCCCGACTTATGTACATATAGCTGAACAGAAAGGATAAAATTATGGGCTAAATTGTCGTTAATTACTTTACAATTCTCACATATATCTGAATCCAATATGAACATGCAGAAGGCTATAGTAGTACAAAAAGATTTGTGCAAATTCTTAACTTGCATTTTCTGTAACTTAGAATCAACTGAACTTCCCTTTGTACCTCTGAATAAGGAAATAAAATCATTTACAGTCATTTCATTAGCCATCTTCACATTCCAGCCATTAGTTTGTGTAGGTTATCAAATCAGGTTTGACCAATTGTAGTTTATACCAACCAATATTTTTTATTTTTGAGATGTCTTAAAATCTTTTGAGTATTCCAGGGAATCTAGGCTGAACAATGCAGGATTTTGATTTCTTAGGCTTTGAACTTATTGCCTGGCTTGAAAATACATTTAAAATGATGATTAGAAAGTTTATATGTGGATTTCGCCTGCTCACAAGAGGATATTGTATTTTGAGCTACATTATAAAGGAAAGAGATCCTTTTAATCCCCACTTTAAACCATGCTTTAAACTTATTCCATTCATCCTTGGCAAAACATCTGGGCTGCCAATAAAAGGCAGAAAGCTTGAAACTATCACCCACCCCATCTTCTAGGTAGAAAATTCCAAGCATGTCTCATTACAATAAAGCAGGGATATGCTTTTATTTTAGAAGGAATGCCAGTATGTCATTGGTATAAAAAACCCCAAGGAGAAAAGGAAAACATTGAAGATTCAACCAAACCAGAAATACAATATTGATGGGTTCCTTCAAGCCGTTCCCAACCAAAATGAAGTTGACACTCAGGAGCCATTATAAAATGTTAAATCCGGCTTAATAAGCCCACCATATTTCCTATCTTTCATTAAGGTTTGCTAACTTATTTGTCTAGCTTTATTTATTTATTTGGGTGTTTTATATACCATCGTTCCATGTGAGAATCATTATTTTACAATGGTGTACAGGTTTAACACTCAGAGACAAAGGATGAGTTACAAATGCAGGCATGTATATGGGTAATCATTCACTAAACTATTCCAAAGCTAAGGTTGTACTTCAAAGACAAACATATAGGATGCATTTGTAGTCATTAAAAGGGGGGAGGGGGAGATGAGAGAATGGGGTAATATTCGGGACATACAGGGTCATTTATCAAATTGCTATAAGGCGTTTTTGCATGCGTTGAGCCCCTTTAATGCATTCAAAAGCACCTTTAATGCCTGCAAAAGCACCATAACATATAGGGCTTTATTGTGCTGTGAGGTTTTTTGTAAAAAACATTTTAAGCTCCTAGAGAGCCAGCCTAGCTATCAGGGGAGAGAGAGAGAGAGAGAAAGAAAGAGAGAAGAAAGAGAGAGAACCTAGTCATAATGCCTGCACACTAGATAGGTATTTATATTAGGGATGTGAATCGTGTCCTCGATCGTCTTAACGATCGATTTCGGCTGGGAGGGGGAGGGAATCGTATTGTTGCCATTTGGGGGGGTAAAATATCGTGAAAAATCGTTAAAAATCGTTAAAAATCGAAAAATCGAAAAATCGAAAAACCGGCACATTAAAACCCCCTAAAACCCACCCCCGACCCTTTAAATTAAATCCCCCACCCTCCCGAACCCCCCCCCAAATAACTTAAATAACCTGCGGGTCCAGCGGCGGTCCGGAACGGCAGCGGTCCGGAACGGGCTCCTGCTCCTGAATCTTGTCGTCTTCAGCCGGCGCCATTTTCCAAAATGGCGCCGAAAAATGGCGGCGGCCATAGACGAAAAAGATTGGACGGCAGGAGGTCCTTCCGGACCCCCGCTGGACTTTTGGCAAGTCTCGTGGGGGTCAGGAGGCCCCCCACAAGCTGGCCAAAAGTTCCTGGAGGTCCAGCGGGGGTCAGGGAGCGATTTCCCGCCGCGAATCGTTTTCGTACGGAAAATGGCGCCGGCCATACGCGTATGGCCGGCGCCATTTTCCGTACGAAAATGATTCGCGGCGGGAAATCGCTCCCTGACCCCCGCTGGACCTCCAGGAACTTTTGGCCAGCTTGTGGGGGGCCTCCTGACCCCCACGAGACTTGCCAAAAGTCCAGCGGGGGTCCGGAAGGACCTCCTGCCGTCCAATCTTTTTCGTCTATGGCCGCCGCCATTTTTCGGCGCCATTTTGGAAAATGGCGCCGGCTGAAGACGACAAGATTCAGGAGCAGGAGCCCGTTCCGGACCGCTGCCGTTCCGGACCGCCGCTGGACCCGCAGGTTATTTAAGTTATTGGGGGGGGGGTTCGGGAGGGTGGGGGATTTAATTTAAAGGGTCGGGGGTGGGTTTTAGGGGGTTTTAGTGTGCCGGCTCACGATTCTAACGATTTATAACGATAAATCGTTAGAATCTGTATTGTATTGTGTTCCATAACGGTTTAAGACGATATTAAAATTATCGGACGATAATTTTAATCGTCCTAAAACGATTCACATCCCTAATTTATATCTCTATGGGAGGCACACCAAGAAACTTGAGGTGAGGTTTAGGTATTAGTGTAGGGGTTAGGGGCCACTTTGATATTCAAAGTGAGACATACGAACAGAACAGTGCTCTCTTGTGAAGATGTGAGGACCTTCAGACTGAGGAAACTCACCTAAAGATGAGATTTGTGTGAGAGTCCATCAACCTAGCTTGATGGACTCTCTACCTGGGTAACATCAAGCTAGGTTGAGAGAACATAACATAAATCTCATCTTTGGGTGAGTTTCCTCACTCCGAAGGTCCTCAAATCTTCACAAGAGAGCACTGTTCTGTCCGTATGTCTCACTTTGACTGTCAAAGTGGCCCCTGTCTCCTACACTAATACCTAAACCTCACCTTGAGTTACTAGGTGGGCCTCCCATCTCTCTCTCTCTCTCTCTCCAAACTACTAAATATGGTCCCCCAGTGGTTGTATGTAGGAAATACAACAATTTTGGAACTTATCGCAAAATGTGAAAGTTATCACAATTTGCGCTAAGATAGCGCTTTGCATAGGTATTAGCGCAAATTGTGATAAACTGCCTATTACCATAAAATACACCCCTTTTCCTATCGTATGTGATATTTAGTGCATTTTGATAAATCCAGGCCACAGTTGGTTATCAGAGTGAGGGTGAGTTGGTTATATCACTCAGAGAGTAGGCATTATCGAATAGCAAGGTTTTCAGTTCTTTCTTAAATTTCTTAAATTTTGGTTATTATTTGAAGAATCTCTGGCATTGAGTTCCATAGCTTTGGGCCTGCAATAGATATAGCTCTGTCTCTCATTTGTGTTAGATGAGAAATTTTTATGGTAGGGATTTCTAGCAGGCCTTTGTTCTGAGATCTTAGCACTCATGTGTGTTATGCTCAGGCTTGTGAACCCTTGGACCGAAGGGAGGATGGTATACCTTAGGAAGTGGATCCATAGGTTCTCCTGTCGGGTGGTGAGGCAGAACAGAAGAAGTGACCAGCTGACCCTCGGCACTGGAGACTGAGGTGACTGTGGAGGCAGACGAAGAGTCGTGACATCAAGGAGAGGAGAGGAACTGTGTCTTCGCCAGTGGAAGCCCGCGGTCCCCCCAGGAGGAGCTCGTAGGGACCTGGGCTGCTGGGATTAGATGGGCCCTTGGAGACGTCACTTCCCCAGTTTAATTGGCCAGCTTGGGGGGGCCTCCTGACCCCCACAAGACTTGCCAAACATCCCTGGGGGTCCAGCGGGGGTCTGGGTGCGATCTCCTACGCTCCTGACGTCGTTTTGCCGTACAAAATGGCGCCAGCCATACGCCATATGGCCGGCGCCATTTTGTACGGCAAAACGATTCGAGTGCAGGAGGTCGCTCCCGGACCTCCGCTGGACTTTTGGCAAGTCTTGTGGGGGTCAGGAGGCCCCCCAAGCTGGCCAAAAGTCCCTGGGGGTCCAGCGGGGGTCCGTGAGCGATCTCCTATGCTCCTGACGTCGGGGGACAAAAATCAAAATGGCGCCAGCGCTACCTTTGCCCTGTCATATGACAGGGCAAAGGTAGCGCCGGCGCCATTTCTACAACGCACCGGAGGCCCGAGAGTAAAAGATCACACCGGGACCCCCCCTCTGGACCCCAGTTAATTTAAGGCATTTTGGGGGGGTTCGAGAGGGTGGGGGATTTATTTTAAAAGGTTGGGGTGGGTTTTAGGGATGTTTTAGTGTGCTGGTTTTCCCGCCCTCCCCCGATTTACGATTTACACGATATTTAAAAAAACAAAACCACGACGATCCGATTCCCTCCCCCCCCCCCAGCCGAAATTGATCGTTAAGACGATTGATCACACGATTCACATCTCTGATTACAAGCGTATGTGTAAGCTACACTTTGATGCACCTCCACTATGGTCATATCATGCCTCTTTTTAGTGTGTATCATAATACTCACACATGCATATTGTTGCTTTATAAAATACCAGATACACATGCACAGGACAAATATGCCCTTAGGTGCCTTTTTTTGCATGGTTAAGCTTTAAAAAATCATCTTATTATCATTAATCAAAGAGAGATATAGAGCATGCACCTATGGTATTGCTCAATCAGATTTCTGTTACCCCCTCCCCCATTTGGGGTTGGGAAAATTGCCTTTGTTATTGCCGAGTTGTGATAGATTGGCAGTTAATTTTATAGATAAAGTGGCCTCCATTAGGAAATATATTGACTCTAGACTAGTTAGTATGGTGGCCTTCCCAACTGTTTGGAGCATCTATAACCATAAAGAGTACCAAGCTGTAGGGATGGAAATCTTTAAGGAAATTTTAGCTGAGTCCTGGACTTTTGCCCTTCGGGGTTGATTAAGGGAGCGGTTGAGAAAGTAGAGGGTTGGTTTTCATTATAATAATAAATTATTCTTTGGGTAAGTGTATTTTACCATAGCTCTTAAAGGAAGCAGTGTTCTGTCTGGCTTTCATGATATCCTCATTAAACAGATTAGATCTAAATAACTTTTGTCCAATATCTAATGTTCATTAGCTTGGGAAGATTATTCAAAAAGCTGCTGAACATCAGATAGTTCACTCTGTTAAGACAGTGGGCTATTTCAACCACAGTACAGAGACCATCATAATAGACGTAATAGATGATTATTTTGAGTTCATTGGATAGGGTGACTCTGCACTATTGGTGTTTATAAGATTTGAGGGCCATCTTTAGCACTACATATCTCGTGAATCTGGGGTGGAGATTAAGAGAATTAAGACTGAGAAACTGTGCACACCTGGTTTTTATCTTGTGTTTGAAAGAATGGACACAGACATTTGTTATGGTGGGATGTAGATCAAATCTACATATTTTAGAATTTGGAATGTTGCAGGGATTCATTTTATCCCCCTTGTTTTTTTTTTTTTAACCTGTATTAGAAACCATTAGCAGATCTACTAGATGAATATGGTTTCCAGTTTTAAAATTTAGCAGATGATGCTCAATTATTTATCCCAACAGGATCTCAGGTTGTGGAAAAGGTTAAAATGATTAATATGGGCAGGGCTTAATTTGTAGACAGAAAGGAAGTGGAACTGTGGAGCAGGAAGAGGGAAAGGGAGACAGAGCAGGAATAGGAAGGGTCAGAGCCAGGTGTGTCCTGTGAGAAGGGGAGGGGCCAAGTGTGAACGCGTTCCTACATGCAATCTCTCACACACACATATGCGAAAATACCGAGTAGTAGCAGAAACAGTGGGTCTGACAGGCATTCACCTCCTGTCTCTGCCTTTTCCCATCTCTCTTTCATAGCCTGTCAAATGTGACAGGAAACTGCACAAAAATCAAGATAGTTGATTTTTTTGTGCAATTCTCATCTTGGGGAAAGCAGGTTCAGTGCTCTCTGATCTGCTTTCTCTAGAGCCTGGGGGAGCAGAAATAATGCTGGCTGCCTCCACTGACTCTGGTCCATTTTTATGGGCGAGCCAGAAATGATTTGCACTGCCAGTTCTACTCTATTTTTTTCTATCCTGGAAAACAAGTGAGGTAGACCGCTATTCTGGGTAATACACATAAAAAGGGGTTAAATTAGCACAAAATTTGAAACATGTGAACCATCATGCTTATCAATACCAGAACTGAAGTCTTGACTCGCATTATTGCACATAAGTTTCAAACTTTTGCAAATCCAGTCCCTCTTTGTGTATTGCTCGGCAGTATCTGCTTCGGTATTACCCCTTCTCCTGTTCCCTGTAGAAGAGGAGGGAAGGGAGAAAGGAAAGAAGGGGCAGGATTAGTGAGTAGTGTGGCTATTCTCTACTTGTCTGCTCCAGGCTCATCCTCTCTTCTCCTCTTCCCTGCAGCATGCCTGAAAGGGAGGGACTGGAGCAGAACACCCCTGCTGCTCTACCTCTAGTCTGAGAAGAGGTGGCGGAACTACGTTCCAGGCCGTTCCCCCCCCACAAATTAAAACCTGAATATGGGATTGGCTCTAAGCCACTCCTGGATAATTTTAAATAAATTGATGCTGAACTCAGGAAAAACAGAGACCTTTTGATTGGAAAAAAGATTAATATGAGTCTAGCTTGATGGGATTCCTTTACTTTGTAAACTCTATGTGAAGAGCTTGGGTGTGTGTGATAGATGAAGATCTTCACATAAAGTTCATAGTAAAGGAATCCCATCAAGCTCGGCTCATAAGATCTTTCAACATTCCTTCATGTTTCCAAAGTTTGTAAAGATTTATATTATACCTCTAAAATGTTACAAAAGACTACATCCATTTATGTCTAAACCATCTCTAAAATAAGTAGTAAATGCACTGATTATGTCACACATGGGTTATTGCAGTGGGATATTGTTTTATCTTCCAAATAAATTTGACCTATAAATTTCAAGTGACACTGAATTCAGCTGCATGGCTTATTGAAGGAATCAGGAGACAGTGGCATATTTCAAAATACTAAAAGGTTTGCATCAGTTACCTAGTCCCTTTCAAGTCTAGATTTTGGTTTCTAGAACATAGCCTGGTCCTTAAAAATTTAGGAGAATTGGTTAAGAGTTGTATGCCATCTCATGTCTTATGCTCAGTTTCTGAGAGGTTATTTGAGATTCCTTCAGCAAAAGCAGCACAATTCACAGACAACTTATTTGGCCAACCTAACTCCTCCCAGAAACAGCCCGGAATGCCCCTAAATTATTAGGCTAAGATTCCATTGAATAATGAAATATCCGGATAAAGGTTGTCCAGTGAAGTGCATGTGTGTGTGTGTGTGTGGGGGGGGTATTCAAAAGCCAGCATTTATCTGGATAACTTTCGAGTTATCTGACTAAATGCTTCTGAATATGGACCTCAAGATATGTAAAGCTTAGTATTGGCACAGAGACAGAGCTCCAGGGTGTTTGACACTGGCTGGACCTGCACCTTAGTTTCTGCTTTGAGCCCCAGTGTTTGTAACATTGGCTGTTCCTGCCATTAACAAAGTATTCTAATTTAAAAATCTACTTTTCCTACCGGTTCTATTATGTAAATTATTGAAAAGATTGCAACAGAAACAGAATTTCTGACAGTCTGGTAAAAGCAATACTGTAGTCTTGAAAACTACCAGTTAATGAGATATACTTAATAAAAAAGCAATTAAACCCACCGCCCAAGTGAATCAATTTTCTACCCTAATTTTTTCTGGTCTTGGAGCAGGAATATCCTAGAGGCATTATTTTATTGGTGCTCTATTAAATAGAAATGGCATTTAAATAACTATAGTTACTAATTTAAAAGTACTTTAAAAAGTCAAAAGTTTCAAGCATTTTTTATAATTACTGTACCTTGAAAATATCCATTAAATAATAAAAGAACAGTATTATCTTTGCGTTTATTGTGCACTATTTCTTGGTCCTTATCACTATAGGAATTGTATTTTTATGAATTATAGGAAAATACAGAATACTCTAAAGATAAGCAGAACTAATTTGTTTCCGTGCAGACTATTATAGATTTTGCATTATAATGTTTGACCAGTACAGCATATAATATCCAATCACAATCAGAAACTTCTCCTACCTGTGACAGCAAGTACTGAGCAGGAGTTTTCACCTAAGCCCTCAAAAGTCCAAGGTATATTAGGTTAATTGAATCCTTAGAAATTGGCAAATGTTATGCATTGTAGTTCCTCCTTTTTATTATCTTCATACTTTCAGCAACTTCATTTCCTGAATGTTTCAGACCTGACTTGTATTGGAAAGGGTCTTTAGCATTATCATCATCATCCTCTTTAGTTTACAGATGCCTTCCCATATCAACGCCTAAGGCAGTGCTTCTCAACTCAGTCCTCATGATACACTTAAATAACTAGTCAGGTTTTCAGGATACCCCCACTGAATATGTATGAGGTAGATTTGCATGCACATTGTATGCAAATCTATATCATACATATTTATTGGGGAAATCCTGAAAACCTGATGGACTAGGTGTGCCCCGACCACTGGGTTAAGGAGAACAGGCCTAAGGTAACTTACATACACCAAAAAGAGCACAACACTTCATTCCCGTCTATCAAGTCACTGTAACAACTGGGGAACCAATAACAAACCAAAATTTCACACAAGCTCTCCCATCTCAGAAAAATTCAGTGATATAAACAAAAGTAATACATTTTTTGTAAGGTGCCACATCATCAAGCCTGTCGGCATGTTCTATAGAAACTATTAGAACCGCCTGGACTGTTAATCATTTGCGGCTTAGATGACAACTCCTTATTGTATGATATTCGTTAATGGTATGCAACATTCATTGATGGTGTCTATAGTTGTAACAAATATTTTATAACAGTGTCCCTTCACACTTGCTGTACTTTCAACCCACCCGACAGCGGCCGGTGTTTCGCTACAATATCATGTAGCTTCATCAGGGGTGAGTTACATGTAAACGCTAAACCATACCAGAGGTTACATGGGCATTGAATGAGGTAAATAATGCCTGATGTTGAGCAATTAGTGTGGTTGCTTAATATCCACGTAAAATTAAATCTTGTAAAAAGAATAGCGGATGTATTGATCATAATGTTACAGACTGAACATGCCCCACATGCTTGATGGGACCCAATAGTTTTAGCTGCAACACTTGTCTGTGGTGTTGAGTCCAAGTGTACCAATTGTTCCTGCAAATTGGTGGCTCGAGTAAAGGTGAATCGAGGAATTTCCTGAAATTCTGGGTGCAATTGGAGAATGTGGTAGTTGTTACAAGCGTCAAATTCTGAGAAATTGATTGACTGGGAGGTTCAGTCAGTCAATTTCTCAGAATTTGACGCTTATACACTTCTATTACTGACTATCAACACCAAGAAAAAGACTTGGTTAGACGTTTTCAAGCTCGAGGATACCCACCACGATGTGTTAAATGAGCCTACACTCGACCCAAATTTGCCCACCGAGATTGGTTAATGCTTCCACGTCCGGTTGATTTTACTGACAAAATGACTTGTATATTACCTTTTTCATCCATGAGTCAGACCACTAAGAATATTGGGCCGGATTTTAAAAGGGTTACGCACATAAGGTATGCTTATGCGCGTAACCCTTTTAAAACACCCCTGCGCACGCCGAGCCAATATTGCAATATTGCATATTCCAGCGCGTGCAAAGCCCCGGGACGTGCGTAAGTCCCGGGGCTTTCTTGGCGTGGGCATTTCGGGGGGCGTGACGTGGTTGGCGCGTCATCGGGGGGGGGCGTGTTGGGGGGGGCATGACGCGGTCGGCGCGTCATCCGGGGACGGTGCCACGGGCGTGTTTTCGGCCGTGCGACAAAGGTAGAGGGGGTTAGATAGGGCCGGGGGGGTGGGTTAGGTAGGGGAAGGGAGGGGAAGGGAGGGGAAGGTGGGGGGAGGCGGAAGGAAAGTTCCCTCTGAGGCCGCTCCGATTTCGGAGCGGCCTCGGAGGGAACGGGCAGCGCGTACAGGGCTCGGCGCGCGCAAGTTGCACAAATGTGCACCCCCTTGCGCGTGCCAACCCCGGATTTTATAAGATATGCGCGCGCACTATGTTTTAAAATGTACCACATTATGGGGCGGATTTTCAGAGCCCTGCTCACCTAAATCCGCCCGGTTTTGGGCGGATTTAGGCGAGCAGGGCCCTGCGCGCCGGTGAGCCTATTTTACATAGGCCTACCGGCGCGCGCAGAGCCCCGGGACTCGCGTAAGTCCCGGGGTTCTCCGAGGGGGGCGTGTCGGGGGCGTGTCGGGGCAGGCCCGGTCGTTGCGGCGTTTCGGGGGCGTGTCAGCAGCGTTTTGGGGGCGGGTACGGGGGCGTGGCTACGGCCCGGGGCGGTCCAGGGGCGTGGCCGCGCCCTCCGTACCTGCCCCCAGGTCACAGCCCGGCGCGCAGGAGGCCCGCTCGCTCGCGGGGATTTACTTCTCCCTCCGGGAGGCGTAAATCCCCGGAGAAAGGTAAGGGGGGGTGTAGACAGGGCCGGGCGGGTGGGTTAGGTAGAGGAAGGGAGGGGAAGGTGAGGGGAGGGCGTTAGAGGATTCCCTCCAAGGCCGCTCCGATTTCGGAGCGGCCTTGGAGGGAACGGGGGTAGGCTGCACGGCTCGGTGCGCGCCGGCTATACAAAATCGATAGCCTTGCGCGCGCCGATCCAGGTTTTTAGCAGATACGCGCGGCTCCGCGTGTATCTACTAAAATCTAGCGTACTTTTGTTTGCGCCTGGAGCGCAAACAAAAGTAGGCCTATTCGCGGAGTCTGAAAATCCACCCCTATTTGTAACAACTGGCACATTCTCCAATTGCACCTAGAATTTCAGGAAATTCCTCGATTCACCTTTACTTGAGCCACCAATTTACAGGATCAATTGGTACACTCAGACTCAACACCACAGACAAGTGTTGCAGCTAATACTATTGGGTCCCATCAAGCATGTGGGGCATGTTCAGTCTGTAACATTATGATCAATACGTCCGCTATTCTTTTTACAAGATTGAATTTCACGTGGAAATTAAGAAACCACACTAAGGGGTAGATTTTAAAAGAAGCGCGATCAGCCTACTTTTGCTTGCGCATCAGACTCAAGCAAAAGTACGCTGGATTTTAGTAGATACGCGCGGAGCCGCGCGTATCCACTAAAATCCTGGATCGGCGCGCGCAAGGCTATCGATTTTGTATAGCCTGCGCGCGCCGAGCCGCGCTGCCTCCCCCCGTTCCCTCCAAGGCCGCTCCGAAATCGGAGCGGCCTCGGAGGGAACTTTCCTTTGCCCTCCCCTCACCTTACCCTCCCTTCCCCTACCTAACCCACCCACCCGGCCCTGTCTACACCCCCCCCTTACCTTTGTCGGGGGATTTACGCCTCCCGGAGGGAGACGTAAATCCCCGCGCGCCAGCGGGCCTGCTGCGCGCCGGGCCGCGACCTGGGGGCGGGTATGGAGGGCGCGGCCACGCCCCCGGGCCGTAGCCACGCCCCGTACCCGCCCCCAAAACGCTGCCGACACGCCCCCGCAACGCCGCGCGCTCCGGCCCCGCCCCCCGACACGCCCCCCTCCGAGAACCCTGGGACGTACGCGAGTCCCGGGGCTCTGCGCGCGCCGGGAGGCCTATGTAAAATAGGCTTCCCGGCGCGCAGGGCCCTGCTCGCGTAAATCCGCCCGGTTTTGGGCGGATTTACGCGAGCAGGGCTCTGAAAATCCGCCCCTAATTGCTCAACATCAGGCATTATTTACCTCATTCAATGCCCATGTAACCTCTGGTATGTTGGCAAGTCATCACGTTCCTTCAGAACACGTCTTGTGGAATATTGCTCCTGTCTGAACAAGAATCGGCTGTCCACACCCTTGGTAGTGCATTGCATCAAGAAATCTCATACTTTTAATTCACTGCATGCTTGTATCTTCGAGCAATTACAACCCTCTTGGCGAGGCGGTGACTTTAACCATGAGACTGCTACAAGCAGAGCAGCGAAGGATCCACAGATTAAATTCTGTTCACCCTTCAGGATTCAACACGTCTTTGGATTTATACATTTTCTTATGAAGTGAATTTTGGAGTTGTTTACTGCTTGTCACCATGACAGCCCCGGCGTGATGATGTCATCACGCCTTTGAAATGCAGGCTATTTAATAATCACTTCAGGTTGTAAGCGGTCTCTGTCCCGGTTCCCGGGAAATTTTCGAGACTAGGCGTCCTCAATTTGAAAGTTCCTGTTCGCCGTCAGTGTTTAAGCTAAGTGCATTAAAACTCATCTTTTCTCCAGTGCATATACTCTATATTAAAATCTTCACACAACTTACAGTATATAACTTCAATTTGTTCAAATCTTGTTTGTACTAAATATTGTAATTATGTTTTTAATATGTGACCAAATTATGTATGTTTGAATAAGTGAACCGCCTAGACGGATAGTTTACCTACCCATTGTACGGTATATAAAACTTTTAAATAAATAAATAAATAAAAAATACTTCGTTGACCAGTGAATTATTGCATTTTTGACACGCTTTTTTTCTAACATCTTTTTTAGCGCTTACATGTAACTCACCCCGATGAAGCTACATGATATTGTAGCGAAACACGGCCGCTGTCGGGCGGGTTGAAAGTACAGCAAGTGTGAAGGGACACTGTTATAAAATATTTGTTACAACTATAGACATCATCAATGAATGTTGCATACCATTAACGAATATCATACAGTAAGGAGTTGTCATCTAAGCCGCAAATGATTAACAGTCCAGGCGGTTCTAATAGTTTCTATAGAACACACTGACAGGCTTGATGATGCGGCACCTTACAAAAAATTTATTACTTTTGTTTATATCTCTGGATTTTTCTGGTGGGGAGGGGGGGAGTCGGCTGTTTCTTCGCTGCCGGCAATAATGTTACTAATATTATCATCGGCAGTAGCACGCCGAATAGCACCATCTTTCACGGTGGCGCTATTCGGTGCGAAAGCTGGCAGCCAGCTCACCGCAATCGTACCACTGTGGTGCGAAGGCTGCAAGCTTTCGCAGGCCCACCACCCCTTCCACCCTCCGTTTTCACAGGATTCATCATCGTGATTGTGCACGCATTAAAAAGGTGCATCCAGTTTGGACGCACGTTTTTAGCTCGTTGGTATTGCATCGGCCTGATAGTGTGCACTAAATCAAAATAGTGTACATTAAACAAAAAATTCAAAAGAAAACCTAAAAAACAACTAAACAAAGGGGGGGGGGAGAAATGAAATTAAACAAAAGTTTTATTGATGCATACCTGTAGTTATGCTATATAGCAGGGTACGCAAACCAGTTCTATGGGGGCCCCCAGCCAGTTGGGTTTTCAGGATATCCCTAATGAATATACAAGAGATTTATTTGTAAGCACTACCTCCTGCGTATGCAAATATTTCTCATGTATATTCATTAGGGATATCCTGAAACCTGACTAGCTATTCAGCATCCCCAAACCCTGGGATAAGGGGTTCTGAATACCGTGGAGAGCACTATGAATAACATGGCCATGTCCAAACCACCTTACCCCATTTCCCTTTGAGGCTTGGGCATGGCAAATTTTGCCCACTTGTCTTGCAGACGCAGGAAGTATCGTGCCAGCGAGCATCATTATCAAGAACTGCTGCTCCTGTTTTTTTTATAGCAACCTGCCTGCAGCCTTCTAATATGCAGGCATATTTCACCTCACCCCAAAGCCTTAGCTCCAGCCTCCTCAGATGCATTCTGGATGGGGATACAGACGTCACTGACATCAGTGGCAGATCGTATCAGGTGGATTGCTTCCAAAGGAGAGATCCAAATATGATCACTCCTTAGTAAATCCCTTTAAAAGAACTTTGCAAGGGATCAGCACATTTTTTTAAGGTACTGTGAGCTAGGACTGTGAATATTTTAGAGGACATGGAATTTTATCTAATGATTGCTATTTTTCGGCTCTGTCTGCAGAGTCTGGGTAATGGATTATTTCTTTTATGTTGATTTTGTTGACCAGTATTAGATACTAGGGATGTGCAGAGCAAAATTTTATGTTCTTATTTTTTATGTCCGAAAGGGGGTCCCACTTGCGACCAATATGGACATAAAAAAAATCCAATGAGTTGGGTATATGTACATATGTGCAAAAAAAAAATTTAAACCCCCTCACCCTCCTTAATCCCCCCCCCAGACTTACCACAACTCCCTGGTGATCGAGCGAGGAGTGAGGACGTCATTTCTGCAATCCTTGGCGAGAAGCATGTGACGTCGGTGGCACGTCGAGTGACGCGGCGTCACGTGATTCCCGGCAAGTTCGCGCCGGACGGCTCGTTCGGCCCAAAATGAACTTTTGGCCAGCTTGGGGGGGGCCTCCTGACCCCCCCAAGCTGGCCAAAAGTTCTTTTTGGGCCGAACGAGCCATCCGGCGCGAACTCGCCGGGAATCACGTGACGTCGCGTCTGAGTGACGCGGCGCCACGTGATTCCCGGCGAGTTCGCGCCGGACGGCTCGTTCGGCCCAAAAAGAACTTTTGGCCAGCTTGGGGGGGTCAGGAGGCCCCCCCAAGCTGGCCAAAAGTTCTTTTTGGGCCCAACGAGCCGTCCGGCGCGAACGAGCCGAGAATCACGTGACGCCGGCGTCACTCGACGTGCCGCCGACGTCACATGCTTCTCGCCAAGGATTGCAGAAATGGCGTCCTCACTCCTCGCTCCATCACCAGGGAGTTGTGGTAAGTCGGGGGGGGGGATTAAGGAGGGTGAGGGGGTTTATATTTTTATTTTGGCTCAACAATCGCGATTTCCCACATATCGAACATATCTATGTTCGATATGTGGGAAATCCGATCGTTTATGTCGAATCAATTTTTTAAGTAAAAAAAAAATATGAGTTGCGTTTTACTAATGCGGTCAATCCGAATGCACACCCCTATTAGATACTAACTGCTAGAATACTACATTAATGGTTAGAGGTAGATAAGGCCTATATGAAACCAGCTAGACATACACGGGCACTTACCATCTCTATGACATCATGATTTTTGAATGCAAGAACTTTAAAGGGTCTTGTGCAGTTAGAAAAAGGTCTATTTGTACCAAGACTACAATAATTAATGATGTCATTTTAGAAAGTTTTCTTGATATGTTATTACAGGAACATGGACACAGGATTTGGATCAAGTATTGTTTGCACTATCCTATTCCCTTGGCTACTCTTTCTATCTTAAGCCTAGAGTACATAAACAGGGTGGTGGGAGGGAGTTACAATAACTTATCACCAAATTATTAAGCCAGACACATTCAAAGGTATCCATTATAAAATTGACATCATTAAAGAATTTTTGACCTTATAAGTGATGAAAATTCTAACAAGAGGAGTAAGAAACTGCAGTGCACAAATCAACTCCTTTTCATCACTTATAAGGTCTAAAATTATTTAATGATGTCAGTTTTACAATAAATACCTCTGAATGTGTCTGTAACATCCCACCTCCCAAAAACTGACCCCGAAACAAAGTGCCCCCTTATAATGGTCCAAATATAGGGGCAGATTTTAAAAGCCCTACGTGCGCCGAGCCTATTTTGCATAGGATCAGCGACACGCGCAAGCTCCAGGATGCGCGTATGTCCCAGGGTTTTGTGAAAGGGGCGGGGCGAGGGCGGGACCGAGGCCTCCGGCACAGTGGCCGTGCCAAGGGATCGCACGCCGGCACTTGGCCAGTGTGCGCAACCTACGCCTGCATGGAGGCAGGCGCAACTTATGGAACAAAGATTAGGGGGGGTTAGGTAGGGCTGGGGGAGGGAAAGGTGGGGGAGCAGAAGGAAAGTTCCCTCCGAGGCCGCTCCGATTTCGGAGCGGCCTCGAAGGGAACAGGAAAAGCCATCGGGGCTCAGCATGCTCAAGGTGCACAAGTGTGCACCCCCTTGCGTGCGCTGAGCCCGGATTTTATAAAGTGCGTGGCTGCGCAGTGCGCACACATGTTATAAAATTGGGCGCAGATTTCTGCACGCCAGGTTGCGCGCACAAATCTACGCCCGCTCATAGGTATTAAAATCTGGCCCATAGATAATCAGACAGAGCTCTCTCTCTCTCTCTCTTTTACTCTCTCCCTGATGTTTACTGGACTCCTGCACCTATCAGGGAGATGTAGCAAAGTGGCACATCAGGTGAGGAACATTTAAAGTTATATGTGTCAGCACTGGCCCTGCCCCTTCTTGGCTGTTTAAAATTCACATAGCTCATGCATATGTGGCTGTTTTTGCACCCTCAAGGCTTTTAAAATCTACCCCTTAATATTTATTATCCAAACTATTTTACACTTACTAAACCTAGCAGATTTTAAACTTTATAAGGATGATATCGAATCAACTGTTGCTCAAGTTTCTAGCATCAACAGTCACTCTGGGCTTTATCCAGATAGTGGAAATACCCATGAACAATGCTAGCCATATACTTGATTTTTTGTTTCATCCTGCTATTGCTGAGACTGTGCAGGTGCATGATGTGAATGTTTTGTGGTCAGACCACTTTCTAATTGTTTTTAAGTTAGCAGTTTTATTTCTGTGTTCAGGAAGATTAAAGTAACCAAGAAGGCAATGAACCCTGACCCTGTCTTGGAGAGATTGAAGGAATTTTCAGTCAAGTCTTTTAATAGCCATGGTTGGCAGTTTGACATTTCGAATACAAATCTCAGAGGAGCACTCGATTCATCCCCCCTCCCCCCTTAAAAGTGCTTATTCACCTTCAAGCCATCTGCATTCTGGTATTCAGAAAGAATTTGGCCTTAAAGATCCAAGGTTGGAATGGAGAAGGCTTAAGGCATGATTGGTGGTAGATAGAAAAAGAAAGTTAGGAAGTAGCATGATTTGTATAAGGATATTGTTTTAGCCAAGAAGCCCTATTATTCATTCTCTATAGAAAATGTTAGGAGTACCCAAAGAAATTATTTGAGATTGTGAAAGTACAATCTGTGTACCTTGGAGAGATTTTATCTGCCCCTAGAGAGATCTGTTGAAGTGTCACAGGGTTGCCTCGGTAGATTAATATGGTCCTTTGGATTTACAAGCCGTATTTATGCAAACAACCTTCAGCTTGTGGTCTCCCTAGGTACAGACCCAGCGGCTTTGATCAGGTTGCTGAATGTCTTTCTAGCTGAAGCTACATGTTGATTCAGGGAAAGTACATTGCTTTTGAATTCTAATAGAACCAAAATTTTCCATGTTTACAATTTTGTTACTTCTGTTTTACATGTGCTTCTGGTTATTGGTGAGATGACAAATACAAGCATTGGCTCTGGGATACAAGCATTTGGAGTGAAGCTTGCTTCATCTTTAAATCTTGAATTTCAAGTGACTATAGTGGTATGGAATGACTATCTGAAATTTAGTTTGGTGAAACAAATGTGTCCTTTTCTTGTATTATTAAATGCTTTAAAAATAGTAATATATGCACTTGTAATTTGTGAATTGATTATTTCTATGCTCTGTACAATGCTCTACCTATTATGATCTCATATAGATTACACATTATCCAAAACACTAAAGAAAGAATTGTGTCAGGTAACTGGAAAAGAACTAGTGCTGTTCCTTTCCTCCTTAAGTTACAGTGCCTACCTGCTTTGACCAAGTCCAAATTTAAACTCCTTATCCTGCAGGGAAAGTGTCCACCATATTCAGAGATAGGCTACTGTGGTACAGTCCAAATAGGGACCTTAGGTCCAGCCAATCTTATTCTATTCTATTCTATTTATTTATTTTGTGCAACCACATCACATGAAATTTAGTAGTCACAACTGAGAATGAGGACATTTTTTTTTATTATTATCTCTTTATTGAATTTTCAAATATTTTACAGAACAAACTGTTCGGAATTATGGCATTTACAATAGTAAGGGGGGAAACAGCTTGTAAAAAGAAAAACATACCACATTGATACATTTAACAACCCTTCTATTTAGCCCAGTTTATAAGAAATAGGGGAGACAAATATGAATTAAGAGCAGAATCAGAAGTAATTATTAAATATCTCCATAACATACTGCTTCTGAGTTAACCTGCGCATACATTTCCATATTCCTAATTCTCCTTGAGTCTAACTGGAATGAGAGTTAAGGTACATTCGTAGTTGGTCCGGGTCATTAAATTTATACCTAGTATCTTTATACAATATTAAACAATAACATGGGAACCGAAGCAAAAACTGTGATGAGGACATTTTTTATAGCATTTCCAAAATTATGGAATACTTTCCCTGCAGAGATTAAGCAAGAAACCAACTTGTTAACATTTTGAAAAAAGCAGAAAAATGTGATTTTTCTAGTCAGTAACTATAAATGAGAGAGGATTACCTGAAAGTTTTGTTGTTGTTTTTTAGAGCTCTGATGGTTGTCTATGGAGGATTTTAATTATTTGGGTTTTTTATTGCTTGTGGATTTGTTTTAATTGTATTTTTTTAGGTTTGTTTCTGTTTCGTATTGTTATAAGGTGCAGGGGTAGGGGAGATTTGGAAAATTTCATGATTGCCTTGTTTGAACAACTGCAAAAAAGTTTGTGCATATAGTTCTACCAAAAATAACTGTGGGTTTCTTTTTAGATGAGTGAGCATTATATTTACTGGGTAAGATGATTGTGGGAAAATGATGTATATGTTCCCTTAAAAAGTCAGGAGTTTTCTGATTGGATGACCAAGTTTGTAACAGGACCTATAAAAGTTGGAACTTTTGGTGGTTTTTTTGCCCTTTCCTTCCCTGCCTTTCCATAAAAGGAATGTCATCTATACACAGATGACATTCAAATACTCATCCCTGTAACTAATACCATTGAAAATGCTCTCAAACTAACCACAACCCATCTCACCACAATAAAAAATATTCTAAAGACCAAATGTATACTGCTTGAAATAAAACCCAACTTAACCAACCCAAGAGCTCAATACAAATAGACAACACCACCATCAATCTAAGTGAAAATGTAAAAGACCTGGGGATTTGGCTAGACCCTGAACTGAGCTTCAAAAAACACATAGCCATGAAAACCAAAGAAGGATTCTACAAGCTCTCAATACTTAAGAGACTAAAACCACTCCTAAACCTATCTGAATTCAGAACCATTCTTCAATCCCTAATATTCACAACCTTTGACTACTGCAACTCACTACTAATAGGACTACCCAAATCAACCACATACCCTCTTCAGCTACTACAGAACGCTACAGCGAGAATACTCACCAATCACAAAAGATCGGAACACATCACCCCAGTACAAAAGGAACTACATTGGCTGCCCATAGAGAAACACATAGAATACAAATTACTTTCCATAATACACAAAAACATAAATAACAATGAAAAAGAATGTCTAAATACTATATTCCAAAAACATATCTCTCAACACAACACAGGATCAGCTAATAAGGCTCTGCTCGCCATCCCATCAATAACAACTACTAGGCTCACTACAATTAGAGAAAGAGCAGCTTCAATAGCCGGACCTCACCTATGGAGCTCATTACCTGAAAACCTAAGGTTACAAAATGACACAAAATTATTCAAAAATCAACACAAAACATGGCTATTTCAACTAACCTACAAAGAAGGCATCGGTTAACAAAAGCCTCAACAACTTTACACGTCAAGATAAGAAACCTCTGTACCAAAAAATTTGGACAAATAAATATTACCATTGTTTAACAGTGACCAATAGTTACCTTGCCAGTTAGTAAAGTTAAATTATGACCATACTACCATTAGTAAAGCGAAATATCATCATGTTACCATTAGTAAAGTAAAATGTTAACAAAGTGTATCTGTTTTAATTATTATAACATTCATTGTAAGAAATTCTTATATTTGTAAACCGGAGTGAAGGCTTGTACCAAACTTTGGTATATAAAAACACACAAATAAATAAATAAATAAATAGCTAAAGAAATAAATAAAAGGATGGGAATTAGGGACCTCCAGCTATGTGATCTTCTGGAGTATCAGGCCTGAGGGCTGGGAGGCCCAGGTACCCTCTAAGGGGAGTAGGACTTCTGTGGAGGATCTTCCCCTCAAGGGGAGAAACTTGAGGCAGAAAGAGAGGTTCTTGCTCCCCCCAGAGGGGCTGGACAGGAGTGGAGAAGCAGAGAGATGAATGGCTGCAAAGTGGGTTTCTTCTCCTCAGAGGAACCAGCCATGCAGCAATGAGCAGAATTCATGATTGAGGTGAGTTCTCAGAGGGAAGTTCCCCATGGTGTCCTTGATGTACAGAGGTCCAAAGAACCTGCACTGAGAGGATGGAGATGGAATCTGAGGAAGATCCATTAGCAGAGGATGAGGGAGTAAATCAGGTTAACAGGAATGCATTTGTTCTCCATTGGATGGGAATTTTGTTATGAGTAGCTTTCAAAAGGGCTGGGAGGGAAATTTGAGTCAGTGGAATGTGTGAGCACATGCTAACTCTAATGTTCAGTACCTGTACTGATTAGGGATGTATCACGTATGTCACCAACTGTTAATTAGGTATGTATGATCCTAATTGTTTTAGAAGCCCATGAATCTCTGACATTGTTCAGTAACAACTTTATAAACTATTCTCATTAATGTAAATAGTTTTGTTGGCTGATTCATCCAAATAATAAAGTTCACTGTTTTTGGAATGATGAGACAAATTGTCTGCTGCAATGTTTTGGCCAGCCTATATGAGTGGATTGGATCAGATCAGAGTCCATGGAGGAGAGTGATGAAAGTTCCTCCCAGTCCTGTCAGTCAAATGGAAAGGGAGTACTGCTTTGAATCAAGCTGTCACCATCAAGGTCCACTTTATTATCTGAATTAACTAATTTGGGAACCCATGAGGAAGCTCCATTCCAACATTTTTTTGTACCTCATCAGGGGGATGAGGAAATATATGAAAAGAGGTTCTGGAAAGATCCCCAGGGTAAATTGAGTTGGTTGATCAGCTTGAATGATGAATCAAAGAACAGGGAGTCATTGGAATAGAAGCAGGAAGAGCAACCCCTAAGGAGAAAAGGGAGTATGCATGTTTGATGGTAAGAAATCTGAAGGATCCCGATTTGGTGAAGGTAACCACCACAGGGATTCTGGTCCATTGGCAGAGTCTGTGGATTATAAATGTTTGAGGAGTATTTTGAGAATAGTGAGGAAGAGATAAGCAAGTATGGTGGAAGGTTTACAGAGATTCTGTAAGATCTTCACCATTGCTTCATAGGTGATCAGAGGGTCCTGAGCTTGAATTTTATCTTGCTATTAATATAGCAATGTCCAGGGAGGATGGTCTCCCCTATTACTCTTTTTGCAATGAGGGTGATCATGGAACAGATATTTTTCCATGAGATATTCCCCATTGCTGGATGTCCCAGACTCAAGATCACAGGATACAGGCAAATCTTCTTAACGCAACAAAAGCAATAAAGAGAGCAAGGATTTGGAAAAAATGGAAAGGGATAATGGCTAGCAAGCCCAGATTGGTACACTGAAGGGTACTAATAAAGTTTGATCTGTGAACAGCAGGGAAGCACTACAGATGATTCAGAGTTGTAGGGCCCAAAAGGCTCCCCCTGATGTTAACAGAAACTTTACCCGAGAAAGCTAAGTGAAAAGTGCTAGTATGGGGAGACCAAAAACACAAAGAGTGAAAGAAAGAGAGATGGAGAATCCAAATTCATCAGGGGCAACAGAGAAGGAGATAATCTGAGATCAGGAAGTAAAAACCCTACATTAACATTTGGCTGAAACAAATTGGATTAAAGAAGGTCTAGCTCATCAGCTACATGAAGCCACAGAAATACTAAAAAGGGGCTCAGAAAAGATGGACAACTTTCTAAAGATCCTGGGTAGGGCCAGTGAGAAGGTAATTTAACTATAGAAAGAGATTTAGGAAGCTCTCCAGTCCTGTCTGAACCTCAGGAGAAAATAAATGATAAGGAAAGATGGGAGAGAGAGAGAGTGAGAAGACATAACTAAACATATTGAAGTTGAGTGGCCTAAGAAGACTAAGATAGTATCACAGAAGCCAGAAGGTAATAAGGTGCATGAGACCCTAAAAGGGAAGTGATAAAACATCATATGGATCACCATGCAGTATAAAAAAGATATGACTAGACTTAAGGAAAGGTTAGAAAAAGAGGAAAAATGGAAGGAAGCTCATATCCCAGAAATGAAGTGGGTACATGTGCAAGCCTCTGAATGAAGCTGACTAAAAGAAGTGGAATGAGAGAAAGGTAAATTATAGAAATTCCAGTGTGCTCTTGATGAGAACTCCTGTAGAGATATTCATAGAAAACAAGCAAGTTAGAAGCAGTTTAAACAAGAGACAACCAGACCGACAGAAGGATTGTTTATAACCCTTGTGGTAATGATACAAACCGAGAAATGGGCAAGGAAGCTGGCTATAAAGGTTGCTATACTGAAGAGCCAGTTACAGGTGATCTGAGGTCTGTTGAGTTTAAATATTCACCTAAAGAAATTATCCACCTGTGATAAATGATCCTTATAATTCAAAAATGGTAATTTTGGAGACATGTATGCATGGCTACCACACCATAAAATGTGATATAAGTGCCTTCATTTAATCATCAGTCACCCCAAGTTCATGCTTTTCCCATGCTTGGATCTGTATTTCAAAAGAATCTGCCTCAGAAGTAACTTTTCATCATCTTGGTGGCAGAAAGTAACCACTGAGGCAGATTGTTTCAAATCCTGAATGATTCACTTTTGCAAGGGGTATTTAAAGAGTTATATCAAGCCATGAAAAGAATTGGGCATTTTATTTGCATTTAAACAAAAATTTATTTTAAAAAAATAAGCATTGGATATGAACAGACTTAGGAGTAGATTTTAATACCTACATACGTGCATCCATATGCGCGTGCTACCTGGCGTGCACACGCGGACGCACAATTTTATAACATGCGCGCGCGCAAGGGGTCGGAGCGGCCTGGGAGGGAACTTCCCAACCCCCTAATCTAACCTTCCTACCCCTTCCTCTAACCTATCCCCCCAGCCCTATCATAACCCCCCCGACCTTTGTTTTACCTTCTGCGTGTGCCAGCATCCTGCTGGCACGCGATCCCTCAGCACAGCAGCAAATGTCCGCTGTGCCAGGATACTCTGACCCCACCTCGACCCCCGAACTGCCCTTCCCCGCCCCCTCCCCACCCCAGCTGTGGATAGGCCCTTTTTTAGAAGCCCGGGGACATACGCGCATCCCGAGGCTTTACACGCGTGGCCGGGCCTTTCTAAAATAGGGCCGGTGCACGTAACGCCTCCTATGCGCATAATTCCTCCGGATTTACACACATAGTGAAGGCACTCATATCACATTGTATGGTGTGTGGTATCCATTGTGAAGGTCCACAAAATTATCATTTTTTGAATTATAAGGGTCCTATCCACAGCTGGATAATTTCTTTAGGTAATTGTATGGCTCTGCCTTGAGTGGTTCATTTAATATAAGAATATAAATATTTTCCAGAGAGTAAGCTGAAAAATCTATGGACAGCAGTTGGAGAATCAGATGGTCACTTTGCAGTCTCTACAGCAACAAGACAAAGGAGGACTTAGAGCCATAATGACTTGGATCTCTTGTGGCAAGAAAAGGAGAATTTGACAGAGGAACTGATCCATCTGCATTTAAACTCTTTACAGGGGGTAAAGAAATGAAAGCAAGATGAAAATATACTGACCAGGAGGAAAGACAATAACTGCTCCAAGGTAATGGGGAAATGGAGCCAGAGGAGTACCCAGGATCATGAAGAAGTAATTGGGGGTCTATATGCAAGTTCATATATGGGGGTCACATCAGGGCTGCAAGGCAGCAGAAAGATGTCTAGGCATTCAAAAGGGGTGACTGAGAGGAGCCATGCAAGAATCCTGCTAGAAAAGAGGAAACACATTTGCTGATATCCATAGAATTGTTATGGTAAGAGCTGGGAATGAGTTTCAAATTGCAACTCCTCTCCTCCCCATCCTCCCACTCTATGCGCTGCACAGATTGTGCTGTAGGGAAAGGAGGAAAGCAACAGATAAATGATCCCAAGCTGCTCATTTAGGGGCGGATTTTAAAAGGCGCGCGAATAGCCTACTTTTGTTCGCGCTCCAGGCGCAAACAAAAGTACGCTGGATTTTAGTAGATACGCGCGGAGCCGCACGTATCTGCTAAAATCCTGGATCGGCGCGCGCAAGGCTATGGATTTTGTATAGCCGGCACGCGCCGAGCCGCGCAGCCTACCCCCGTTCCCTCCGAGGCCGCTCCGAAATCGGAGCGGCCTCGGAGGGAACTTTCCTTTGCCCTCCCCTCACCTTCCCCTCCCTTCCCCTACCTAACCCACCCGCCCGGCCCTGTCTAAACCCCCCCCCTTACCTTTGTCGGGGGATTTACGCCTCCCGGAGGGAGGCATAAATCCCCGCGCGCCAGCGGGCCTCCTGCGCGCCGGGCCACGACCTGGGGGCGGCTATGGAGGGCGCGGCCACGCCCCCGGACCGCCCCGGGCCGTAGCCACGCCCCCATACCCACCCCCGAAATGCTGCCGACACGCCCCCGAAACGCCGCGACGACCGGGCCCACCCCCGACACGCCCCCCTCGGAGAACCCCGGGACTTACGCGAGTCCCGGGGCTCTGCGCGCGCCGGGAGGCCTATGTAAAATAGGCTTCCCGGCGCGCAGGGCCCTGCTCGCGTAAATCCGCCCGGTTTTGGGCGGATTTACGCGAGCAGGGCTCTTAAAATCCGCCCCTTAAACTCTTAGGTTGTTAATAAAGCTAAAAAAACATACTTTGAATTTTCTGTATGCAAATGCAAGGGTAAAAGCATGGTTGGAGATTTGGAGTGTATGGCACTGAACGAAACTGTAGACACAACGGGCTGGATTTTAAAAAGGTTACGCACGCCGGGCCTATTTTCAAAAGGCCCGGTGACGCGCTTAAAGCCCCGGGACGCGTGTAAGCCCTGGGGGCTTTACTAAAGGGGTGGGGCGTGGGCGGGGTCAGAGGCTCCAGGCCCCTCCAGGGATCAGGCGCCGGCAGTTATCCGGTGCGCGCAAAAGGTAAATTAAACATTTTGGGGGGGGGGGGGGTGTTTAGAGTAGGGTTAGGGGGAGGAAAGGTTAGGGGAAGGGATGGGAAAGTCAGGTTAGGGGGAAGGGAAGTTCCCTTCCAGGCCGCTCCGATTTCGCTCGCGCATGTTATAAAATCAGGCATACATGTGCGTGCACCGGGTAGCACGCGCACATGTAGGCCGGGCGCACTTCTTTTAAAAACTACCCCAATATGCATCTGAGAGACCTGGTAGAAATAGGATAACTAATGGGACACTTTGATACCAGGTAACAATTGATATCAATATGATAGATCAGGTCAAATTGGTGGAGGACTGGTGGTATAGGTTAAGGATGGAATTGTATCAAATGGGATAAAAGTCCTACATGAAACAAAATGCACTGTGGATTCCCTATGGATAGAAATTCCACGTGTGATATTAAAGAATATAGCAGTGAAAGTATACTACTATTCACTAGGCCAGAAAGAAGAGACAGACAGTGAAATGCTAACAAAAATTAAGAAAGCTAACAAATTAGGCTACACAATAATAATGAGAGATTTCAATCACCCTAGTATTGACATTGAAAATATTTCATCAGGGCATGCTAAAATATTAGAACATAAGAATTATCAAGCTGGTTCAGACCAAGGTTAATCGAAGATAACATCCTTTCTCTGACAGTGATCAATTCAGGGTTGCAAGTACTTGGCAGATCCTATAAAGTTGATTTAATTCCTGCTACTTACTCCCAGGAATAGCAATAGCTTTCTTTAGACTACCTGGATATCAATGTGTTACTGTCTTTTTCTCCAGGAAATTGTCCAAACCTCTTTTAAACCCAGCTAATACTAATTGCCTTGTTCATGTCCTCCAGCAACAGATTCCACAGCTTGATAGTGCGCTGAGTGAAAAGATATTTTATGACTTTTTGTTTTGAATCTGCTTGTTAGCTTCATGAATTGTCCTCTTGTTTTAGTACTATGTGAAAGGGTTAATAACCATCCTTTATTTTTCCACTCTAGCCTGCTCATAATTTTATAAACTTCTTTCATGTCCCCTGTCAGTCATCACTTTTCCAAGCTTAAGAATCCTGTCTTGTATAGACACTCATCATAGGAATGATGTTCCATCCTCTTTATCATTTTTGTCATCCTCCTCTGTACTTTTTCTAGTTCTGCTATGTCTTCTTAAAATGAGGCAACCAGAAATATATACAGTATTCAAGGTGTGTTCATACCATGGCTCAATATAGAGACAATATGATATTTTCCACTTTATTCTCTATTCCTTTTCAGATCACTCCACTCCTAACATTCTATTTGCTTTTTTGACCATTGCTGTACGATTTCAACACATTGTCCTCAGGGACTCCTAGGTTCTTTCCAGGGTAGTGATTCCCAATGCAAAATACAGCATTGGGTACCTGTAATTGAGATTTTTTTCCCTATGTGCATCACTTTGCACTTTTCTACATTAATTTTCATCTGCCATTCAGTTGCCTAGTCTCCTAGTCTCTCACAGTTCTTCGGCAATAAACTGCTGTTTTAAAAAAAAATTTGAATCATTTTGGTTCATCTGCAAATCTGAGCACCTCACTCATCATTCCCTTTTCCAGATCATTTATGAATGTGTTCAACAGCACAAGTCCTAGTACTGATCCCTGTGCTACTCCACTAACAACCTTTCACCATTTGGAAAACTGATCATTTAGTCCTACTCTGTATTTCTGGTCTTTAACTAGTTACCATCCCAAAATAAAACATTGCTTCCTATCCCATGACTTTGTAGTTTACTGAAGAGTTTCTGATGGGGACTTTTTCATGTTTTATTTCTTGATGCCGAAAATGCTTCATCTAGCAGCTGGTCCTGAAAGCAACGAGAGAGGGGACTACTCTAAATCTAATCCTTACTGCAGTGTAGGATCTGGTGCACACAATAATAGTGGTGATGGTGCTGCTTGGCAACTATGATGATAATATAATCAAATGTAACATAATTACTGAAGGACGGACATTAAGGAAAACTGCAGCAGTAGTGTTCAATGGAAAACTATGATAAAATGAGATAATTAAATAAAACTAAAAGGAGTGTTTGCAAAGGTTAAAAGCTTGAAAACATTGTGACTGCTGTTCCTAAACACCATCTTGTAAGCCCATCCTAAATTCATTTGATTTATATTCTGCTTCTTGGTACTTTAAAGTTGATTACATGCAGGTATTGCAGATATTTCCCTATTCCCTGAGGGCAAATAATATAAAGGGCTGATTTACTAAGCATTATGATCATAAAATGTTGCCATACTGGTTCAGACCAAGGGTCCATCAAGCCCAGTATCCTGTTTCCAGCAGTGGCCAATCCAGGTCTCAATTAGCTGGCAAGTACCCAAACATTATTTGGATCCCATGCTTCTAGCTCAGGTACAATAGATTGTAAACCCTCTGGGGACAGGGAAATATCTACAGTACTTGTATGTAATCCATTAGAAGTGCCAAAAAGTAAAATATAAAAATAAATCAATATAAAATAAAATAAATAATAAGCAGTGGCTATTCCCTAAAACAACTTGATTAATGGTAGTTTGTGAACTTTTTCTCCAGGAACTTGTCCAAATCTTTGTACCTTAACCACTTCCTCTGGCAATGAATTCTAGAGTTTAATTGTGCATTGAGTGAAACATAATTTTTACTGATATGTTTTAAATGTGCTACTTGCTAACTTCATGGATTGTCCACTAGTCTTTGTATTATCTGAAATAGTAAATAGCCGATTCATATTTACCCGTTCAAATCCTTTCATAATTTTGTAGACCACTTTCATAATCCCCCGTTAGCTATCTTTTCTCCAAGCTGAACAGCCCTAACCTCATTAGCCTTTCCTTGCAGGGGAGCCATTCTATTCCCTTTATCATTTTGCTCGTCCTTCTCTGTAACTTCTCCAGTGCAACTTTATCGTTTTTGAGATGCAATGACCAGAAATGCACACATTAATCAAGGTGTGATCTTAACATGGAGCGATACAGAAGCATTATGAAATTTTCTGTTTTATTCAACATTCCGTTCCTAATAATTCCTAAAATTCTATTTGCTTTTTTTTTTTTTACTGTTGCAGAACACTGAGCTGAAAATTACAAGGTATTAATTAATATGATGCCTAGATCTTTTTCCTGGGTGGTATTTCCTAATATCGAACCTAACATCGTGTAACAACATCATTGTTATGATCAGAGGTGTGGACCCTTGGTCCGGCAATGTCCGATTAGGCCACCATCGGTAGGCGAGGCCGATCCTCGGGATTGCAGGTAGGACAGAAGGAGATCTGGATGCAGGCGCCTCCTGCTGGTCATGTAATCCAGATGCTGGCGCCTCCAGCAGGTCGAGAAACAGTAGCTGACGCCTTCAGCGGGAGAGCCAACCCCGAGGATCCCTCAGAAGTCCAGTCCACAAGTCAAGAGCCAGAGAGGTCCGCAGCCAGTCCAGGGGTCGAGAGCCAGAGATGTCCGCAGCCAGTCCAGGGATCGAGAGCCAATGATGTCCAGTCACAGCCAGTCCAGGGGTCGAGAGCCAGAGAGTTCCGTCGCCAAGCCAGGGATCAAAAACCAGGAGAAACGTCAGCCAGTCCAGGAATCAAACACAGGGAAGCCAAACAGGAACCAGGAACAGAACAAACTCAGGAGCCAAGAAATCAAGGCAAGGTCTGAGGGTACAGACCTTGCTTAAATAGTCTCCAGCCAATTAGAGTGCAGCAGGAAGGAACCAGCTCACATCCTGTGAGTGTTCCTTTAATAAAGGGCCAGAGCCGCCCGCGCAGCCCTAGCAGAAGTCAGGGGGCGGAGCTTAGCCGCACGGGGAGAAACGCCGCAGCCATCTTGGAACAGCAGCGGCTGCTGCCGCTGAGGGAACACAAACAGTCCGCCTCAGTGCCGACGGTCCATCCGGCCCCTGGGGACAGTGGTAAGTCCCGGTTGCGGCTTGCTGCGGCTGGTATTCATAACAGTACCCCCTCCTTTAGGCCTCCCCCTAGAAGGCTTGGGTTTTTCCGGGTGGTTGTTATGAAAATTCTTGAGAAGATCCTTGTCCAGGATATTGGTAGCAGGTTCCCAGGAGTTCTCCTCAGGCCCAAATCCTTCCCACGCCAGGAGATACTCCCATCTACGGCCTTGTCTCCGAACATAGAGGACCTCTCGGACTTGATACGTCGTGTCTTCCTCCAGCTGAACATGTGGTGACACAGGAACCTTCCGAGATGGCCATTTGAGGAGCAACGGTTTCAACAGGGATACATGAAAAACCTTGTGGATGTGAAGGGAGGTAGGTAAGCGTAGTTGGTAAGTTACAGGACCTATCTGTTTAGTCACAGGAAAAGGACCGATATACCGAGGAGCCAATCTCATAGAGGGAACCCTCAAACGAATGTCCCTGGTGCCCAGCCACACCTTATCACCTGGATGAAATTGAGGTGCAGGTCTCCGATGTCTATCCGCAAACATCTTAGCCGTTAGAGCTGCTTTACAGAGCATGCGTCGAGTGTGCACCCATAACTGCTTGAACTGTGTGGCAGTGAGTTGAGAAGACACCGCCAGGGGTAGAGGCACCGGTGGTGTAGGTTGATAGCCAAAAACAACTTGAAATGGGGAGGATCCGGTCGATGTACATGTGTGGTAGTTATGTGAAAACTCCGCCCACGGCAACAACGCCGCGCAGTCATCCTGTCGAGTATTAACATAAGACCATAGGAACTGTTTGAGAGTACGATTAGTTCGTTCTACTTGACCATTGGCTTGCGGATGGAAGGCGGTAGTGAAATCTAATGCAATGTGAAATTTGGCACAAAGATTCCGCCAGTATCGGGCAGTGAATTGTGAACCTCGATCGGAAGTAATGTGCAGAGGTAGGCCATGAAGCCAGAATATATGTGACATAAATAGTTGAGCCAAACGAGCAGAGGGGAGGGCGGGCAGGGGTGTAAAATGAGCCATTTTAGAGAAACGATCAATCACCACCCAGATAACAGTGTGTCCTTCAGAAGCAGGTAAATCAACCACAAAGTTGGTGGAGATATGAGTCCAAGGTTTGGTCGGCGCCGGCAATGGTTGTAGTCGTCCTCACTGCCTCCCCACCGGATTCTTATGTTGGGCACAAACGGGACAGGAGTCTACGTACGCACGAATGTCTTTGCATATCCCTGGCCACCAGTAGAATCGTTGAAGGAGGTCCTGTGTTCTCTTACATCCAGGATGTCCAGCGAATTGGGAATCATATCCCCATTTCAGTACCCTGTTGCGGAGTCTGCTGGGAACCACAGTTTTCCCCATCGGAACAGAGACGGTAGCTGCAAGGATGATACGGGCTGGATCGATGATATTCTGCAAAGCCTCTTCTCCATCCTCACAGACAAAGGAACGGGATAGTGCATCTGCCTTGATATTTTTACTTGCTGGTCGATACCGGAGTTCAAAATCAAAACGTGAAAAATATAATCCCAGCGAGCTTGCTGCAGGTTAAGACGTTGAGCTTGTTGTAAGTAAATCAGATAGTGATTCTGGTTGGGCCCCCTCCAGCCATTGTCGCCATTCTTCCAATGTGAGTTTAATGGCCAATAATTCTTTGTCGCTCAGCAGAAGAAAATTTTCTTGAAAAATATGAACACGGATGAGACGTACCTTAAGCATCATTCTGACTTAATACTGCTCCTACTCCTTCGGTGGATGCATCGACTTCAACAGTAAATGGGCGACTTGGGTCAGGATGGCAGAGACAGGGCTGTTGTAAAAATGAATCCTTAAGAGCCTGAAATGCTTCCTCTGCGGCTGTGGGCCAACTGGTGATATTAGCTCCTTTACGTGTGAGCACGGTAAGTGGTGCAGATAATTTGGAAAAGTCCTTAATGAAATGTCGGTAGTAATTGGCAAAACCAAGAAATCTTTGCAAAGCCTTTAGACCCTTTGGTTGTGACCACTCTTGTATGCTTTTTATTTTTGTTGGGTCCATTTGGAAACCTCCTCTAGAAATAATGTAACCCAGGAATGGCAAAGACTCTGTTTCAAAAACGCATTTTTCCAGTTTAGCATACAATCGATGGTCGTAATACTTGTAGCACGTGTTGGCGATAAGTTAGTAGGTCCTTAGAAAAAATCAAAATGTCATCAAGATATACCACAACGCAGGTATATAACAGGTCTCTAAAGATTTCATTAATGAAATTTTGAAAAACCGCAGGAGCATTAGCTAAACCAAACGGCATTACCAAGTACTCATAGTGTCCATCTCTGGTGTTGAAAGCAGTTTTCCATTCATCCCCTTCTTGAATTCGTACCAAATTGTACGCACCACGGAGATCCAACTTGGAAAAAATTTGCGCTCCTTGCAGATGGTCAAATAATTCCGCAATCAGAGGCAAGGGATATCGATCCTTGATGGTAATAGCATTGAGTCCTCGATAGTCAATGCAAGGGCGTTAAGTCCCGTCCTTTTTCTCCACAAAGAAAAATCCAACCCCTGCAGGCGAGGTGGATCACCGGATAAATCCGGTGTAGATTGTCCTGAATATATTCAGACATAGCTTGAGATTCAGCAGCTGACAAGGGGTAAACTCGCCCACGTGGAGGTGTGGAGCCAGGAACCAATTTGATTGCACAGTCGAATGCCCGATGAGGCGGCAAGACATCGGCCGCTTTTTTAGAGAATAAGTCTGCAAATTGTTTATAAGGAGTGGGTAATTCCCCCAGAATTGAGGCACAGATGTAATTGGAAGCGGAACCTGTGTCCTTCAAACAAGTCCCAGAACATTCAGGACCCCATTGTGTCAGCCGTAAGGAAGCCCAATCGAATTGGGGGTTATGGCGTTGCAACCAAGGTATGCCCAACACCACAGGGTAAATGGCTCTCTCGAGGGTTTTTTTTTAATCAGGCCATCGGCGCCATTTTTGAGTGGCAGTCAAAATGGTGCCGATGGCCCGAGAGCGGGAGATCGGTCCCCGCGCCCCCACTGGACCACCAGGTACTCGTAAAAAGTTTTGGGGGGGGAAGGTAAGGGGTCAATTTTAAAGGGTCTGGCCTCACTAAAAAAAAATTAATGATGTGAATCGGAACTGATTCTGATTCACATCTCCAGCGATCAGATTTTTTTCTCCCTTCAGCCGAACCCAATTGTTAAGATGATCGGGCACACAATTCACATCTCTAGTTACTCATATTGTTAAAATGTAATTTCCTTACATTTTTCAATTGTTCTTCTGTAAATTGATGTGATGTGCAAATGATTGTCAGTATATCAAAGCATTAATAAATAAATAAATTGCCACAGAAGCCAAGGAATTCAAGGCAACCTCCCAAAAAAGTACCCTGCCATATGGCCAAGCTTCAAGCCACATACACTATATTATCACTATGCTGTACAGGTCAGCTTTATGGAATTCTCTGTTTCTGCTAAAACCAAGATCTCACCATGCAACCCCTCACTGCTGAAGTTCACCCTTTGTCATCGAAATTTGATTCATAATATAACTGTCTCTAATATTCAATTTTTGTTAGTATAATTTTATTTTGTACTTTGTAGTACATGTTTATAAACATTTTATTATGTAAACTGTCTTGTGTATTTTCCCATAGATGTGGTATATAAGCATTTTTAAATATTTTTATTTTATTTCATGTTTTTATATACCGACCTTCCTCAAAGATATCAAGTTGGTTAACAGTGCAACAAATACATCTCAATTAACAGTACAATAAAATATGGCATAAAACAATGGAATTAATAAAATCATTAAACATTTCATATTTCTCCAGTTGAAATACTAAAATGAACAATTATTCCATTCAACATAAGTCCCTCAACCTGGCACTAAGGTAACTTCTTGAGCCTAACTAAAACCTCGGTAATAATTAATTGCTTAAATGTATATATAACATTTCCTGACCTAAAATCCTTAATTTAGGCTACAAAAGCACTATTTCCTATACTGACTCATATTCTTGAAATTATTAATAATTCCCACAATTAATCTTATGTCAAATTTTTCAAGGCAGTCCTCTTCTAAGGTTAATCCAACTGATTTTGAGTGGGGTCAGTTGCTGGTACCATTTGATTCATTAAACACCTGTTCAAATAACCAGGGTCTTTATCAATGTCAAGAGGCAAACAATTCCAGAATTTTGGACCAGCCAGGGATAATGTCCTTTCTCTGACTGTACTCAAATGTGATATTTTCGGTGATGGTATCGTCAACAATGCTTTTCCAAGAGATCTTAAGTTTTGTACTGGCATTTAGCCATTCAGTGTTTTTGCCATAGACTGTTTTATGAATTAACAGTAAACTTTTGTATTGGATTCGCGAGGCTGGAGTATCTGTTCCTAGCCAAGAGGCCAGGTCTCTGACAGCTATGGGTACAGTTGTACAATGATGAGGGAAGCTGTCATCAACATTGGAGATTATCTCAGGAGGCAGATTGGAGAGTGTCTTGCCCAAGCTCAGGAGAAATTCACAGCAGTTCTTGAGCTATTTGCAATGCACTGACCACCAGCACCCCAAGCCCCCTAAGCCTAGGTCCTTCTGAGGTTCCTGGGGTTTTTTTTTCTGTACATACTTGTTCCTAGACTTTCCTTTCCCTCCCCTAATTATGTAAAAAAAAATTTAATTTGTATACACATTTTTGTACCTTTGATAACAATTTTATATTTTATGTTTGTTGTTAATTACTGAATGTTGGCTTTTATTGCCGTGTCACCCCTAACTCAATTCTCTTTCAGGTCAGCCCACTGCACATACCAGATACACACATTGTGGCATGAATGTACCACAGCTCATGCTCATTTCAATAACCCTTCTCCTCTTCTCTCCTAACCAATCAGCAGCTGCATTACTGCAGCAGAATATAAGAATATGAAATATATGCAAAGCATCTGAGTCCTTATGCCCATAAAACTACAGAGTTTGACATCCTCAATGTGCCAGAGGGATGTGTGCAGCAAAGCCAAAGAGGGTAACGGTTTAGCTGAAACCACATAGTAACCGTCTCACAGTGGGAAGAATAGGTGCAATTCAATAGTGGCCTTTTCCCAGACAGAAAAACCATACAGCAGAGAAGAGTTGTCATATTTCTGTACAGATAGGTACTCTTTTCAATAGCAACAGTGGGATAGATATTCAAACCATAGAGGTAGATCTTCAAAAGATACGTGAGCACATACTTTTGTTTGCGCAGCAGGCGCAAACAAAAGTACGCTGGATTTTATAAGATCCGCGCGTATCTTATAAAATCCGGGGTCGGCGCGCGCAAGGGGGTGCACATTTGTGGAACCTGCGTGCGCCGAGCCCAGCGCGAACTGCATGTTCTTCGCCCTCCCCCCACCTTCCTCTCCCTTCCCCTACCTAACCCACCCCCCTGGCCCTATCTAAACCCCCCCTTAACTTTGCGCGCGTCGCTGGCAGCCCCGCTCCGTCCTCCGGTCCCGGGGGCTGGTCCGGAGGCCTCGACCATGCCCCCGGGCCGGCGCCACGCCCCTGGCTCGCCCCCGAAACTCCGCGTCGTTTCGGGGACGCCCCGGACACTCCCCCTCCCGCCCCTTTTGGAAAGCCCGGGGACTTACGCGCATCCCGGGGCTTTACGCGCGCTGGCGGCCTATGCAAAATAGGCGTGCCGGCACGCGAGGGCCCTGCGCGCGTAAATCCTTCTGGATTTACGCACGCGGCCCTTTTAAAATCCGCCCCTTAGTCACTTATTTAGGTAGGATAATTAGCTACACAGCTGTGCAGATGAATATCTCCAGATAAAATCACTATTTAGTCGGATAAGTCTTATCCATCTAAGTTTGAACCGGCTATTGAGTGGGTCTAAACTAGAATGATAACACTGGTCTACATTTGAAAAAAATGTTTCTGCTGACCTAATTATTTTTGCTGATTTTACTCAAATGAAAGGTGTTGATTCCAACTATGAAGTAAAAAAAATGCAAAATGTCAAATTTTTTCACAAATGAGAAATGTTTGATTAAAGATTATAAAGTTGAATATCAAGGGTATTAAGAAGTTCTGAAGAAGCGATAGCACATAATATATTTGTTTCATGCAAAAAATGAGTCTATCGTCTAACCAAGAGAGCAATATTTGTGCATATTTTAATTGTTAGGGAGACATTTTCTCTTTTTGGATGCTCTGGAATAGTTATGATCAGGGTTGTCACGCTGTAAACACCAGCAGTAGTCTGCCATCATGGTTGTGTCTTATAGCTGAGTGGAGATTGGGTACTGGATGGAAGATATTCTCCATGGAGAAGTAGCAGTCATCAATATGGTTTTGGGGCTCTCACCACACCATTGGAACTCCGAAGCTGAGACATTTTCTCTGACCTTCAGTCGACTGTCTCAGGTTTTCAACACATATCCTGCACACTTTATGTGGTGCCCAAGGTTTGTCCTGGTCACCCAGTTTAACCCTGAAATATGCATGATAAGCTTTTCGTACAAAGTCAGATATATTTGTCCTTTGTTTGGGTATTGTAAAACAACCACAAATGTAACAAAATATATCAGGATCATTCCGGCACCATCCACGAACTATTCGAGTGTTGGATGACATATTCAACAAAAACAGATTTAACAGAGTTAAATTTGCTGCGACTTCTAAGCCTCTTGAATGACTGAATGCTGTTGTCGGTTTTCACGCTGCTTATATTGCCATAAAATGCCAATGCCAGCAGTTTTAAATGTTTAATAAGCAGTCTTCCTATTGGTTATACCGATTGCATATTCAGTATGTCTTTCTGTGCATTAATTATCTTTTTGTGTATTCAGCATATCTAAATAATAATGTTACGTTATTGCTATAAAAGTTTATGAGTAGACAGCATATTGTGGAAAAACCAGACGTGACTGGAGGAAACGGATGTGATTTTTGGATTCAGCACACTAAAATACATAAAGATCACATGCTATCTTGTAGTCAGCAAAATTGATGTAGACCTGTGTAATCTAAGAAAACAAACCGGTAACCGATCCAATGTGGCTAGCAGCAAAGGATGACAATGTAGAATCGGAAAAAATGGACTTTATTGAACTTGCCCGACTCTGGCCGAGTTTCGCTCACATGAGCTGCCTCAGGGGCTTTTTGAACCAATGTAATTGGCTCTGTGCAGTTTCAATGTAATTTTACATCAAGTTTAGACAGTCAGCATGCCCAGTGTTGGCGTATACAAAAAACAAGCACTTGTACTTCATAGATGGTTGTGCAAGCGGTGGTGATGCGATTCTTTAGATAAATCGGCATGCAGATGCTCACCGCACAACCTCTCTAACATCAGTCTAGGCTGTGCCTGCGCTCGTAATTTGTACAGCCTAGACTGATGTTAGAGAGGTTGTGCGGTGAGCATCTGCATGCCGATTTATCTAAAGAATCGCATCACCACCGCTTGCACAACCATCTATGAAGTACAAGTGCTTGTTTTTTGTATACGCCAACACTGGGCATGCTGACTGTCTAAACTTGATGTAAAATTACATTGAAACTGCACAGAGCCAATTACATTGGTTCAAAAAGCCCCTGAGGCAGCTCATGTGAGCAAAACTCGGCCAGAGTCGGGCAAGTTCAATAAAGTCCATTTTTTCCGATTCTACATTGTCATCCTTTGCTGCTGACCTGTGTAATCTATCCAGCTAAAAATATTGCTACTTAGCCAGATAACTTGTATGACTAATTAGTGCCATCCCACTATGCCCACTGCCCACCCACAAGTTATCCGGCTGTAAACTTAGCTGGATAACTGACTTATCCAGTTAAGCGGCAGCTGTTGAACATATCTGGATATTCAGCGGCTGCCATTTAGCTAGATATCTCTGATTTAAATGGCTAAGTTCCATTTGAATATCAGTCTCAATCTGCCTCAAGTTCTAATCATCCTCTTCTATCTAGTAAATGTTAGTGATGTAATGGGAAACAATTGTACCTAAAGGTTCCTTGATACCATGGTGCCAATGGCCAACCAGTAGTATACTCAAGGCAATAGTTATTAGGGGTGCAGTCTATTCTATCCTTCTGCATACACTGGATCACTGTCCTGGCAAGGGGTAGCTTCCTACCACAAGGGTCTCATGCACAGAATATGCACTCTTAATCACTCTCCAACACATCAGGCACAGAAAGCTCCATATCCCACAGGTAGTTTGCTTACCCTTACTTGGTCTCACATAGAGCTCTTCTCTTCAGCCTATGTTGGGGAAAAGGCCTTTATTATCCACAGGAAATAACACAGCTGTGAACTGAGATTCTAAGGCCTAGATTTTAAAAGGCCCGTGCACGCAAATCCCTTGGTTTACGCGCGTGTCCGGGCCTTGTGCATGGTGGGCAAATTTTCAAAGGGGCCTGGCCACGCGCATTAACCTGCTACACGCACAAGTGCCAGACCTCTTCGAAGGCAGAGGGCTGGGATGGAGGCTGGCTAGGACAGTAGCCATTAGCCACTGTGCCAGGGAAGCATGCGCTGGCAGCCGGCCAGCGCTCATAAGTTACTTCTGCTCTCGAGGAGCAGCAAGTAATAAAATAAAAAAATAGAGGTAAGGTAGGTTAGGTTTAGGGGGTGGGGAGGAGAGGGGAAGGGGAAGGCAGGAGGTTAGGGAAGTTCGCTCCCAATCCGCTCCTTAATTGGAGCGGACAGGGAGGGAACTGTGGAAGGTCCGATTGCGTCACAGCGTGGAATTTGCGAAAGTTCACCGCCCCTTGCGTGCGCTGCTCACACATGCGTGCGCAGATTGTAAAGTACGGCATACATATGCACGTGGCCACACAATTTTATATCATACGTGCGCCAGCGCGTGCATGTTATAAAATTGCCACATCCTTGTGTGCGCCAGGAAGCGTGTGCGTGTATGTTTTAAAATCTACCCCTAACTGATTAACATTGTCTTGTCACATGACACACTTACAGGGTTGGGGGGAGTGTAACAGTGATGTCAATTTTACAGTGAATACCTTTCAATATATCTGTAACCGCCCCCCCCCCCCCCCGCCAACCCACCTCCTGAAAACCCACCCCGGTTCAAAGTGCCCCTCTATAGTGGTACATGTATAGGGAGTGTCAGACTGACCCCATACAGAGGTTCTCTCTCTCTCTCTTTCTCATTCTAGCATGTAAAGTCTGTTGGCCTATGTCCAACATGAGTATTTTAAATGCTATGCATGTACTTTATAAAATGAGGTGTATCTTTGCTTGTACTTATGGGTGCACACCCTTTTTTTTTTAATTTACCAGTAAGGTAGGGCCTGTCACTGCAAATAACTTATCTTGCAACTTAGCAAGCCTGGCAAAATGCACTGAGGGGATGTGTAATAGAGATTGGCCAGCAGAGTGCAAGCTCCATTAATCTTTATTAATTTCCAAATAAAAATCAAGTAAACCTTGATATCAGAAATATTCATCATCTTATATATCACATTCAGCATAGACAGGAATAGTAATCACTGTACATAAATGACCATTATTTAAACCTCATATATTGGGGAGAATATTATTATATATTATAAACAAAGAATTACAAGTATATTAATTCAATTATATCTTTTTAACAGTGTAATGGGCCCAACCCATCTGGATTTGTCTGATTTTGAAGAAAATATTTTCTTTGCATAGGATAAAAAAAACCCCACATATTTAAATCTTGAAACCTCATTACAAATTTACATGGGAACTTTCACAAAAAGCAGGCACCATAAGCAATCACAGCCTATTTCTTAAAAGAAACATTTTCTTTCTCTGTTGCTTCTTTAACCACATCAGGAAAACAGAAATCTTTTGTCCAAGAAAGCAATGTTTTCTTATACAGAAAAACAATCTCATCATCAGTTGCTTATCAGATTCTTGATTAAAAACAACTAACAGAGTAGCTCTGTCTGTTATACTTGATTAGGATTTCTCTAAAAAGCCAGAGAGGTCAAGACTATTTAAAGAAGCCCCAGCCTCACCTAGAACATTCCCAGAAGAAATTGGTTTTACACAATCTGACAGGTAATAAACTTTAGCTATTGAAGGAAGAGAATACTTAGGTAACATCAAATCTTTAAGAAAAACCTTAAGCAACATTTCCAAGGGGAAATTATCATCATGGAAAATTTAAAAATCTTAGATTAACTCTCCTCAAATAATTACCTGTTGCCTACCCCGTCTGCACCCGGCCCACGCATGGGCCTGCTCACCTCGCTAGCTCCTCTGCAGGTCATGGGTCGGCCTCCCCAGCAGCAGCCGCGACCTCCTCTAGGCCTCAGCATCCTGTGGCGGCAGTCGCTGGGCCTTCCACTGCGCACCAGGCTTCACGCTGGAGTTCGACATCTCCAGTGGCATTGGCCATGCCCCAATGCGCGTGTGCGCATATGCCCAGCCTCTTGTAGGGCCAGGGCTGGGTCCTAGCTCTGTGGCGTGCCTTGATTGATGGAACGATATAAGGAAGTCCCTGCCTGCACTTCCTTGCCTTGGCAATCGGGATGGCACTGTAAGTGTTCTAGTTTCCTCCATATTCACAGTCTTGTTCCAGTCTTGTTCCAGAGTCCTTCTGTTCCTGCGTCTGTGTGTCCTTCCTCCCAGGTAGTACACTCAGACTGTTCCTCTGGTACTGACCTCGGCCTGTTCCTTGACCTTCCTGTCTGCTGCCTGCATTCTGATCTCTGCCTGCCTTGTGACCTCGTCTGACCTCCGGAACCTGACCTCTGCCTCGTTGACTACTCCTCGGACTGATCCACTGATTCTGACCTCGGCTGCCATTGACCACATCTTCTGATTCTGGCTCTGTCCCTTGCCTTATCATCGCCTATGCTGTTTGGGCCTTAATTGCCTCTCCAGGCCAACAGCGTGAAGTCCGACCGCGCTCCCTTGCTGATCATGGACATGCCTCTCTACTACCTCTCCAGGAGACCCTGCGAGGCCCACCTAAGTCCAAGCAGCCCGAGACCCTACGAGCTTCACCCGGGGGGACCTCGGGCTTCCAGTGGTGAAGCTTATCCTAGCCTCTGTCTCCTCCTGTGCTCCGCCCCCTTGGGCAGGTGCTTCCTGGTCCCTACCAGGGAGCCATTCTCCACTGCTCCAGGACAAGGATCCACCTCCAAGCGCAACAGCTTGCCAAGGCCATGGACTCAGTGGAGACTCCTGCCTCCAGGGCCCTACCGGGTTTGGCCGCCACAGTCCATGAACATCGCAGGCCTTTGGAATCGCTAGCCTCTTCGGTGGAAGAGCTTTATTCTCAGCTGTGAGATATAGCTCTGGCTAATCCCGTGTGCCTATCGGCCTCTATGTTACCCAAAGCATCATTGGCGCTCCTTCACCTTCTAGATACAATGGGGATCCATGCTCCATTGTGGCTTCCTCAATCAGTGCTTCATGCAATTTGCACTGCAACCATGCTTGTTCACGAAGGAATCAACCAAAGTGATCTTCATCCATTCCCACCTTGAAGGGAAGGCTCTGGCATGGGCCTCTCCCTTATGGGAACACTCTGATCCTATGCTTTCCAAGCTATCTGAGTTTATTGTTCTCTTCAAGCAGACCTTCGGAGACCCAGGCCACCAAGCTGTAGGCAGCCTCAGTCTATTCCATCTCCGTCAAGGGTCTCAAACCCTCTCTGAGTATACGGTGGAGCTTAGGACCCTGGCACTGAGCTCGGGTGGCAAGAAGATTGTCTGCAAGCCATCTTCCTAGATGGACTCTCCAGCACTCTCAAAGATGAACTCTCCATCCGTGAGACTCCCACGTCTCTAGAGCACCTGATTTCCCTCACCGGGAAGATCGACCATCGTCTCCGGCAAAGGCGTCTAGAAGCACTCCCACACCACGTCCCACGCGTGTCCAGAGTCCTCCAGCCAAGATTCCAGCACCACTACTTCTCCCGTGGTGAAACCTATGGAGGTGAACCGTGAGCGATTGACTCCGACTGAACGCTTCCGTCGAAGGAAGGAGGGTCTTTGCCTTTACTGTGACACTTCAGGACATCTTTGGCAGCTCTGTCCGGCCCGTCTGGGAAAACTGCAATGCCTGAGCCTGACGGGGGTCCCAAGCTTAGGCTCTACTGTCACCGGCCCCCAACTCCTGCTTCCAGTCTCTGTGGGCATCCAGGCCCACTCCTTTGCCACCACTGCTCTGGTCAATACAGGAGCAAGTGGCAGCTTCATCATGGATGACAAGATCAAGCTTCTGAACATTCCTCTTCAGCCATTAGATGTGAACCTCTGCATCGCCTCCATTCAAGGAGAACATTTTCCAGGGCTCATCACCCATTGAACAGTGGCTGTCCGTCTTACTGTGGGCACTCTACACAAGGAGAAGGTGTCCTTCTATGTGTTAAAATGTTCCACACATTCAGTCATTGTGGGGCTGCCTTGGCTCCAGATCCACGAACCCCAGTTTGATTAGCATTCCCTGCAGTTGGTGCAGTGGGGTTCCAAATGCCAGAAGACATGCCTATGTCAAGTATCCCCAGCAGTCTCTGTCATGAAGTCTACCACTCTATCTGGTTTGCCTACTCAGTATGTTGAGTTTGAAGACATCTTCTTGAAGCAGAAGGCGGATACCTTGCCTCCGTTTCGCAAATTCAATTTCTCCATAGTGCTTTTGCCAGGCACTACGCCTCCCAAGGGCAGAACTTACCCATTGTCTCACACAGAAACCCTAGCCATGTCTGAGTATATCAAAGAGAATCTAGAAAAAGGGTTCATTCATCTCTCTGATTCTCCCGCTGGAGTGGGCTTTTTCGTCATTAAGAAGAAGGACAGCGGTCTACGCCCTTGTATTGATTACAGAGGGCTCAACGCCATAACCCACAAAGACCGTTACCCTCTGCCCCTTATAAGTGAGCTGTTTGACTGCCTTCAAGGGGCACGGATCTTCACCAAGTTGGATCTGAGGGATGCATACAATCTGGTATGCATCCAACCCGAAGATATCTGGAAAACCACATTCAATACTAGGGATGGTCACTATGAATATGCAATGATGCCCTTTGGGCTATGCAATGCCCCAGCGGTCTTTCAACGCCTTATGAACAAAATACGAGACCTCTTGTCCTCATTTGTGGTCGTATATCTTGACGACATCTTGATCTTTTCCAAGGACCTCGAATCCCATTGAGCTCATGTTCGGATTATCCTCTGTCTAAGAGAAAATCATCTATGTACCAAGTTAGAAAAATGCCTCTTCGAGCGAAATCGCTTATCCTTCCTAGGGTATATCATATCCAATCGAGGTTTTTCCATGGATGCATTTAAGTCCAAGGGATCCGAGATTGGCACCAGCCAGTAGGCCTACGGGCCTTACAAGGTTTCCTTGGTTTCACTAATTATTACTGAAGCTTCATTGCCTATTATTCTACCCTAGCTGCTCCGCTCCCCGCCATGACCAAGAAAGGGGCTAACACTCGTGTGTGGACACCTAAAGCACAAGCCGCCTTTCAGACATTAAAATAAGTCTTCTGTTCCGGTCCTTGTCTTCAGCATCCAGACCAAAGAAGTCCATCCATCATCAAAGTCGATGCCTCCGCAATTGGAGCAGGAGCCATCTTAAGTCAGTTTTCTCCAAAGGGTAAATTAATACCTTGTTCATTCTACTGCCACAAGTTCTCTCCCACAGAGCAGCACTACACTGTGGGTGACCGAGAGCTTCTTGCCATCAAGTTGGCGCTCCAAGAGTGGCGCCCCTGGTTGGAAGGGGCGCAACATAAATTTATCATTTTCACGGACCATAAGAATCTTGACCACCTGAAAGAAGCTTAACTCTTGAATCCTAGACAAGCCCAATGGGCGCTCTTCTTTGAACGGTTCTATTTTATCCTAAGTTATGGCCCAGGTCCCAAGAACTACTGTGCTGATGCACTATCAAGATCCTTTGAACCAGAGGATGTTTCTGATGTTCCCAGACACATCATAGATCCTGCCTGCATATCCCTTGCTGTGACCACCACAGTTCCAGTGGGGAAAACTGTTGTTCGATGTAGATTATGTGAACGAGTTCTGAAGTGGGCCCATGATTCCAAGTTTTCAGGACACCCGGGTCATACCAGGACCCTTGAGATGCTGCGGAGATATTACTGGTGGCCAAACATGGTGCAAGACTCTCGTAACTATGTGGATTCATGTCCCACCTGCACCCAACAGAAGCCACCTACAGGAAGGCTTTGGGGCTACTCCAGCTGCTTCCAGCACCTACCGAGCTATGGTCCAGCATCTCAACAGACTTCATCACAGACCTGCCTCCGTCTCAGAACAATACCATAATTTGGGTCATCATCAACCATTTTTCGAAAATGGGTCACTTTATTCCCTTGCTGGGCCTCCCATCGGCCCCAGAACTAGCCAAGTTGTTCCCGAAACACATTTTCCATCTCCATGGACTCTCAAAAGAAATAATATATGACCGAGAACTACAGTTTTCCACCAGATACTGGCGTTTCTTATGCAAGAAATTTAATATTGCCCTGAATTTTACATCGGCCTATCATCCACAGGCCAATGGTCAAGCTGAAAGGACAAATCGGACCTTGAAAACATTCCTCCATTCCTACGTGAATGACCAGCAGGACAACTGGTCTGATTTGCTACCCTGGGCTGAGTTGTTGCATAATACCCACGTCGCTGCTGACACCGATGTATCTCCATCTCCATGATATTCGGACGACAACCTCGGCCACCACTTCCAGTTTCTCTGACTGTTCCTTCCCCAGAGGCACAGTTCATGGCGAACACCATACGCCAAGTATGGAATTAAGTCAAAGAACGCCTTACCCAGGCCACTAAATGCTCCAAGTGTATTTCTGATGCCCACAGACATCACACTCCACTCTTCTGTCCTGATCAGAAGTTGTTGTTAAACACCCGACACATACGGTTGAGACTTCCTTCTCATCGCCTGGCTCCCAAGTACATCGGTCCGTTTCCGGTGCTTCAAAGAGTGGGAGCAGTGCCGTATTAGCTACAGCTACCACGTGCCATGGGCATCCATAACACGTTCCATGTTTCGCTGTTAAAGCCATTGATCCTCTCCTGGCACTCTCGTAGAGATCCTTCACCTCCACGGATCTCCACTGAACCATATTCATCCCTTCAGGTAAGAGAGGTCCTCGATGTCCATCGGCGTCGAGGTAGATGAGAATACCTCTTAGCCTGGGAGGGTTATGGGGCTGAGAAGAATTCATGGGAACCTTACCATAACATTCTCAACAAAGAACTCCTTAAAGCCTTCCATAGAACCCATCCTGACAAGCCATAGCCGCGTAGAGGGAGGCCTAGAAGGGGGGTACTGTTGCACGCCCTGTCCGCACCCGGCCCACGCTCGGGCATGCTCACTTCGCTAGCTCCTCTGCAGGTCATGGGTTGGTCTTCCCAGTGACAGCCGCGAGCTCCTCTAGGCCTCGGCGTCCCGCGGCAGAGGTCACCGTGCCTTCCACTGCGCACCAGGCTTCATGCTGGAGTTTGGCGTCTCCAGTGGCATTGGCCACACCACTACATGCGGGCGTGCGGACTGCCTGGCCTCTTGTAGGGCCAGGGGCAGGTCCTAGCTCTGCGGCGTGCCCTGATTTATGGAACGATATAAGGAAGTCCCTGCCTGCTCTTCCTTGCCTTGTCAGTCGGGTCGGCACTGTAATTGTACTGGTTGCCTCCGCGTTAACAGTCTTGTTCCAGTCTTGTTCCAGTTTTGTTCCAGCCTTGTTCCAGCATCCTTCTGTTCCTGCATCTGTCTGTCTGTCCTCCCAGGTAGTACCCTTGGACAGTCTCTCTGGTACTGACCTTGGCCTGTTCCTTTACCTTCCTGTCCACTGCCTGCATCCTGACCTCTGCCTGCCTTGTGACCTCATCTGACCTCCGGAACTTGACCTCTGCCTCGTTGAATACTCCTAAGACTTATCCTCGGATTCTGACCTCGGCTGCCATTGACCACGTCTTCTGATTCTGGCTCTGTCCCTTGCATTATCATTGCCTATGCTGTTTGGGACTTCCTTGCCTCTCCAAGTCAACAGTGTGATGTCCGACCGCGCTCCCTTGCTGATCCTGGGCACGCCTCTCTACTACCTCTCTGGGAGACCCTGCAAGGCCCACCTAAGTCCAAGCGGCCTGGGTCCCTACGGGCTCCACCCGGGGAGACCTCGGTCTTCCAGTGGTGAAACTCATCCTAGCCTCTGTCTCCTCCTCTGCTCCGCCCTCTGGGGACAGGTGCTTCCTGGTCCCTACCAGGGAGCTGTTCTCCACTGCTCCAGGACAAGGGTCCACCTCCAAGTGCAACATTACCCATATTTTCAATTTTCATATGCAGTTTCTAATTGTCTTTCATAAGTGCTATATTACATTCATATAAATGCTGTCATTTATTCCTATTCTCCTCACTCTTTTCACTCAGTTCCTTAATTGTTCTAGCATGTTCTTTAATCTATCAATCCATTCCCTGTAAGATATTCATCACACAATCAAATTTAAATGACACCAATTTCTCCAGATTAGAAATGGCTGTTCACAGCACCTCAAGAGTAACTACTGTAGGCATAGGAAGCCCAGAGTAATCTATGGCTTCTGATTGAATAGGGGAGATAGATAAACTACTTCCTCTGCAAGACCCTCCTCATCACGAGGAGAAAAATGAATAGGTTAATCAGATTCTTCCATTCCTCCCCCAGAGCTTGCTAAACTGAATAAATCAGCCTGTGGTGGCAAAGACCCACCAAGAGAATGATGTATCTTATAGAATGGAGCTTGAGGCTCCTAATTCAGTCATTCCTGGGTTCCCTTGCATTGAAAAAAAGCTTCAGAATGGGATGGGAAAAATGTGTAGGAACAGTGGGCTCAGATGGGAAAGTTCTCTCACTGCCCTTCCTCATTTTTTCCTGATAACAATCTGAAGGTTTTAGTAATAAGAGAAGGATACCACTAAATCTGGACACAGAGGTATTCCCTTTGCCATATGACTTTGATGTGCCAACAGCAGTGTGCCACAGGTGATAGATCATTCATGGAGTATGCTCATCCAGATGATGTTGGGGAAGCAATATCAATCATTGGAACAGCTGACCAGAGCTCCTCAGTGCTCTCCCCACTAGTGCCCCAGGTTACAGCTCTTTTATGGAGGAGGCTCACCTAGATCACATTGGGGATGCAACGCAAACCATGGTAATAGCTGACCAGGGTTCCTCCTCACTCTCCCAACTAGTGCTGTGGGTCACAGATCATTTATGGAGCAGAATCACCCAGAATACATTGGGGAAGCAGCGGCAACCATGGGAACTGCTGTCCAAGGCTCCTCCTTGCTATCCCCACTAGCACCGAAGGTCACAAATATTTTAAGGAGTAGGTTGAATCAGATGATGCTGAGGCAGCGTTGTCCATGGGAACAGCTGACCAGGACTCCTCTTTCCTCTTCCAGTAGTGTCTCAGGTCATAGATATTTTATGGACTCTTGAGCAGGCTCACTCAGATGACATTGGAGAGGCAGTGTTTACCACAGGAACAGTTGACCAGGGCTCCTCCTCATTCTCCACACTAGTGCTGCAGGTAATAGATCTTTTATGGAGCAAGTTCACCCAGATTATGTTAGGGAGGCTGCATTGACCATGAGAACTGCTGTCCAGGGCTCCTCCTCACTCTCCTAGATAGCTAACTTAGTATGGTGCTTCATAGTTCAGGGCTTTATGACTCAATGTATTTTGAAAACAACTCATACTTCAATATGTAGCCAATGTAGAGAATGTAATATAAAAATAATATTCTCATAACAAGAAGTGCAAGTGAAGATTTGTGCTGCTGAATTCTGGATAATTTGAAGTGCATCAGTTGCATGAACTACTGCAATTTTCTTTTTGCTGCCCTTTCACAACACAACTTCAAATGCCTCCAATTCCTACAGAGTACATCAGCAAGAATATTAGTCGGAGCCAGAGCAACAGACCACATAAAGACTATCCTGAAGAAGCTGCATTGTCTTCTGATCAAACGCAGATACCATTGAAGAATCTCTCACTTGTCTTCAAATTAGTGTACAAACTGACCCTTCAATATTTCTCCCAGCTTTTCATCCCTTACAAGTCCACAAGAAACCTTTGATCTTCCCAGATGACTCCCTCCTTTGGAAGTTGCTAAACTCATGGGTATTTAGCTACCATGCCTGAAAATTATGGAACAAATTACCATTATCCCTTCATCTCGAAAAAAGCTAACTTAACTTCAGAAAGCAAGTCAAGGCATGGTTAGTCACCCAGGACTTCACACAGTCCCTATAACAGAGACTTCCTCTTTGCAAAACATCCATCTTATCAAGATACACTCATCTAACCAAAGGTTTTTTCCTAACTTCTTTATCTAATACATCTTATCATTCTTTTACTGATGCCTGCACTGTTCCCTTTATACTAATTCGTTTTCTACCCTACAGTTCAACACTACTAGCAAACAATTCCATGGACATGCTCTGCCACCAACTTAAGGACCACAAACACTTTATCTCTTACTATTCCTTCATATTCTGCTATTATGATTACTAATTATATGATTATTGTAAACTAAGATCCAGTTGTAATTATAAGTAACTTTTAGCTGCCCTGGGACCATTTAGTGGAAATGTCTATAAATACACAATACTCAAATATTCAGCTATCATTTGGTAAGCAGAATTAACAAAGAGTTGTAACGCAGCTGTCCTTAGGTGTACCTTTACTCAAATTGTGTATTATAATAAACTATGACGTTGATTTTCAAAAAGATATAAACAATTAAAGACATGTATTTGGGCATATATACACATACACACACACAAACATGCTTACTATCTCTGTAACCCCAATTCAGGATTTCCTTAAGGTGATGGGGGAAATACTCATATCCAGTTATAAGTCTTGGTCTCTTCTATAGGCATCAAATTGAAATTCCTTTGTTGAGGGGAAGGATAACTCTACAAGACTCTGGGTGTTAAAGGTAGTTCCTTCTGCTACCAGCTGGGTATCCACTCATTCTTCTACCATTTTTTTTTTTTTTTTTTAGTTTCAATTTGTTTATTGAAAAGATTATAACAGTATCATGAATACATTGACATTGGAACAAAAGCCATAAGCATTTTACATATACATATATATATATATATATATATATATATATATATATATATATATATAGTTCTTATGTTCAATGTGAGCAGATAAATCACCATCTGCTCTTCTGTAGTATAAGAGAGAATAATCAAAAAGAGTAAACTAAAAAGAGATTAGAGAGAATTAGAAGGAAAGATGAGAAATAGAAAAAGAGGAGGGATTCATGTTTGTACCTAGGTGTTAACCTTGAGATTGTGTTAAAGAGGATACATATTCATCTAATGGCTTCCAATTAGTCGGTCTAGTACATTTGATAGCCATAGCCTTCTCATATTTACAATACATACATACCGAATTCCACCAAAGGTGGTGAGATAGCATATCACTGCATTTCCAGTTGGACATAATATTGTGTAAGGCCACATTAATAAGTAAATCAAACAATTTCTTATGAGGGAGGGATACATTTAAAATAGCAGTGGTGCCCTGAAAGATAATCAGAGCATAACTGGGTGGACTAGAAATCTTCAAAATTTCAGAAATAGTTACCCATATCTGCCATCAAAAGTCCTTGATATAGGGGCATAAAAATATCATGTGTTTCAATGGCGCCTTAGGGGAATTGCATGACCAGCAATTATGGATAGGAAGGAGACCTTCATGATGTAGTTTCCATGGGGTCCAAATGGCCCTATGTAGAATAAAGTAATAGGTTTGGGTGAGACTAGAAGAGAGTGGTATGCAAGTGGATATAAGCCATACATTTTTCCACATTCTATCATTAGGAGTAAAATCAATATCTGCTTCCCAAGCCAATCCTACAGACCTTTGAGAAGGGCTTATAAGGTTGGCCCTGATTAATTTATACAGTTGAGATGCTAAGTGTCCTTTGTGTCTGTAATCCTGATATATTTGTAGGAGGTAGGGCCGTTTATCAAGCTGAAAGATGGAGAACATCTTAGAGAGAGTAATACTCCTTAATTGGAGCCAAGGAAAGAATTGAGAGGCGGATAAACCAAAATTCTCCTGCATTAATTGAAAGGATTGTAAAACAGCGCCTTCCATTACGTGGCAAGATGCCAGATTTCCTGTCATTGCCAGGCTGGCTAGTTAAGAGAGTGATTACCAATTTTTAAGAGGGGGTTGTGCTGAAGAATAAATGATTGATGGTAGGAATGAAAATCAGGGAAGTTAACTGCCCCCTTGATTTTCCTGTCTTTCAGCTTAGATAACGCTATTTGAGGGGCTTTATGGTACCATAAAATTGTACTAAAAGATGGCCTACATGCTTATAAAAATCTTTCAAAAAGAAGATAGGTATCATAGAAAGAATATAGGTAATCTTAGGAGCTATTACCATCTTAATAGTTTCTAAACTACCCCACCAAACAAGGTGAAGCGGGGACTACCGGAGTATAAGATTCCAAAGAGTTTGTAAAATGTGAGATTCAGCATTACTGATGGTACATTGTGGGTCTGTATGAAATGTGATATCTAAATATTTAAGGCCCTGCGGGACTTTTTGTATTGCTAAATGGTTAAGGTCTACTAATGACCCCAGATAATTTAGAGGGAGTAGCTCCGCTTTATTCCAATTAATTTTGTATCTGGAAATGTTGGAATAAATGGCAATTAACCTAACAGGTGAGGGAGAGAAACATCAGGATTACGGAGAAATAACAGCACATCATCTGCATATGCCAAGAGTTTGAACATCTCTGAGCCTATCTGCACACCTTCTATGCGAGAATCCTGTTTTATAGCAATGAGTAGTGGTTCCAAAGCAAGATTAAATAAGAGAGGTGATAGAGGACACTCTTGGCGAGTGCCTTTATGTAATAAGAAAGTGGGAGAGATTTGACTGTTAAGGTATAAGTAAGCTGAGGGAGAGTGGTACAATAAACGAATCCAAGATTCAAAAGTGGGACCAAAACCAAATTGACGGAGCATTGAAAAAGAAAAGACCATTCAATACGGTTGAAGGCCTTTTCTGCGTCTAATGATATTGCCACTCATTTAGCTAGCAAACAGAGTAGGCTTTTGTATCCGGGATATGTGACATCATCACAGGGGGACGCCTCTGAGGTTCGCGCCAAAGAAGGAATAAGAAGCAGGGCTGTGCAGCGCGCGCACCCTATGGCATGGCGGGATGTAGCGCCCAAGCCGGACCGGGGATGCCGGAGAGGATGGCAGGCAGACACTGTGGCAGCCAGACGTCCATCAACTGCGAGAGGAGTCACCAAAGAGGTAAGAAGGGCGGAGTGGAGATGTCGGGCAGCGACAGTCTTTATACTCTTGTAGGAAGCATAGCTGAAAATATCTCCCCGAATTGTAGCTTTGAATGCCACCCACAATGAAGCAGCTGAGATGTTCGACGTGTTATTAAATTTGAAGTATTTAATAATTTTCCTGCATATTGATTCAATAAATTGTGGGTCTGAGAGCAATGAAGTGTTAAATTGCCACTGCCAATCAACAGTGATAGAGGTCGAGGACTGTAAGCTGCATTTAAGCATCACTGCTGCATGATCAGATATCAAAATAGGAGCTATAGCTGTTGAGAGAATTTGGGGTATCAAGCTATGTGAGATTAGAAAAAAGTCTATTTGAGAGTAGGATGAGTGAAGAGTGGAGTAAAATGTGTAGTCATGTTCCGTAGGTCTTAATAGTCGCCAGGGATCAAAGAGCCCATAAGAAGTTATGATATGTTGTAAGGCCTTACATGCATTGGATATGATGGGTTGAGCCATAGATTTTCTATTGATAAATGGGTCCAGAGGTTGGTTGAAGTTTCCACCTATTATGAACTGAGAAGCTTCGATATTGAGCAATTGAGCAAAAGTGGTTGTGAAGAATGAAGAGTCATCTGCTGTTGGAGCATAAAGATTAAGAATTATAAATATTTCCTGATGCATGGTGACCTGTATAAGGTTCCATCTTCCATCTAAGTCTGATAATTGTTGAGTGACGTGGGTGTCTACATTTTTATGTAGGAGAATAGCAGTGCCTCTTTTTTTTACCGATGGCCGGACTGAAAGAGACCTGTCCAACCCATTGCTGTTTAAGTTTCAGAGATTCAGAAGCGGTTAAGTGGGTCTCTTAGAGCAGGTCGACGTCTGGTTGGAGAGACTGTAAATAAGTTAGAACTTATTTTGGAGAACAGTTAGAACTGTTTTATGGAGTGTGAGAAGCCATTAACATTTAAAGAAACCAAATTAATGGAAGTTTTCTGGGTAGCCATGAGGAGGGACACACCATGAATATTGAGCGTTGGTCAACACTAGATTTCCAGTGTAATTCTGACTAGAAATCCCAAGAGAAAAGGAGAGAGCAGGCAGCAAAGAGAGGAGATCAGACATAAGAGAGATAGAAAAGACACAGAATATAGTAGGCAGGTTAACAAAAAAATAAAAATAAAAAGGAGATGCAACATGTAGGGTGTTAAAACCCTACTCGTGTTAGGGCACATATTGCCCAATGAGAGGAAACAAGAAAAGAGCCTCAGGGCGGGCCATAGACCACTTGAGACCACAACTCCACACAAGTAATAATATTAACCAACAAGATATTGAGGGGGAAAATCCATGCCAATAATACTAAGGATATAGCCATGAAAGATCTACGTGAGCAGAATGGGGGAGGTAATTAGTAAACTACCATGTATCCCTGACACTTACAAAGGTGTAAAAGTGGACAGGTTATGAAAACAAACAACATATTGATTGCTTAAGGACAGTCAAGGAAGAGCGCCTAGCCAGTGGCAAGCCATTTAGATAGAGATCATGCAGCATTGCTGATCAGTTTCAGGTAACCATCGATTGTGCTTGTTCGAAGGGATGAAGAAAATTTTCAAGTTCTTTGCTTGTGTGGAATATCTTCGTCTGATTGTGGCAAGTAACCTTCATCTGGGCCGGGTTTAAAAGACCATATTTCGTCCTGAGGGCTTGCAATTGCGGCCGCAATGCGAGGAAGGCCTTCCTTTTATCCGCCGTAGATTTTGCCAAATCCGGCACAAAGAGAAGTGTATGGCCTTGATGTAGTATCAGTGATTTCGTGCGGGCGGCCGCAAAGATTGACAGGATTTGCGGGTAACGTAGAACCTTAAAAATAATAGGTCTTGGATATTTGAGTTACGCAGGGGTCTTGAAGGAATCCTATGAGCCCTCTCTATTTCAAATGGGTGCTCAAATTCCAGTCTTAAACAGGAGGGGATTAGTTGAGAAACAAAATGTCTGATATCCGCGCCCTCCGCGCCCTCCGGAACTCCCAGTATATGAACGTTATTCCTTCTATTTCTATTAGAGAGGTCATCAATGGCCTGCTGAAGTTTATCCAAGCCTTGTGACAGATGTGGGACCGGGGTTTTTGCTATTAAAAGGGATGCCACTTGTGATTCCACATCATCTATCTGGGTTTGAAAGGAATCTTGCCGCGTTGACATAGTTTGCAAATCTCCCCAAATAGCAGTCGTAGCTTCTATGTTTATCTGAATCAGGTCCTTTAGTTGTTTCAGTTCAGTAAGTACAAGATCTGCTGATGCCATAACTTTGGGTGGTGGGGCCTTGTCGGGCAAAGTTGGATCCGCCTTCGCTCTTTGAGACCCAGATGCCGCAGCAAACGCAGCTTCGATCTTACCAGATTTATTAGAAGTCATCTGGCTGATTAAGATTTCGTTGAATGAGTTGAAAATAATCTCTTTCTTATTGCTTTTCCCCCATATTATGAAAGGAGAATGAGTGGAGCTGCTGACTTAAGCGACCATCTTGGTCGCTGCTCAAGAGTGCCCCCCCCCCATTCTTCTACCAATTGATGGATTGGCAATAGAATCCCTTGGACTAAGGGACTAGGATGACTAAGAAAAACTTCTTATCTTCACTTCTCTCTCTAGGTTAGGAAATGTGGATTAAAACTTGTCAACAAAAATCACACTAATTACACAATTCAAAAAAGCTACAGAGGTATAATTTACCATTTACTGGATGTAAGTTGGAAACATATCAATTAACTGACTAGGATTTCTGAGTAAAAGCATTGTGAATGATAAAACAGCTCAAACTCTCGCAAAGCCAAAATAAAAAACACATACTGACACTACAGGGACACTTGCTTATATGCAAGCAGGAATAAACCATTGTAGCAGCCTCCAGTGGGGGTGCTGTGGTAAAGCATGCACATTCCTATACTCTAAACTGCCCAACCTAAACACTAGGCCACACTACTTAGTAGGGATCCCAATGGGGCCCTACACCTATAAAAGACAATAGTCAAATACTCAGTAGCTATGACATTTCGTAAGCAGAGCTAACAGGGAATCAGAACAGTGTGTTTTGTTCTGTTACACTGCTTCTGTTAAGTGTACCTCTACTCAAATTTCATCTTTTTTCTATTAAAAATACAGAAACAAAGAAAAAAAGTACCTAGATTGTTATTCTTTGTGACTCTTATGTCTGCTTTCCTCCTGTTCCAGCAGGTATGTCTACAAGCTGCTAAGAGGGGTATGTTTTGGAAGAGAAGTTTTACAGAAAATGTCTCCAGTGGATCTGTCTCTACTCTCTGTTTTAATGCTACTGGCAGAAATTGTAAACAAGCCAGCTGGAAGGAATAGGATTTAGCTACTAGATTCACAAAAACTAAAAATAATAGTGGTACCCTCATTATGACAAATGGGCTGGAAGTGATTTGATTTATTTTCCGTGAAGAAAATATGTTATAGCAGATTTTGACTGCTATGTAAAACACTGAACAAAAATTACTTTGGGGAAGAAAATGTCACCTCCCAATAGGCAAGGATTTTTAAACAGTGATTTGTTAGAAAAGAAGGATCTACATTCAAATCTCAATGTTTTTTTTGAGGTTTCTTGAAACTTCTAGCTTTTAAATGAAAAAAGGGAACAGAGATTTGGATGATGACGTACTTAAAATATTAAAGGTCAGAATTATGGATTGAGAAGAAATCCCCAAAGCACTTTTGTGCTTTTTAACCTGCACATATTTTTTTGGTGGGGGATGGGGGATTTTCAAAGAGGACTTCTGTTAAGAAGAAATTAAACATGAGAGTTTATGGCACAATTTTTGTTTTGAAACATACATTTTGGAGTAATTTTTAAATGATTTACAAGCATAAACCCTAGTTTTATGTATGCAAATGACCTTTTAAAATAAGCTGGGAGGTTATGTGAGATAAACCACAGGCACATAATACATGCACTACACAAAGAGGCATTTCAAGAAGTGGAGTCAGGGCAGATACATAATTTATTTGCACACTTTTTAGTTTGAAAAGTATGCATGTAAATATACATGCCTAAAATTATACCTGAAGTGGTTAGAACAGTGGGCTGAGAACCAGATAATCCTAGGTTCAAATGCTGTTGACACTCCTTGTGACCTTAGGCAAGTCATTTCTCTCTCCATTTCTCAAGTACAAACTTAGGGGCTGATACAATAAGACATGGGCTGAAAATGGGTACTTCCATTGAATGACCATTTTCCTAATGCAAGTGCAGCCACATCCCCTAGGTGCCTGATACAATATGTGAATGAGAGGCAGCATTAAAAAGGGCATGCTAATGGCCATATTGAACGTCCGTAGCACTCAATAGTTTATTGCATTGGACACCCAATTGCAACGGGTGCTCAATATCAGTGTATATTTTCATCCCACTTCTTTTTTTTGCTCTAATACACTTCAGCAAACTCAGCAAAATATTAGGTGCCTCTTTCTATGGATATGCAATGTTATGGTGCCACTATGGTATAAGCCCGTGAGTGGCCTCTCACCTTCCCGCCAGCGATCACCGGCTCAGTTTCTCCCTGCAACTGGAGCCGCCACCACCGCTGATGCCTCTTAGCAGCTGGGAGCAGCCGCTGATACTACCTGCCTCTTCGCAGCCAGAGTGCTGCTGCCGCTGCTGAGCCACCATCACTCCTGCCACCTCTGTTGTCATCCTCTTCGTAGCATGTATCAATGCTGCTGATGCTCCTCCCATGCGGCGCCCTCCATAGGTGCGCGTGTGTATTTCTATTCTGGATTTAAAGGGCCCACGGTGGGAAAAGCTCCTTGCCCCATTTGATGATGTTAGTCCTACAGCCCTATAAAAGGGCTTCCCTGTCAGTTCCTTGTCGCCTTTGCAAGGATCTTCAAGGTTGCCCCTAGTGTTGTCTCCCTTCAAGGTTTTCCATGGTCATGCTCCTGTCTTGATGGTCTTCATGTACTTCTTTGGATGTACCCCATCTCCATGTTCTGGCCTTTGCAAGGATCCTCATGTTTGTCCATGGCTCTTCTATCTTCATGGTTTTCTGTGATCATGCTCCTGTATTGATGCTCTTCATGTTCTTCGTTGGATGTTCTGTTCTTCGCAAGCATCCTCATGTTTGTCCATTGCCCTTCTTCCTTCAAGGCCTTCCCTGGTCATGTTCCTATCGTGATGGTCTTCATGTTATTTGTTGGATGTTCCTGGCCTTCTTGTTCCTGTTCCACGTTCCTGGTCACTCATCAGTGTCAAGTCCAATTCTTCCGAATCTTCACCTTGTTCATGTCTTTCATCAAGTTCCGGTTGTTCAGCCCTCATTCCCAAGTTCTGCCCTTTAGCTTCTCTTTTGTTCTTCCTCCAGGTGTGCCAGCATCATGGCCTGTGACCAGTCCATGGCGGGTTGTGTAGGGTGCCACCTGGCACAAGGCCTGTCTCCAAGTCCATCTTTGCTGGGTCAAGTCCTTGGAGTCCATCCTTGTTTTAGAGTTCTAAGTTTCAAGTTACAAGTCAGTTCCAAGTTCCTAGTCATGATTCTAGTTCTGGTCTCGTGGAGCTTGTCCAGCCAGCTGATCTCCTTGTTACTCATTCTAAGGTATGTTCCTCATTGCAAGCCATATTCCTCATTCCAAGGGATGTCCTTGGAATGAGGAATTCCAAGGACATCCAAGGGATGTCCTTGGTTCCCATCCTCAACTGAGTCTCAGTCTAGAGCCTGTCTCACTCCTGGAGGGATCTGCGATCAACCCATGGTGGTTGTGTAGGGTGCTCAGTGGGACAACATGGTCCACGACCAGCCCTAGGGCTGTGTAGGGCACACTGCTGTGCAGTGCCCTTTGAAGCTGAATTCTAACCTGAAACTGAGCCTTCATCCATGTTCTTCATCTCCTGAGACTTTGGCCATGTTCCTCATCTCCAGTGCCTGCATCCATGCTCCTTGTCTGTTTCCAAGTTTATTTTATTTATTTATTTATTTATTTATTTATTTATTTATGATTTTTAGATACCATCATTCCAACAGAAGATCACAATGGTTTACGTAAATTGCATTTGATTACATTGTTAAATATTGTATTAACAGGTTCTTATTTAGAGTAATGTTATGTATTGTAATATATTAATCAAAACATTCAAAGTTAACACTCTAATATTGATTATTACTGTTTAGTTTGGAATATAATTTATTCAAATATTATTTGATATGCTTGGATGTAATATTTCTGGGTAATGTTCATTAAATGGCTTATATGATATCTCTTCACGTTAGTTAATAGGCTTTTCTGATGATCCATGTTTTAAGTTCTTGTTTGAATTTCTTTTTTTAACAGTCTCATTGATCCGGGTAGATCATTCCATAGTTTGGGTCCTGCTATTGTGAACATTAGTTCTCTTATTAGGGTTAGATGAGTGTTCAGATTTGAAGGAATTGTAAGAAGATTTTTGTTTTGAGATTTTGTGATCTCTTTGCGGGCTGTAGCTTTTTATTGTTATTCCTGGAGGAGGTGGATCATAGTTGTTTATGATATTAAAGATGAGGGATAATATTTTGTAATGGATTCTGAACTTTATTGGAAGCTAATGAAGGTTGATTAAAGAAGGGATAATGTGATGAAATTTTCTAGTTCCTATAAGAAGTCTTGCTGAAGCATTTTGGAGAAGATGTAGTGGTTTAATTGTGCTTGCAGGAAGGCCCAACGGAACTGAGTTGCAATAGTCCAGGTTTGAAAATGGTAATGTTTGTAGGACTGTGCAGAAATATTGGAAAGTAAGTAAAAGTTTTAGACAGTGCAAGATTCTGAGTTTAGAATACCCAGATTTCATTATTTTGCTTATGTGTTTTTTCATGTTGAAATTTTCAACTGTATTGTATTGTAATGAGGTCACAGATTTCATTTGAGGGTATAATGTTGGCTATTCCAAGGTTGAGGGTGGGTTGTTTGAAATGTTTGTTGACCAGAATCCACGCTTTATCACAGAGAGGGACAGTCCACAAATTATGGATCAGTTGTGTGGAGTCTCTAATATATGATTTTCTTTGAAGGGCCTAAAGGTTTAGATAGGAATCCACATATTTAGATACGGGTTCTAAAAGAGATCCTATACCAGAGACTATATGCCATCCTGAAGGGTTTTCCAAGGATTTATGTATCTTAGGTAGTACTACTAGGTAGAAATTTGGTGTAATGCAAAATCTTTCCAATAGGAAATCATATTCTTTCAGTGCTATAATTCCCTCCTTTCTAACATGATATAATATACATTCAATATTTTTACTAAGCATGTCAGTGGGATGTTCCAAAACTTTATAGAACTATTTTTAAAATACAATTGATGGTATTTTTCTATGCTAAGACAACCATACCGCTGTACTTGTCGGTGGGGTGTATGACTATTGTAGGATCATCACACTGTGCAGCATATGTTAACTTCTTCTTTCTTGTCAGATTATTGCTAAGTTATGCAAGGGGAGCATTCCATAGTCATCAGATCATTTAGAACTAATGACTCAAAGCTGCAATCGACAGGTCTCCGTTTTGATTTGCATGTCAACATGGCCCTATCGTGTGTTTGTGGTTGATTTGCAAAATACAGGGCTGTTTTTAATTTACGCACAAATTTATGCAGATATGTCCTGGTAATAAAAAGGTTATAATGGCTTGTGGGAACAATGATAACCCGATTGAAATACAATCCTTTCAGTCAGTGTTAATGCCTATTGGATAAATGTAAGACATTGTCAGTATTAACCATTACGAATCAGTTATTCTCTTGTGCGGATCTGACTCCAGGGGAGGGAACCACAGTCCAATGTACATCTCTGTTCTGGGAGTTCCTGGGAAACTGGAGTGAGTCTAAAAAAAGCTGATTATTATCATAAACCTTTTGAGTGGCTGATGGAATATTAAATCTTACAGTTTTATTAGCTCCACAATTTGTATGCACAGGAATCTCCTAATCAGAATAATCACTAGAAGATGTTTCAAATGATATTTCGAGAAGCATTTATTCCCAGTTATCCAGAATTAAATGTCTTAAGGTCACTCTGAAACTAATCCATTTCTGCCTGGGCTTGTGCAGGTTTTGAGAGAAACTGTCTGGCTCCATTATGCTGAATTTATAGGACAAGATATCAGTCAACTTTAGCCCAACAACTTGTCCACTAACCGGCATACCGAATGTTCATCTGCAAGTGTACAAAACTGGCATGAACTTCTGTATTAACCCTATATTGCATCCGCTACGATGTAATAAGTGGGGTTATTTTTATAAATTAGATTGTACCTTGAAAGCAAATATACTGTAATTTGCATGCCAATAGTAAAAAATGAGTAGATTAGTCATTCCTGTAGGCTATTTATTAATCTGAATTCCTGTAGGATATTTACTAATCTGAATTACATATTGCATTCAAAATATTGATGATGTCAGCTCACAGCCTATAGCATAGCATTATTTCACCAAGCTCAGCAAGTATGTAACCACAAAGCACATACACAAAAATTATAATAGAACTAATCTCTGTTAGCTCCTATGGTGAAGTGGGACATATTACTCCCATTACTTCAGCTGTCTTTCTCTCCATATATTATACAGCAAGCTGGATTTTTGGCTCCTATTGAAAAAATATAACTTTACTGAGGAAATTTATAGCAAGGAAAATATTTACAGCAACCTATCCAGGCACTATTCTCTGATCCTATAGAAATTACATCACTGATAATATCACTTATCCACATAGATTTTAATCACTGAACAGTATAGACAAAACCGTAGACTGGCACAACTTTTTCAACAATCCTCCAAAGGAGAGCTTGAATGTTAGAAATAGCGATGGTAATTGCTTTCATGGATGTGGTCAGTGTGGTTAGACCACAGCAGACATTGTGAGCTTGAGACAGAACAACAGCATAGGCTTTTAGGGCTTCTTTGAGGTCACTTTTTTTTTAATGTGTTTGTGAGGATTGTTAGATGACATTACCCTCCTGAATAAGACCAGTACTTTTTTACCTTGCAGTATTTCCTGTGGAAGGGTATGAGATAGTTATTGTCAGTGTGTGTGGCACAGTTTCCATGATGAAGCCATTTCCTGTTTGTTCTGATTCCTGCCAATTAGTGACAGCAATGACCATTACATGCCGTCTCCTATCAGTCAACCAGTCAACCAGTTTGTAATCCACGCTCACTTCCAAGCTTCTCATTTTATTCACCATTATCCTATAGAGTAGCGATTCTCAACTGATGTGTCGCGACACACCAATGTGTCACCAAGCACCAGCTGGTGTGTCGTGGCTCCTGGTGTCCCACAGCCCCAGTTATTCTTCCCTTTACCTTTTTCCTGCCCCTGCGGGCCAATGGGAAGCCTCCTCCCTTCTTTCTGCCCCTGCGGGCCAATCAGAAGCCTCCTCCCTTCTTCCTGCCAGTGGGAGTAGGAAGAAGAGAGGAAGCCTCTGATTGGCCGATGGGGCAGGAAGAAGTGGAGTATCTCATAGCTCGGGGATGGGGTGGTTTGAGGGGGGATAGGAGGAGTGGCAATGTCCAGGCCTGTGGCAGCGAAGAAGTCCGACCCTGTGGCCGCCATGGTCTGGAAGTGCTAAAATTAAACAGCGGTGAGCCACAAAGAGAAGAAGCCAGCCATGCCAGGATTTCCCACTTCCAAAGTGGCAGAGAACCACGATAGATTAGGAATTCCTCAAAGCGGCAGTGAGTCGCAAGCACGAAGAGGCCAGTTGCTCCAGGGATTAGCATGTGACAGGGGCCGGCCTGTCATTCATTTATGAACGAATGAAGAAAGGTTTTCAAGGTTCTATTAGTCCATTCCGTTTGCCCATTACTCTGGGGATGGAACGCCGACGAAAGACTAAGCTGCACATTGAAGCGTTTGTAAAGTGCTTTCCAATATCGAGCAGTAAACTGTGGTCCTCGATCGGAGACTATATCCTGTGGGAGACCGTGAAGTCTAAAGAACAGGCCAATCCACCGCGTTGGCCCCCTTTCAGGTGAGGGCAGTCAACGGGGCCACAATACGGGAATAGTTAGGAATAAAGTGATGGTAGAAATTGGAAAAGCCGAGGAAGCCTTGCAACGCTTTAAGGCCCTTTGGCCGGGGCCAATCCTTAATTGCCTCCACTTTCGCAGGATCCATTTGAAAACCAGTTGCAGAGATTATGTAGCCCAGGAATGGCAAGGACGTCTTCTTGAAACTACATTTTTCCAGTTTCGCATACAGACCATGCTCCCTAAGTATTTGGAGCACTTGACGGACATGCTGACGGTGTGAAGGCAGGTCCTGGGAGTAGACTAGCACATCGTCGAGGTAAACGATTACGTAGGTGTTCAGAAGGTCCCATAACACTTCATTCATAAGGTGCTGGAACACCGCCGGAGCATTACATAAGCCGAAAGGCATCACAAGATACTTGTAATGCCCGTCTCTGGTATTAAAAGCGGTTTTCCACTCGTCTCCGGGACAAATTCTGACTAAGTTGTAAGCACCTTGTAAGTCCAACTTTGTGAAAATCTTCGCTCCCTGGACCCTATCGAGGAGCTCCGGGATTAATGGGAGCAGGTAACGGTCTTGCTTAGTAATGGAATTTAGGCCTCGATAGTCTATGCATGGTCTCAGCGAGCCGTCCTTCTTGCTGACAAAGAAGAAGCCTGTCCCTGCAGGCGACTTGGATGGGCAAATGAACCCCTTGGCCAAATTATCTGAAATATACTCTGACATGGCCTGGGTTTCAGGTAATGATAAGGGATACACCCTTCCTCGGGGGGGCATAGTACCAGGTAAGAGGTCTATAGCGCAGTCATACAGACGATGCTGTGGAAGGATCTCTGCCCTGGTCTTAGAAAATACGTCTGTAAAGTTCTCATAAGGTGCAGGAGGACCTAGGGCAGAGTGCATCAACGGAAGTGCGGGAGACCTAGGCACTTTCATACAGTTAGCTAGGCAACTCACTCCGGGGCACGACGCAACAGGGAACCAGGAGGTAAGCCTGTTGCAAGGCAAAGACTGAGTGTCCACGGCCGGCTTATCAAGGCCGCGGCGTCTGACGTCAAGAACTGGGCGGAGTCACCACTGGTGGGAAACGGCCTAGAAAAGCATCCAAGTGGTGCACGCGTGCGCCTAGAAGCAGGGCGTCCATGGGAAGCTTCCCGGCGGCAAGGCCCCCGCTGGGATGCCACCAAACATGGCGCAAACCAGGCCTCCAGAAGCGGGAGTAGGTGCAGGAGTACGGAGGTAAGGGTCTGGTCATGGTGCTTGCGGCCAGAACCGCAACAATATCACTTGCATTGCTAAGGTGTTTTCCATGTGGTAAACACTAATGCAGCCAGATAAATAGACCCCACAGAATAGCAGAATTTCTGCAAATGAAGTCTTGTTTTACCCATGGAAATTGCTTTGAAAATGAATCACTCTCTGCAAAATCCTAGGAGCACAATAGTTAAATGGGTTCAACGCGATTTAGCTACATATATAGCCACATAAGCGGGACTTAACCAGCTAAGTAGCAGCCACTGAATATGCGTCTATGTTCAGTGGCTGTTGCATAGCTTCATACGTCCCATACACGGCTATAGAGTTAACTGCATAAATTGTGGGTGTGTAATGGGCGTATTAGGGTGGATTGAATTAGCTGTATAATTATGCAGCTAAAAGTGCTCCCGAAGCTGGGGGTCCAAGCCATGCACTCACCGCAAGGTGGAGGGAGGGCAGAGCAGTTGCTGGGGCCACAGCTCTGTGCATCCCTTGTTCCCTGGGTTGCAGTGATGACATCATTGCTCGGCATCGACAATGCCCATGCATTGATGTCACTGATGCAGTGCCGGAAATGTAGGAGGAGGCCCTAAATAATGCACAGGCTCATGGATGGTGCGGGGAGTTCCCAGGTAGGGCTGGAGCACTCCAAGATCCCCATAGGGAAGTTCAAACTTGTGGTCGGGCAGGAGGTGGACCCTGGGATGATGACCCTGGACCATCCCATTTGCTCCTGCTCTCCATGCTGCTGCTGCTACCTTGTTAGGTGCTCCTCCAATCTATTTAATTTATTTCCCCAGTGGCTGCCGGCATAACATTATCATCGGCTACAATTGGCTGCAATTGGATCTCTTTAATTGGTTATCCAAAAAAAAAGGCAAAAAAAAAAAATGCCAGTAGCTTATAGGACCTTATGAGATAAATTTATTGCCATCCCAGTTTCCTCTGGCGTCTAACACATGAGACACCATAATCATGCCCTGAGGCCAAAACCACATGTCTGCAGCTCAGGCTCACTAGTCCCTGTGAGAGAGGACCACTAGTGCTGTACCACCCACTGAGGATTCAGGGAGTGCACGGCAAAGAGACTTCCACGTCCTTGGATCCTTCAGTTAACCTATCAGTAGCAATGCAGACATTAGAGGGTGAGTCTAATGTAGGGTTAAGGTGATAGAGTCTCAGGTTGCTGCTACATTGGTTAAAAGTATGAAGAGCCCCAGGTGCAAGCATATGTGTAGAGGCAGAAGACACTCCCATTGAATTGTCTGGCAGCCAGAGTTCCTCCTCGGTGTTATTCTCTGGCTCCCAGGGGTCTTCGGTCACAGAGTTCACCAAAAGCTCTGTCACAGCGGGTGTGGGTTTGCCAGCACTAAGCACCACTAAGCAGTTGTGCAAAGCATTCCACATTCCCTCCAGTGCTGCATTAGGCAGCCTCAATATATAGACATATTCATTCTGCTGGAGGGGTGCAGAAGGAGGGATAGCTATCAGAAAGGGCACAGGCAGTATTATCCACCAGTGGACATGAAAAGGGTGGCGAGGAACATCATTGTGAAGAGTCTGTTCCTTCACTTGACTGGCGTCAATACTGGAAAGGGCTGATCCTTCACAGCATATGGCCATGTCGTCCTATTTGGACACTATTGTTAGCATCTATTTAGGGAAAGGAGGACTGACACTCCGGGTTGTCATTGGGGTTTTACAGTGTAGAGTTGTGGCTCTGCAACATGACTGGAAAGAACTCGGAGGCACATGTGAACGACTGGCCATTTCAAGGCCAAAGTAATTCACAAGGTCAGGGGCATTCAGGGACCAATACCTCACAGGCATGCTGGCAATTCAACAAAGGGGGCTGATTGAGCAGGATTGCAACTTCAAGCACATTTGCACTACTTGTGCCTCAGGTCACCCAGTAACCAAATGCCCCAGGAAGGGCCCTAGCGGAAGAGGTTAGTAATGCCTTTGATAAGGTTTCAACCTCAGTGCAGTGGTTCATGCTGGAGAGGAGCTTAAGGTCCTATCCAGACCAGTGGACCACCACTGCATTGCAGGATAGCTTCAAGGTGGGATTTAGAATACTCTACCAGGGTCCTTCAGTCTCCTCCCTATGCAGTAACATGCCTTCTGCAACCAGTTTGCTCCAGAAGTGAGGGAAAAGTCAGCTGAACTGAATTAGGTAGGATAGCAGGCCCATTCCTGCATCCACCTCTTCCTGACATGTTTGTGTCACCTCTCATGGTGGTACCTAAGAAAGAGCTGGCAAATATAAGAACATAAGAACTTGCCATGCTGGGTCAGACCAAGGGTCCATCAAGCCCAGCATCCTGTTTCCAACAGAGGCCAAAACCAGGCCACAAGAACCTGGCAATTACCCAAACACTAAGAAGAATCCAAAACCTATCTTACTCTGCTGTCAGATGTGCCAGTGATTTCATCCCTCAGGAGTAATGCACTATGTTTTAATAGTGTTTTGGACCTTCTCAGGGATTGCAGAGTGGGGGGGGGGGGGGGCATCATGGCGAAAGATGACATAAAGTTCTCCTTCTAGCTCCTCTGTGTGCACCCAGATAGCTTCCCTTTGCTAGGATTTTCATTTTATAGTGAATACTGTTTTGATTTTCATTTTATTCTTGTGTTCTTTATGTGTTTTATATATTGAATTTTATCTTTGACTTTAATTGTACATCACTTTGGGAGATTAAAATATTTATAAATGAATTTAATTCATTTTAAAAAATTACTTTTTAGTTGCAGTTTTTACAGATTCAAAATAACAATAAACTGTAAATATGGCAAATGAAAATATTTTGGCACCCTTGCAGTCAGTAGTTTCTAAACTTTCCTGTAGCAAAACCTAGAGATGGACTGGCCCAATAATTTTGATTCCTTTTCTTTTTTTCTTTTTTTTTTGGGGGGGGGGAGCAGTATTCTTTTGTTTCCTTCCACTTTAACTTTATTTTTGGTATAGATCATTTACCAAACTGAAAAAAAAAATATTAACAAATAAACAACAGCAAACAATCGAAATAAATATCCTAGAGGCCTTCCAAACCTGATTCCCACTCCTCAACAAAGCCTTGGGAATGATCCTGCTTTCAGGCCCTGACCTAGCCAGCTGGAGTGAGAGATCCCAGCTGAGTCCTTTCTTGGACTTCTCCTACTACCTGTATTTCCAGCAGTGCTGCCAACCTCGCTTATTTACTGTGAGTTTGGGCTTGTTTTTTTAGCAATTTGCTTTTTTAATTTTTTTAACTCATGTGTAGCTTATTATTGGGCTATTTTTGTTCCAACTCACATTTTTTTGGGTGGGATTCATGCCAGCTGTTCCTGTTACCTCTCATTAACTGACTGATGTGCCATGGCCCAAACACTTTGGGCTCAAGCTCAGCCAACCATGGCTGTCTGTTAGAGTAATGCCGTTGAGGGATCCCTATCCCACAATGGCGAAGAAACGGGACCTGCCGAAGCAAGGCCACCAGAGAACTCATCCCTGTGGTGGCGAAGAGGAAGTCCAGTCCAACTGAATAAAGGCCACCATGGGAGCTCAACCCTGTGGCAGTGAAGAGGAAGTCCAGCCCTGCTGAAGCAAGATCGCAATGGGAGCCCTTCCCTTTGGTGGTGAAAAAGGCCTGCCGGAGTAAAGCCATAGTAGGAGCCCATCATTGTAGTGGCGGAAGAATAGTTTTGGCAGTGTGACCCAGTGCATGCATGTGAGAATGAGAACCTGAGTGTAGTTGATTGTGCATGAGAATGTGAGTCAGGGTGTTTATATGTAAGAAGGAGAGCTTTGGTGTGGGTGTTTGTGTGTGAAAGAATGGGAGCCTGAGTGTGGGTATTTGTGTCTGAAAGAATGGGAGCCTGAGTTGGGCTTGTTTGGGCTTGTTTTTTGGCAAAGCGTGCTTGTTCTTTCATATATACCTGGCCACACCGACCAGTCCCCATTTACTCCTTCTACTGGGAGGATGAACCAGAAAGGGGCAAGAGCAATGCATAATGCACCTGCTCTTACTGATTCTTTAAAAAAAAAATGGCACTGGCTGTCCAGAGGATAGCACCAAAGTGATGTCACTCTGGCGCTTATCTCAGGTGTGGTCAAGCTATTATGATATACAGGTGACACGTTTGAAGAAAAAAACATAATGGCATCTTAGTGCTGCTCTCTGGGCAGCCAGCACCATTTTTAAAAGGAATCACAGGGGCAGGACCCAAACGGGCAAGTGTGGGCCAGTGAGATCCCCAACCCTAGCAAGCTTGGTAGCCGATAGAAGGGGCCTGGGGAGGAGAGGCACTGCTAGGTTCAGATTAGCATGGCCATATAGGCCCAATCCCTGAGACTGGTTTTGTGAGGCTGAAGCAAGATCAGAGGGCACCAGAGAGGCCCTAGCTGGGCTCAGCTTAGGCCACGAGGATTTGATGAGGATTCATTTAATTAGGAATGAACTGAAAATGGCTTCCTTCGTTCTGTTAATGCATTTATTTTAAATGAATGCATATCCCTAAAAGACATAACAGCTTCCATATATTTCCTCTATCTAGCTATTCTATTCTTCCTTTTGGAATTGTTTTCCCACTCTTCCTTACAGAACTCTTCTAGATCAGATATGTTCTTAGGTCTTTTCATGTACAAGGAATGTCTGAGATTCCCCCCACAGATTTTCAATGATATATAAGTCCAAGGACTGTGAAGGCCACTCTAAGACCTGCTTCTTTCTTTCCCGTAAGTACTTCAACCTCTATTTCTTAACTGAAGTACCTCTTTCAGCCTCAATTTCTTAACTGAAGGTGGGATGTTAGCTTCTAGAATATGCTTGCTGATATTTAGTTGAATCTATTCTTCCTTCCACCCACACAATATTTCCTGTGACACTGGATGCCACACAAACCTAGAGCAAAATAGATGCATCCCTTTGCTTAAAAGTTGGAAAGGTGTTCTTTTTTGTTTGTTTGTTTGCATCACCCTTTTTTCTCCAAATCTATCTTTTGTGATTATGATCAGACATTCAATTTTAGCTTCATAAGTCCAAATCACTTTTTTCCAAAAAAATATTCATGCTTATCAAGGTTTGGTTTTGCATACTTTTGAAGATAACTTTTGTGATGAAGTCATAGAAAAAGTTTATTTCTGACAACTCTCCCTTGCAGATCATTTTCATGTAAGTATTGCTGCCCTGTCAGTCTGTGGGTAACTAATCCAATGTCAACTAAATATTTCAGCAAATCATTTGCAGTGATCTATGAGTTCTTTTCAGGCAGGACTATGAGAGGTTTTTTGGACTTCCAGATTTTGCCCTGACCTCAACACTTTCATGGAACTTACATTTATTAACAATTATTCTAACCACAGAAATTGAAAACTGGAAGCATTTACAGATTTTTTATAGCCTTCCCTTGCTTTGTAAGAGTGAATTATGTTCATTTTCACATTCTGCATTGTCAGATTAGAGAAGCCAATGGTTGTTGTAAGAAAATAGAAAAACAAAGTATTTGTTAAACCATGGAATTGTTGTCATCTGACTAATAGAAGGCATAATCAGTCAAACAGCATTTTGGAATTTATTAACAACTTAAAATAAAAAAGTAATAATGAATCTCCTAGAGAGTGTACAAACTTTTGCATATGTTATATTCACTTTTTTATTATTTTCAATCTGTTAAAATTGGAAAAAAATAGTAATTTTGCATTAAACATTGCAGAAAGAAGTGTTTAACTTTGTATCATGCAGAGGTTGTGTCAATTTCTGTTCACTTAGAAATTCACTGAAATATATAATTTGTCCAAAGTGTGCATAAACTTTTACACACAACTTTATCTTCATCTTCAAGCTAATATACATGTAAATTAACTTCCAAACCTACCTGGGCAATTAAGTTGGATGCTTCAGCTATTCAGAGTAATTCTTATTTTATTTCAAATCCTTTAATTTTTTTGTTCCACTCATTGGAGCCTTGGTTGACTTTGGTTGCTTTCGACAATGCACATTTGTCATACTCTTACATATTGGTACACCCCCGAACTGAAAACATCCAAACGAACGCTCAGACAAACCGAAAAACAATGGAGACGAACACCTACACCAAACCTGAAAGACAAATATAGAACACTTCTACACAAATATTCAGCTGACCTCAACACAGCAAAACGCAATTTCTACACATCCAGAATTCATGAATACCAATTCAACCCGAGGACCCTCTTCTCATACGTCAAAGAACTCACCAACCCAATCCAGAATGACACAACGCCAAACTCCAACAACATCTCCAGTGACAAACTAGCTCAATTCTTCAAGGACAAAGTCGACAACATCATTGCCAAGATTCCCCTTTCCCACAACGACTCAACAAATATCCCTCCACCCATCCACATTTGGACCCAATTCACTCCTGTTGCATCTACAGAAATTGAACCTTTCATCAAAAAAACCAAACCAGCATCCCACCCCGTAGACTCCATCCCCATCAAAACCCTAAAACTCATCAGAGAGATTATTGCCAAACCTATAACCCAAATCATCAACCTATCCCTCGAACAAGGAATCTTCCCAGACAAACTCAAAAACGCCATCATCAAACCAATCATAAAAAAACCGCAACTCGACAAATCTGATCCTGCAAACTACAGACCAGTCTCCAACCTCCCATTCCTAGCAAAAATCATCGAGAAAACTGTCAACAATCAACTCACAGACCACCTCGACGCCCACAATCTTCTCCATCCAACACAGCACAGCTTCAGAAAACTCTACAGCACAGAAACTCTCCTCCTCTCCCTCACCGACACCATCCTCAGAGGCCGAGACAGTGGCAAGACATTTCTACTGATCCTCCTCGATATATCAGCCGCATTTGACACCATCAACCACAGAACTCTCCTCACCAGACTTAAAGAGATCGGTCTGCAAGACACTACACTCAACTGGTTCAAATCATACCTCTCTAACAGATCCTTCATTGTCAAGACAAACTCTTCTGAATCCTCCCAAGTGCCCCTCACCCATGGCGTCCCTCAAGGTTCTTCACTATCCTCGACCCCTCTTCAACATCTACCTCCTCCCACTATGCAAATACCTCTCTGATGCCAACCTCACCTACTTCGTTTATGCAGACGACATTCAAATTCTCCTCCCCATCACCAAATCCATTGAACTCACCATGGAAAGATGGAACAAACTCAGTTCAAATTTATCTCAACTGCTATCACAACTATCTCTCTGCCTCAACCAAGCCAAAACAGAAATCATTCACATCCAGGACGACCGTCCCGCTTCCCCCCTCGAGAGCACCCCCTCAAACAACACAGGAAGCGCAAACAACACTGGGATGCCAAACTTATCAAGAACCTCACTCACACCATCCACAAAAAACCTAGGAGTAACCATCGACAGCCAACTCAACTTTAAACGACACATCTCCAATATAATCAAAGATGGATTTTTCAAACTTCAAACACTTAAAAAACTCAAACCTCTCCTCCAACCGCATGATTTCCGAACAGTACTGCAATCAATTATTTTCTCAAAACTCGACTACTGCAACTCCCTCCTCCTTGGACTTCCGGAAATCCACATCAAGCCCCTCCAAGTTCTACAAAACGCCGCCGCCAGAATTATCACCAATCACAGAAAATCCTCCCACATCACACCCACTCTCAAAGACCTCCACTGGCTGCCCATCACACAAAGAATCCAGTATAAAACCCTCACCCTTCTTCACAAAAAAATAAACAACTACAGAATGGTCTGGCTAAACAACAACATCCAACCATATTTCACACAAAGAAATCTCAGATCCACCAACTCAGGTCTCCTCTCCATCCCAACTCTTAAAAATGCTCACCTCAATACAACACGCAAACGAGCCATTACAATAGCTGGCCCTTCCCTCTGGAACTCCCTCCCCCCACAGCTCAGAAATGAACCCTCACCGCAAGTCTTTAAAAAACAGCTCAAAACATGGCTGTTCTTGAAAGCATTCCCTCCTGAACCCCAACATCCTATAATAAACGCTCTTGAAAACCTTACCGCATAACTTCTACTCTGCATGAACGCATAACCCCTCCTCCCCTTCTCTACCCTCCCTTTTCCCTGTCCCCCACCCTACTCGTAACCTCCCTTTTCCCTGTCCCCCACCCTACTCATAACCAAGTCATATTGTACATATTGTATATAGGCTATATGCCATATTTGCCATTTCTATATACACACATCTAATATTTAATATTAATTTTATTCATATGTTACAATGTTCTTATATTTATTGTTTAATCAACTGTTCTCTTGTTACAATGTAAAATAGGGCAGTTCTGGCTCTATTCAACCTGTTTTCTGGAAACCGATGTGATATCTCGATCGAATGTCGGTATACAAAATAAATAAATAAATAAATAAATAAATAAATAATGAAAATGGCTAGATCATATTTTAGCAAATTTACCTCATTTTGCTCTATGGAGCACTTTCCACAAAGATAATGTCAGCATTCTAGCTCTTATTGATTTTTAAAGTACATAAAATATCTATAAAATGAATGGAGAACTTATTCCAAGCATACTATGCAGTAGGAAAGTATATTTCAAATAAAGAATAGTAATGATGTTTCAAACACAGTCAAACAGCAAAATACATCCATGAAGCATTATTCCTATAAACGCAAAATGGGAGAAAAGCTGTAGTGAATCAATACCTTGGTGGTCAACTTACCTCTGCTGTTTTTGAGTTACAGATTACAAATATCTTGAGTTCATTAAATGCTACTGAATAACAATCATCATACAATGTTATTTACTGTATAAGAGAAATCTGGATTGTTCATAGACATATTTGGCATGCTTGAAAAATTATATTCATCATGGCTAGGAGGCAAATGGGGTCATTTATCAAAGGCTTATCGCACGCGATACGGCTGTATCGCGTGCGATAAGCCTCTATCACATGCGAAAAGGCCCTTTTCGCGTGCAATAGCATGCAAATTTGGGGGAGGGGAGGAGTCGGCGGTGTCTTCCCTGTCGGCGATAACATTACCAATGTTATCGTTAGCAGTAGCGCACCGAATAGCACCACCTTTCATGGTGACGCTATTCGGTACAAAAGCCGGCAGCTGACACACTGCAGTGTTGCAAAAGCTGTGGGCTTTCGCAGGCCCGCCCCCCTCCTTTGCCCCACTACCCCCCGTTTTCGCTGGATTCGTGTGTACTTTTGTTCGCGCATCAGGCGCGAACAAGTGTACACCGGATTTTAAAACATACGCGCGTAGCCGCGTGTATACTTTAAAATCCGGAGTTGGCGCACGCAAGGCTGTGCAAAATTGGCAGCCTGTGCGTGCCGAGTCACATAGCCTGCCTTTGTTCCCTCCGAAATCGGAGCGGCCTCAGGGGGAACATTCCTTCCACCACCACCCCCCGCACCTTCCCCTACCTAACCCCCCCCCCCCAGCCCTATCTAAACTCCACCTACCTTTGATTGAAAAGTTAAGCCTGCCCTTGAAAAGTTAATGCCCCTGGGCGGGAACCACACCCACATCCCCGCCCCCGGATGACATACTACTGCGACACGCCTTCCGACATGCCCCGACACGCCCCCAGAAAAGCCCCGGGACTTACGCGCATCCCGGGGCTTGCGCGCGCCACCGAGCCTATTCAACATAAGCTTGGCGCATGCAGGGGGAACTTGGGGCACATTTTCGGGGAGTCCGTGTGTATCTTACACTCATATCCCTTTGAAAATCTGCCCCTAAGTCAACTTAATTAATAGCAGGTAATGGACTTCTCCTCCAAGACCTTATCCAATCCTTTTTTAAACACAGCTACACTAACTGCACTAACCACAACCTCTGGCAACAAATTCCAGAGTTTAATTGTGCATTGAGTGAAAAAGAACTTTCTCCGATTAGTTTTAAATGTGCTACATGCTAACTTCATGAAGTGCCCCCCTAGTCTTTCTATTATCCAAAAGAGTAAATAACTGATTTACATTAACCCGTTCTAGACCTCTCATGATTTTAAACACCTCTATCATATCCCCCCTCAGCCGTCTCTTCTCCATGCTGAAAAGTCCTAACCTCTTTAGTCTTTCCTCATAGGGGAGCTGTTCCAATCCCTTTATCATTTTGGTCACCCTTCTCTGTACCTTCTCCATTGTAACCTTCTCCATCTTTTTTGAGATGCGGCAACCAGAATTGTACACAGTATTCAAGGTGCGGTCTCACCATGGAGTGATACGGGGGCATTATGATATTTTCCGTTTTATTCACCATTCCCTTTCTAATAATTCCCAACATTCTTTTTGGTTTTTTGACTGCCACAGCACACTGAACCAACAATTTCAATGTGTTATCCACTATGACACCTAGATCTCTTTCTTGGGTGGTAGCTCCTAATATGGAACCTAACATTGTGTAACTATAGCATGGGTTATTTTTCCCTATATTCATCACCTTGCACTTATCCACATTAAATTTCATCTGCCATTTGGATGCCCAGTTTTCCAGTTCAGAAGGTCTTCCTGCGATTTATCACAATCTGCTTATGATTTAACTACCACACTCAGCATATCAAAATGGTTTCCAGAAAAACATACATAATAAAATGAAATCAAAACATTGCAAAATTAATACAGCATAAAGTAGAGATAATACATAAGAATAAAACAAAGATAATGTATATGAATAAAAGTAGAAAATACATGAACTCACATCAAAGCAAGGAATGAGAAAAGACTCAAACAGGGACTAATGGACTGAATGCTAAACTGCATAAATAGGTTTTTAGTTTTTTCTTAAATTCTTTGGAGCTGGATTGAAATCTTAAAGACTCAGGAAGGGAGGTCCATAGTATGGGACCTGTGACTGAGAAGGCACGCTTTCTTGTTAGGTCTAATCTGTCTAGTTTTACGGAGGGCATTTCAAGGAGGCTTTTGTTAGTGAATGGAGATGGCAGGTCGGTTGATAAATATGTAAGCTTGAGTATAACCAAATTGATGAATTCTTATAGAGGAGGTTGTGAATAATGGTAAGTATTTTATATTGAATGTGGTAGGAAATGGGAAGCCAGTGTAAGGAGTAAATAACTGGGGTTATGTGATCGTGGTGTTTTGCACCAACCAAATATGGGCAGTTGCATTTTGTATCAATTGTAGGGGACAAATAGCAGTAGATTTGAGACCGACGTATAGGGCATTACAATAATTAAGCCCTGTAAGAATAAGGGCTTGTAATACAGAATGGATGTCATGAGGGTATAATTGAATCCTAAATAATGGCATTTTTACCAATGCAGAAATGTTGTGAGACATGGTTATGCAGTCAAGAGTAACTCCAACGTTACGGGCTTTCGTAGTGATAGGAATTGTATAATTTATCAAGATGGAGATTAGTTGGAGGTCAACATGAAGATTGTAGGATTGTGGACAAATGCAGTATCTCAGTTTTTGAGGGGCTGAGTTTCAAACGGTTATGAGCTACCCAAATATTAACGGAGTTAATGCAAAGTTTCACAATGGAGAGCGTGAGTGACCAGGAGGTACTATAGGGAACAAAGAATTGGATGTCATCACCATAGACTTTAAAATCTATGCCTATACATGCCAAGAGATGACCTAGAGGGATAAGGTAAATGTTAAATAGTATGATTGATATTGATGAACCTTGAGAAACACCAGATGTAATAGTATACCAGTTGGAATGATGTGAACCTATGTTTATTTGTTGAGGTTTGGATAAGAAGGATCTGAACCAATTGAGAACTGAACAAGTAATGCCAATTGACTGGAGACTTGATAGCAGTAGTTAATGATCAATAGTGTCAAATGCTGCTGAGATGTCTAGTAGTAGTAGAATGTAATCGTTATTTGAGTCATAACCTCGGATGATTGTATCGAATAAAGAAACAAGTAAAGTTTCTGTGCTATATCATTTCCTGATGCCACATTGATTTTGGTAAAGAATAGAATTATCATTGATGTAATCAGATAGTTGGTGTAAAACAACTGATTAAAACATTTTTGCGAGTGATATTAATGAGGCGATTGGTCGTAAATTACTGAAATCGGTTACAACTAGAATTTTTTTTTGTTTGGAATGGGTAAGATTGAAGTCTGTTTTAAACTGATCAGGAAAAGTGCCAGATTTGAGAAAAATATTTAATTGAGCTAAGGTAGGGGCTAGGCATTCATGAGCAGCTTTTAAGAGATAACCTGGACAAGGGTTGAATGGACTAGATGAAATGTTCATTTTTGGTAATATGCGGGTAATAGTTGAAGAATCAATCTCTTCAGATGAAGACCAGGTACTATAGACTTGGGATAAATTTGAGTTGGGTATAGGTAAGTGGGAAAATTCTTTTGAGATGTTTATAACTTTATCCTTGAAGTATTCAGCTGTTTTGTCACATGTTGAATTGTCATCAGAACACACCCCGACGCCGGGCCACATGATTGGCTGGGGGAGCGATGTGATGACGTTGGCAAAGTTGAGAAACCGGCAGGAGACTCAAAACCTGCTGGCTCCCCTTTGTTCCGCATTTTTTACCTTGCCCTTGGCTTGGTGCAATTCACTCCCTGCTGCTCGTCTGTTTTCGTGGCAGATCACCGCTTATATTTATATTGCGGCTGCCTTCTTCAGGCCATCAGGAGCTCCCCTGGCTTTCTTCTGCCAGCAGGTAGGGAGATATACACAAAGGGTGAATAACTACAACTCTCTATCCACTTGTCATAAAATTACACACAATATAGAGAGCCCAATGATAATATATGAAATATATCAAATTTATTTAAAGATATCACACAGATATACCTATATAGACAATAAAACTAAGCTAGCACACACACACATTCATACCCACAAGTTAAAAAAATATGTTGTATTGAGATACAGTATATAACTCTTGTTATGTTACCAATTAAGTTTACAAATACTTATAAAATTTAAATTGAGAATCAATAAATAACTACAAACTTTAAATTGGAATTATGTGCTATTTGTGTCCGACAAAAGCAGATGCAAGATCTCTTCGTTTCACCCCTATCATTTGGGGCTTCCTCAGGGACTGATGTAAATATACACGTACAAGTGTATTGCCACACTGAAAAGCACATATAAACAATTAATCACACAACTGGAAGAAACATACATTATCTTATAACTATTACACTTCAAAGATATGTATCAACCCTGTTTCACTAAAACCTATAACAACTAATAAACCCCCATTCACACATCCACTACCCCCTTCATTAATCACCACATAGCTATTACCCACCACATATAAAAACCCAACACTTTTCAAAATATTTATATCACTTTATTTTTCTTTTATTTAGATCCTAAAATCTAACGCGCTTATAATCACGACAAAAATCTATCCTCTTTTCCTATACCAAACCCCAAATGTCTTTGATAATGGCCGTACCTACCTGGAGTACAACAATTTATTCAACCTATAACGCTTCTAACTTCTTACAAAGTTCCTACAACACAGCGTTCCCTTTCATTCATTAGTCACGTCTTTCGACCATCTGTGTTTCACGGCGTTTCCTTTAGCCCTTATAAATTTCTATCCATCCGTCCTTTTTACATATTTATTGATGAAATACGCCGACCTGTGATCTCAAGCCAAACATATTCTGCAACAATATAACCAAAGTATTGTCATAGAAAATAAAATAAAACGGCATAGCCCCCACCCAAGCTCCTAGTTTTACAAATGCATAAACTTTCAACACTCACGTCTGATCGGAAGTGACGTAACACGCCGTCACCCGCTGAAATGTGAACTGCTAACCTCCCCACCCAACTTATATAAGCAAAACACTAAGCATTTAAATAATCAAATCAATTATTCTCTAACCAGCATCATTGCAATACCAATATATTTCAAAGAATGCTTTACTCCATTGATTCTTATAGTTTAACACGGACCTTACTCAATCAACCCTGAATGAAATGTCATACTAAAAGCAATTATACACATAAGCTAATAAAATGCGTTCCACTCTATTGGTCCATTCAACCCCGACGGGGCAATCGTGCGCCAACTATAAATGAATTGCTGTTCAATTTTTCTTAACATAAGGGACAAATCTCCCCCATGTTGAAGCGTAACTCGTTTAATCACAAAAAACCTAATTTCTGCCACAGTATGATTACTCTCAACCCAATGTTTTACTAAGGGTGCGTTTTCACGCAACGCTTTAATCCGGCTCCTATGCTCGATAATCCTACACCGAATAGGGCAAATTGTTTGCCCTATATAAATTAAATTACAAGGACAAATAATAGCGTATAACGCCACTAGTACTACAATCAAACAAACTAGGAATCAGATAAGGATACCTTAAATTAGGGTGACTAAACGACTGACACTGAAGTGTCAGCGGGCACACTGAACATGATCCACAAGGTATTTGTCCATGGAGAGGAACTTCCAGTTGTGTGATTAATTGTTTATATGTGCTTTTCAGTGTGGCAATACACTTGTACGTGTATATTTACATCAGTCCCTGAGGAAGCCCCAAATGATAGGGGTGAAACGAAGAGATCTTGCATCTGCTTTTGTCGGACACAAATAGCACATAATTCCAATTTAAAGTTTGTAGTTATTTATTGATTCTCAATTGAAATTTTATAAGTATTTGTAAACTTAATTGGCAACATAACAAGAGTTATATACTGTATCTCAATACAACATATTTTTTTAACTTGTGGGTATGAATGTGTGTGTGTGCTAGCAGGTAGGGAGAGGCATCTTCATACTTGTTGCGTGCCCCATCCATGGTAGGCCCACTACCGGACCTACTCACCCTTGCAGCATTGCTCCCTGACCCGGACCATCCTTGCTCACGGTCCTGGGCAGCCACCTATGCCCCCGATCACCTACTGCCTCCTTGGCTGTTCATGACTCCTCCGCAGACCTGTGCAGCTCCTGGAGGGTCTCCTCGTGGGGGCTGCAGGGAGATGCCATTGTGCAGCCTCCAGCAGGGCTTGGCTTACACGCATGTGCGACTCCCATTCCTTTAAAGGGGCCACGGTGAGAAACTAGCCTATGGCCCCGGATAATGGCATCACTGGGCCCTGGTATATAAGGCAGGGCTCTGCAACTACTTCCTTGCCTTGGCAACAGGTCTCCACATTTGTTCGTGTGCTCGTTACCCATCGTTCCTGGTTCCTGATCCTGACTTCATTCCTGGTTCCTGATTCTGACTCTGTTCCTGGTTCCTGCTCCTGACCCGAACCATGGTCCCTTCCTTGTTTCACTGGACTGATTCTCTGGTTTTGACCCTTGCTACTTTGGACCACGCTGAAGATTGCTTCTCTGGCTTTGACCCTTGCTACTTTGAACCACAATCTGGACTGATTCTCTGGCTTTGACCCTTTCTACATTGGAATATGTTCTGGACTGATTCTCTGGCTTTGACCCTCGCTCCATTGGACTCTGTACCTTGCCTTGCTCAGCTGCCTGCCCTGACTCCAGCCTGTCTCGACCATGCCTGGTATCTTCCTGGACTTGTCCCTTAAGCTTCAGCGCCCCCTGTCTTTACTTGGTTCCTCTTGGCGCCCGGGTCTCTGGATCCCTGCCTCGTCTGGACCTACACCAGTCCCCTGATACCTCTGCTGGTCCTTGGCAACCCTTGTGTCTCATGTACTGGGAGTCATCACACGGAGGCCCGCCTAAGACCAGCCAGCCCCAGCACCTAAGGACTCAACCTGCGGGGAATGAGGTCTGGTATTGGCGAAGCTCCTGTAGGCCTCCGTCTCCTAGTTATCTCTGCCTCCCAATGGTGGGGACCCATAAGGCTTGCCCTACAGGTTGAATCATCCCCACCTCGGGCCAAGGGCCCACCACCAGTGCATCAGTACTTGCAACTATACGCCACTTTAGTTTAAATGCAGCCGCCGGCAGCAGGAGACTGCCTCTTCCTCCAAGGCCCAAAATAAACTTTTAAAAAACATTGGAGCACTCTCTTAGCATTGCAGCTGTCTTCTGTTTTTATTTAGCGCAGCCTAATACCACTGGCTGCAGGAGTAATGCAGTTCCTCTCCATGTACGAACCTCGTGGGGCTATATGATGTCTGGGCTAATTTTTGGTCACAGCATGTGTGCGGGTGGGTCATGACCGACACGGGTGGGTGATTTAATTGTCATCATGAATAATTTGTTGAAATCCTCTGCTCAGTGTGCATCAGGTACCAGGAAAAATATAATGTTAGGAATTATTAGGAAAGGAATGGAGAATAAACTGAGAATATCATAATCCTCTATATCTCTCCATGGTGGAACCACACCTTGAGTAATGGGTACAATTCTGGTACCGTATCTCAAAAAAGATACAGTAGCATTAGAAAAGGTACAGAGAAGGGAGACCAAAATGATAAAGGGAAGGGAACAATTGAACTTTGAGGAAAGGCTAAAGAGGTAAGGTCTCTTCAGCCTGGAGAAGAGATAGCTTAGGGGGATAGGATAAAGGTCTATGAAATAATGAGTAGAGTGGAACTGGTAAACGCAAATTGGTTGTGTACTTTTTCAAAAAGAAGGAAGATAAGGGGACATGCAATGAAGTTTCTTAAGATGGATTGGAGATAACATTTTTTTATTCAACTCATAATTAAACTCTGGAATTCATTGGCAGATGATATGGTAAAAGCTGTTAGTATAGTCAGGTTTTAAAAATTTGGAGCAAAATAGAGGTGGAGGTGACATGTGGTACACTGAGTGTAAAATGTCCAAATGGGAATGGTGTAGTGCTAAGTACATCAGGATCCACAAGATAAAAAGAGAAATCAATCAATTAGACAAGACTGCCAAGCAATTCCATTTCTATTATAGCCAATATCAAGAAGACCTGATTTCGGTCTCCCATTTTAAAAAGTTTGGTCAAGTTCCTGGAAGAAAAATGCATAAACCATTTTTAAGGTAGATGTGGGAAAATCCATGTTTATTCCTGAGATAAGGAGCATGAAATGCATAATAACATATAGTAACCTGGTAATGATAGCAGATAAAGACCAAATGGTCCATCTAGTCTGCCCAGCAATTTGCTCATGGTAGTAACTGCCACTCCATGCAGTTACCCCATATGTTCTATTAAGGGTAATAACTGCCATTCTGTTCATTTACCCCCATGCTTTCTGTTAAGGATAGTAATTGCTGCTCCGTGCAGTTACTCCATAAGTTCTGTTAAGGGTAGTAACTGCCTCTCCATGCAGGTTCCTCCCAAGTGTTCTGTTAAGGATAGTAATTGATCTCCATGCAGGTTACCTTTTGAGATTGTGCTAGTTACTTGATACCTGACTTGGCCATTATTGAAAACAGGATATTGGGCTTAATGGACCTTTGGTCTGACCCATTATGGTACATCATATTCTAAGATCCTGATTTTCAAAAGCATGGGGTTTACATGTGTAAAGGCACTTTATCTGTGTAAGTATTACGGGCCCGACCAACAGAGGTCTGCGGGCCGGCCCTTCACCTACCCTGGGATGTCTGGTGGCTGCCTCGGCATTCCTGCAGCCTCGTCAGGCCAGTAAAGTTTCTTCATGGCGTTCCCTCTGCGAGGGAGACACTGTCAACATCTGGGCTGGCCCCGCCCCCTAGGTGCATGCATGCACGGGGATCCGAGTCTTAAAGGGGCCAGTGCGGGAATACACAACACCTCTCAGGAGTGACATCAGATGCTCCCAGGGTATTTAAACCATGCACCAACTCCACTCCTGCTCTTGTAACGAGGTTCACTCTTTGTTGAGAGTTACTACTTGCTGCTTCGGACTTCAGCTTCTGACTACTGACTACTGGCTTCTGACTTCGGCTTCCATCCACTGGCTTCTGACTTCGGCTTCTGATCTCGGCTTCTGACTACTGGCTTCTGACTCCGGCTTTTGTCCACTGGTTCCTGACTCCGGCTTTCATCCAGAAGGCCTCCCCTAAGTCCAAGCAGCTCAGGTCCTCACAAACTCCTCTTGGGAGGACCGCGGGCTTCCAGTCGTGAAGTTCCAGTTGGCCTCCTAGCTTCAGCTCTACTCTTCTCCATCCTCTGGAACTCCTCTTCAGACACCTACCCACAGGAGACCGTACATAAGTCCAAGTGGCTCGGGTCCTCACGGGCTCCTCTTGGGGGGACCTCGGGCTTCCAGTGGTGAAGATCCCTCCAGTCTCCTGCCCTGTGCCGCCTCCCGGCTTCAGCTTCCACTGTGGGTCTTCCCACTGTGTGTCATCTTTTGTCCCAGCCAGCTCAAGGGTCCATGAATCCAACAGTAAGTGAGCATTTGAAAATTGCTACAATATATTTATTTATTTATTTATTTATTTAAAATTTTTATATACCGGCATTCATGTTGCAAACACATTGTTGTGAGACCCGATCGCGATCGCGTGCGATCGGGCCTCCCTACCTGTTCCCCGCAGGTCACTCGGGACTCCTCTGCTAGCAGGCGGCGAGGCACGGGTCGCGGCGTTATGGCGTCCTGCCGGCCGGGGACAGCGTCGAAGGAGCCGCGGCTGGCCCCGCCCCTTAAAGGGGCCGGGCCGCGGAAACGAGGTCGGCCCCGGAGATGACGTCAGGTAGGAGGGACATTTAAACCCCCTCAGCGGTGTTTCCGATGCCTTCTCAACAGGTCCCTAGCGTGTTTCTCTCCAGTCTCCTGCCTGAACCTTGGATTGCCTTGACTCCGTGTTGCCTGCCGCCTGCCTGAACCTTGGACTGCCTTGAATCTGTGTTGCCTGCCGCCTGCCCGAACCTTGGATTGCCTTGACTCCGTGTTGCCTGCCGCCTGCCTGAACCTTGGACTGCCTTGACTCTGTGTTGCCTGCCGCCTGCCTGAACCTTGGATTGCCTTGACTCCGTGTTGCCTGCCGCCTGCCTGAACCTTGGACTGCCTTGACTCTGTGTTGCCTGCCGCCTGCCTGAACCTTGGATTGCCTTGACTCCGTGTTGCCTGCCGCCTGCCTGAACCTTGGACTGCCTTGAATCTGTGTTGCCTGCCGCCTGCCTGAACCTTGGATTGCCTTGACTCCGTGTTGCCTGCCGCCTGCCTGAACCTTGGACTGCCTTGAATCTGTGTTGCCTGCCGCCTGCCCGTACCTTGGATTGCCTTGACTCCGTGTTGCCTGCCGCCTGCCTGAACCTCGGACTGCCTTGACTCCGTGCATCCTACCCCTGCCTGGAACTTGGACTTACTTTTACTTCTCCGGCCTGTACCCAGCCTACCAAGGCCCGAGAGGGGTACTGAGGGGTAGCGGGACCGAGACGTCCACCATCCGGAGTCGTGGGCCACCTGGTTCCTCAGGTGAGTGTCTCCCTTCTCCGGGTCAAGGGTCCACAGTATACCGAGCATAACAGATTGAGAAGGCCATGGACCCGGTGGACCTATCAGGGCTTCAGGCAATTCCGGGCCTGGCCCAGCAGTTAATGCAACAGCGTCAACAACAACAACAGCAGCAGCTAAGCTTGGAGGCCCTCACAGCTACGGTGGAACGTCTAGTGCGGCACCTGGAGACACCCCGTGGAGCCGAGGCTGCTGTTCCTGCACCACCTCCTCCTAGCGTGTCTGCTTCAGTTTCTCATCTGCCCGCTCCTCCTCGCTTCTCAGGAGAGGCCAAGTTATGTCGTGGCTTCCTCAACCAGTGCTTCATCAGGTTTTCTTTACAAGCACAGCAATTTCCAAATGATCAAACGAAGACTGCATTTATCATTTCTCTGCTCGACGGGAAGGCTATGGCATGGGCATCCCCCATATGGGAGAAGACTGATCCCATCTTAAGTGACTTATCCAGATTTGTTACCACCTTCCGCCAAATTTTCGATGAACCTGGAAGAGCAGCTACTGCTTCTTCAGAACTTCTAAATCTACGTCAGGGGTCCCGCACCCTGGCGGATTTTGCCATCGAATTCCACACCCTGGCTTCTGAAGTAGGATGGCAACCAGACTGTCTAAGAGGCATCTTCTTGGAGGGTTTAGCCCCCCGTATCAAGGATGAACTGGCGGGAAGAGACCTTCCCGAGGACCTAGATTCCTTGATTGACCTGGCAGGTCGGATAGACCGACGACTCCAACAAAGAGCCAAAGAAGCTAAAACCTCTCGTCGAATGTTTTCTTTGGCCCCCACCTTTTCTCGTCCTCTGGTTACACCTGGTCAGGCTGCAGCTCCCGAGACAAAAGACGAGCCTATGCAGTTGGGTAGGAGTCGACTGACTGCGGAGGAAAAACTGCGACGACGGAAGATGGGGCTGTGCCTATACTGCGGCAACCGAGGTCATCTTTTGGCTCAGTGTCCCGAACGTCCGGGAAACTTCCGGTCCTAGGAGTCTTGGGGGGGGCAGACCCTAGGGAGTATTCCTGCTCCTCAATTTATTGTACCCGTGACTCTTCAAGGCAATACAGGACCTTTCACCACTCAGGCCCTGGTTGACTCCGGAGCGGGGGGAAATTTCATATTAGCCGAGCTGGTCCATCAATTACTGATTCCAACACTGCCTAGGGAAACACCATTATTTGTTTCTTCTATTCGTGGAGAGAACCTCCCGGGACAGATTTCCTCCTGCACCGCCCCTATTCGCCTTTCCACAGGGGTATTACACCATGAAGATATTACCTTTCTCATTTTGGAAAAAGCCATCCACCCAGTGGTACTGGGTCTACCATGGTTACAATATCACTCTCCTACCATCGATTGGAAAACCCTCCAAATCGCGGCCTGGGGTCCGGAGTGCCATAAGACTTGTATTCATTGGACGCATCCATCCACCGTACCTATCACGGCCACTAAAATGGTCATCCCATCTCAATACTCAGAATTCATGGATGTGTTTTCCAAAGAGAGAGCGGAGATTCTACCCTGTCATCGTAGATTTGATTGTGCAATCAATTTACTTCCGGACGCCATTCCTCCTAGGGGACGGATTTATCCACTCTCAGGTCCAGAATCTCAGGCAATGTCGGAGTATATCCAGGAGAACCTCGCACGGGGTTTCATCCGTCCGTCCACATCTCCCGCAGGAGCGGGGTTTTTCTTCGTACCCAAGAAAGACGGGTCCTTAAGACCCTGTATTGACTACAGGGGTCTCAATGCTATGACTCGCAAGGACCGTTATCCTCTTCCCCTGATAACTGAATTATTGGACCAGCTACACGATGCTAAGATATTCTCGAAACTGGACTTACGGGGAGCATATAATTTGGTTCGAATCAAACCAGGGGACGAGTGGAAGACCGCTTTCAACACTCGTAATGGTCACTACGAATATCTAGTAATGCCATTCGGATTATGCAATGCACCAGCGGTTTTTCAGAACCTTATGAATGAGGTTTTTCGGGATATGTTATATAAACAAGTGATTATCTATTTGGATGACATCCTCATTTATTCGAAAGATCTGGCTACCCACCGTAAGGACGTTAAACTAGTCCTCCAACGATTACGGGAGAACCAATTGTTCGTAAAATTAGAAAAATGCCTCTTTGAAAGACAGTCAATACCTTTTTTGGGGTTTATTGTATCCACCACAGGATTTCTGATGGACCCTGAGAAGGTGGCTTGTATTCGTGACTGGCCACAACCCACAGGACTTCGATCCATCCAGCGATTTCTAGGCTTTGCTAATTTTTATCGGAATTTTATACCGCATTATTCACACATTATTGCACCCATTACGGCCCTGACCAGAAGAGGGGCTAACACCAAAGAGTGGTCACCCGAGGCTCTGCAAGCTTTCGAGAGGATTAAGAATGCTTTCCTTCAAAAACCTTGCCTTCATCATCCGGACCCTAACCGACCTTTCGTGGTAGAAGTTGACGCTTCGAACGTAGCGGTCGGGGCAGTCCTCAGTCAGCATTCTGTCCGGGGGGCATTGCTTCCTTGTTCATTCTTCTCTAAAAAATTCTCACCTGCCGAAAAGAACTACAGCATCGGCGACAAAGAATTGTTGGCTATTAAGCTGGCCTTAGAAGAATGGAGGCAATGGTTGGAAGGAGCCCAACATACCATCACCATCTATACGGACCACAAAAATTTAGAATACATCAATAAAGCTCAGAGGCTTAATCCCCGACAGGCCCGCTGGTCCTTATTTTTTTCTCGCTTCGATTTTGTCCTAAGATACCGTCCCGCTATAAAGAATGGTCGGGCTGATGCTCTTTCTAGATCCTATGAGACTGGGGATTCCTCTGAGCCCCTTACTCACATCATCGACCCGGCTAAACTGATGCTTACGGCTACCGTGCCGGTACCCCCGGGTAAGACTGTCGTCCCCCTCAGACTTCGCCCGAAGGTGCTTTCCTGGGCTCACGACTCTCTGTCTGCAGGCCATCCTGGACAGGCTGGCACTTGGGATCTTCTATCCCGTTACTACTGGTGGCCACAGATGAAGAGAGATGTACAGGCATATGTTTCCTCTTGTCCGAAATGCGCGCAGCAGAAACCTTTACCTGGCCGGCCCTGGGGGCTCCTTCAACCCCTTCCGCCTCCTCAAGCACCATGGACGCACATTTCTACCGACTTCGTGGTGGACCTTCCTCGGTCTGGTGGGAACCAGGTGGTCTGGGTAGTGGTTGATCGGTTCTCTAAAATGGCCCATTTTGTGCCCCTGCCCAAGTTGCCCTCTGCTCCCGAACTGGCTGATCTATTTTCCACGCACATTTTTCGCCTTCATGGACTTCCACTCCATATTACCTCTGACAGGGGACCGCAATTTACGGCCAAATATTGGAATGGGTTGTGCAAAAAATTTGGCATTCAACTGGACTTCACGACTGCGTTTCACCCGCAAGGCAATGGCCAGGCGGAGCGGGTTAACAGGGGACTCAAACTATTTTTACGCCTTTTTGTAAATCACCACCAAGATAACTGGTCCCTCCTTCTACCCTGGGCTGAGTTTGCCCACAACTCCCATATCCATTCCGCCACCGGTCAGTCTCCATTTCAAGTTGTGTTTGGCAGGCAGCCTCGACCCCCGCTACCTTTACCTCTCGCTGTGGATTCACCGGCTGCTCAACTCTCGGCGCAGCACCTCCGGGAGCTTTGGGTGGCCACCAATGCCCGTCTTCATCGAGCAGCTGCTACGGCCAAACGTATGGCTGACCGACATCGGAGACCCGCTCCCCAGTTTAATTCGGGTGATCGTGTTTGGCTGTCCACCCGTCACTTACGCCTGCGTGTCCCATCCATGCGCCTTGCTCCTCGATTCATCGGCCCGTTCTTCATCTCCAAGCGCCTGGGTCCAGTGACTTACCGTCTGCGGCTTCCCTCTACGCTTCGGATCCACAATTCTTTTCACGTTTCCTTGCTTAAACCTCTGGTCTCCTCCCGGTTTCACGAGCCTCCTTCTCCACCTTCCACGATTTCTTCTGAGGATGACTCCATCTATCAGGTTCGGGAGATTTTGGACGTCCGTCGCCTTCATCGGCGATGGGAATATTTGATCGCCTGGGAGGGGTTCGGCCCAGAGGAGCACTCCTGGGAACCAGCTGTCAACATTTTGGATAAGTCTTTACTTCATCACTTTCATCATGCACATCCTGATAAGCCTGGTCCCTCCAGTAGGGGGCGTAAGACGGGGGGTACTGTTGTGAGACCCGATCGCGATCGCGTGCGATCGGGCCTCCCTACCTGTTCCCCGCAGGTCACTCGGGACTCCTCTGCTAGCAGGCGGCGAGGCACGGGTCGCGGCGTTATGGCGTCCTGCCGGCCGGGGACAGCGTCGAAGGAGCCGCGGCTGGCCCCGCCCCTTAAAGGGGCCGGGCCGCGGAAACGAGGTCAGCCCCGGAGATGACGTCAGGTAGGAGGGACATTTAAACCCCCTCAGCGGTGTTTCCGATGCCTTCTCAACAGGTCCCTAGCGTGTTTCTCTCCAGTCTCCTGCCTGAACCTTGGATTGCCTTGACTCCGTGTTGCCTGCCGCCTGCCTGAACCTTGGACTGCCTTGAATCTGTGTTGCCTGCCGCCTGCCCGAACCTTGGATTGCCTTGACTCCGTGTTGCCTGCCGCCTGCCTGAACCTTGGACTGCCTTGACTCTGTGTTGCCTGCCGCCTGCCTGAACCTTGGATTGCCTTGACTCCGTGTTGCCTGCCGCCTGCCTGAACCTTGGACTGCCTTGACTCTGTGTTGCCTGCCGCCTGCCTGAACCTTGGATTGCCTTGACTCCGTGTTGCCTGCCGCCTGCCTGAACCTTGGACTGCCTTGAATCTGTGTTGCCTGCCGCCTGCCTGAACCTTGGATTGCCTTGACTCCGTGTTGCCTGCCGCCTGCCTGAACCTTGGACTGCCTTGAATCTGTGTTGCCTGCCGCCTGCCCGTACCTTGGATTGCCTTGACTCCGTGTTGCCTGCCGCCTGCCTGAACCTCGGACTGCCTTGACTCCGTGCATCCTACCCCTGCCTGGAACTTGGACTTACTTTTACTTCTCCGGCCTGTACCCAGCCTACCAAGGCCCGAGAGGGGTACTGAGGGGTAGCGGGACCGAGACGTCCACCATCCGGAGTCGTGGGCCACCTGGTTCCTCAGGTGAGTGTCTCCCTTCTCCGGGTCAAGGGTCCACAGTATACCGAGCATAACACACATCATGCCGGTTTACATATAACAGGGGTGTACAGTGAACAATTCAATAACCTATTTGTGTAGAAGGAAGCAGTTACAAATAACAAGGTAATAGAACTGGGAGGAGAGAAGAAAAGGGAGAGAATAACATTAGGTATAGGTATTTACATTAGTAATAACATTTTTACATGTGGAAGTGGTAGAATCTGGCTGAATAGAATTAATCGGTGTCCGGGAAAGCTTTTTTAAACAGCCAGGTCTTATATATATGTCGTTGAATATGTCGTTGAATTGTCAATATGTTTTACCCACATGAAGTGCACTTAACGTAGATAAATGGCTTTGGAAAATTATTACAATAATGTTGTATTAACATATGTAACTCCATTTAAAATTCACCTGTTATATTCCTATCTCTGGAATGTCCGTTTCTGACTCCTTGCATATTCCATTATAGACTATGGGAGCTATTTTGTCACTTTTATCATCTTTTTCTTTCAAGGCAAATCAACAAATTTTGCTTAACAAGTCATATCTTTTTAAATTTTATGAAATCCTATGAAAAATAAAAGTGAAAAAAAAACCAACCTCTTAAAATCACTGGCTGTACTTTCCTATGAGAAGTCACTTTTAAAGAGTAGTTTGAAACACTCAACTTTTGAAAGAGTTTTGACACTTTAACATTTTCATTTTGTACAAATTGTGCCATGAATTCTCATCGTCATTATTGTATGACTGTACTTGAAGAAAGTTTTTTTTGGTTTTATACTTCCCCTTTAGAAATGTTCTGTAATTTTTATTTTGTCATTTATATGGCACTATAAAGCCAAGCACTTTACAACACATTATATACAGAGATAATGCATCCCAGTCCTAGAGAATTTATAGTCCAAGTTGGTGCTTGAGGCAATGCTTGGTAACATGATTTCTGTTGCATCTCAGAGAGCAACAGTTGTAGAAACAAGATTTGAACCCTTGTGTCCTGGGTAGCAGTCTATTATTCAGACCATTAGGCCACCTACTCTCTCCTTTATTCTTGCTGGATCTTTCCTGCTATTGTTCTACCAGGACAGTATCAAATCATCAATGTTCTTCCTTATGTCATAGCTAGGGACTTTCATTTTCAGTTTTTATTTTACCTGTGAATGTAGCAGTGTGTTTATTACAACCAAAAAAAAACATTAGAAAATCACTTTGAAAAAAAGGGTGGAGGAGTAGTAGCCTGTTGGTTAAAGCAGTAGGCTTTGAGCGAGGGAGAGCAGTGCTCAAATCCCATTGCTGTTCCTTATGATGTTGGGCAAGTCACTTTACCCTCTGTTACTTCAGGTACAAAGTTACAGGGTCATTTATCAAATTGCATTAAGGTGTTTTTGCATGCAAAAAAATGCCTTAACACATGTAATAAACACTATAATGCATGGTGTGATGCAAATTTTTAAAAGGAGATGGATTGGGGAGGAGTCAGGGCTGGGATTTCTGTAAAGGTGGGCTGGATTTGCAAAGCTATAACACATGATATCACACAGTTTTTAACACTGAAAATAACTACACTTTTTTCAATTGTGTTAAGTTGTGTGATATGATGTGTTATGCCCATAACACAATTTGTGAGTTGTGTTTTGCAAATTCTGTTTTGGGCATTTTTAGGCTGGGGAAGGATCTGAGAAGTAGGAGGAGAGTGGGGGAAGGGTCTGAGATATGGGGGGAGAGAGAGAGACTGACTCTGGGGGTGGTACCATAGTAAGCAGCTAGTTATGCTACTATAGGAGGCCCACCTAGTAACTGAAGGTGAGGTTTAGGAAGTAGTGTAGGGGTTAGGGGCCACTTTTACATGCAGAGTGAGACGTATAAACAGAACAGTCCACTCTTGTGAAGATTTGATGTCCTTCAGAGTGAGGAAACTCACACAAAGATGAGATTTGGATAATGTTCTCTCAAAATCTAGCCTGATGTTACCCAGGTAGAGTCCATCATGCTAGGTTGAGAGAACAATGTCCAAATGTCATCGTTGTGTGAGTTTCCTCACTCAGACGTACGTCAAATCTTCACACGAGTGTACTGTTCTGTTCGTACGTCTCACTCTGCATATAAAAGTGGCCCCTAACCCCTACACAAACCTCACCTCGAGTTACTAGGTGGGCCTCCTACAGTAGCATAAATAGCTAACTACAAGAAGCACCTTGTAGATAGTTTCTCTCTCTTTCTCTCTCTCAACCCATTATTGCAATAATATCTATGTGGAGTGCTAAGATAACTCACATTGCAATAAGTAGGCTTTTATTGTAAAACACACCTCTTTTCTTATCACATGGAATATTTACTGCAGATTGATAAATCTAGACTTCAGGTTGTGAGCCCCCTGGGGACAGAGAAAGAACTATAGTACCTGAATGTAATGTGCTGAAAAGCAGAATCTACCTTATAAATGGCCTGTGACCGACGGCCCGCAAATGCGCAGTAGAGCGCAGCTCTACTGCGCATGTGCGGGCAAGGATGTCGATCAGAAAAAAAAAATGGCGGTGGGGCCGCAGGAGCGGGAGGAGAAGCAGCGGCGCCGCGCGCGGTGCCGCTGCTTCTCCTCCCCAGATCTGCCGGCAGATCTCGGGGGGGGGGAGGGTGTCACTCCCGCGCCCCCCCCACCGAGATCTGCCGGCAGATCTCGGGGGGGGGAGGGTGTCGCTCCCGCGCCCCCCCCACCGAGATCTGCCGGCAGATCTCGGGGGGGGGGGTGTCACTCCCGCGCCCCCCCCCCCGAGATCTGCCGGCAGGAGCGGGAGGAGTTAATGGAGTCGGGTGAGGGTTGCGGGAAGTCGTGCTTACGGCGCCGGGAGGAAATGGAGGTGGGGGGAGGGAGGGAGAGGGGGACTGAGTGAGTGGGAGGGAGAGGGGGACTGAGTGAGTGGGAGGGAGGGAGAGGGGGGACTGAGTGGGAGGGAGTGAGGGAGAGGGGGGACTGAGTGAGAGGAGAGGGAGGGTGGAGAGGAGTGGGTGGGGGAGGGGGGGTGGTGAAGAGTGAGGGGAGAGAGAATGAGGGGGAGGTGAGAGACAGAGGGATGTAGCCCGTTTTAACGGGCTTTACGGCTTGTATAAATAATAAACAAGGAGAAATTCCTCAAGAAAATAAAATAAAAACTGAAAATAAAGGCCCATAGTCATATGATCAATAGCATGACTTCATTGGTCCTGATTGCATACAAATTATCATTGTACAGTCAGTCCATGGGAAGACTGTATCTTGACGTTTCCAGAAATGTTGATTCTTCATTTGCTGTGTGGGAAGGGAAATGTTAAAAAAAAATCTAATACTGTTTGTATATGCAGCATTTTCCTCTTGCATGTCAGCTAGTTAGCCTCATAAGTTTATCCGGCTAACTAGCTAAATTACAGAGAGGCTGAAAAATGGACCTCAGAATATAATCTTTTGCCACCTCCCTAGTATTCTTGGCAGTTGCAGCTTTAGCGAAGCTAAGTTTAGGCTAATAAATGAAATTTTGCTACTATTATTATTGAAGGTTCTAATGCTTATTCCAGGCTACCTGCAGTCCCACCTTTTGGGGCAAGCAGAAATAATTATCTTCCTCGACACAATGTGCAACCTCTTATGACTTTTGTTGCAGTGTAGTTTGTGATCTCATGCTTACTGCATTTTCTTTCTAGATGATAGAAACTGTGTCTAGTGACAAAACTTCATAATACATAACTATCAGCTGCAAAGGGTTCAATATTTGATACAGTGGACCATAGATATTGGATGCTATCTATGAATTTTTAACTTCTGCTTTCATAGTATTCCAGATAATCATGAAGGGACAGGAAATTGCTGGAATTTTAAATCAGGAAATTGCTGAAATTATTAAATGTTGCACCTGTCATGTTAAACATGACTCATTCTTATTTGACGTGATTTATCAAAAGTATGTTAGATTACAAAAAAATGACCTGAAATTAAAGATGATTCACAGCTTCTGGACAAGGAAGACAGATATTTATGATATCTGGTTGGAAAAGAAAGACATTATTGAGTTTGCAGCATTGTTTTCCAACCTGTTTGAGCCCAAGACACACTTACATTAGCAAAAATATTGTGTGGCACACCAGCCTTAATGGAGCAAATAGTGCAAACATGAAAAGAACAAATATGGCCAGAAAAAGAGCAAGGGAAGTGATGAAAGTCTCTCCTCCAAATTTTAAAACAATAGGAGAAAGCAGAATGAGACACAGATAAGCCTCTCACAATGGAGCAACGTTCCAGTAGCTTTTGAAATTAATCGACACATTTGTGTTGTGAAAGAAGGCTACAGCAGCCCAGCCACATATGCGCGAACACACACACACACACACACACACACACACACACACACACACTTACTCACACACAGTGTTAGCTTTAAGTAGATATGATTGTATATGTGTGTGTATATATATATATATATATATATAAAGAGAGAGAGATGTGCATATATACAGGATACAGAATACATATGTGCATATGCACAGCATGCAGATAACTGTCTCCACTTGTTAGCTGTGAATTTCCCCTACTATCTCCAAGGCTGTGTTCTGACACTAGAGAATGAAGTGCAGGTTGCATTTGTGAGTTACCCATAACTTTGCATGTTTTTCAGTAACACTTGCTTGGGCTTCAGCCACAAGTTGAACCTACTACCTTGCAGAGAAGGGTGTTGCATAAGGACCCCCCTCTTCTTTCCTGATACTCTCTGCTTCACTCTCAGGCATCATTTAACTTGAGTCTATTGCCCCTCTGACATAACTCCTTATTGGGCCAGTGCTCCTGCTCCCTCCAGTCCTTTCTATCTTTGGATTTCTTATTTCTAATCCTCAGCTTCTCACATATGAGTCCTCTCTCTATTTTGTCCCCTCAGTTCCTCACTGCAAGCAGGCCGCCCCAGTCATGGACGCCAGCTTTCTTTATATACAAGTCTTTATTTAAGAAGGCAGAAGCCTGTGGGGTATGGGCAACTAACTCAGCCGGCTACACTGTTTGCCAATGGGGGTGATATATGCGACTGACAGAGCTCCACCATTGCTGCCAACACTCAAAATGAGTTCCGCTCAGAGCATGCTCTGCTCGTCGCATTCAGCTTGAAGATAAGACAGAGCATGGAAGGACTTAAGGAGGTAGCTCAGATGGGGAAGAGGAGGAAGTGCTTTGTGTAATGTGTCTGCTTCACAATGCAGAGTCTGGCTATCAGATCCCTTCAGGCTGCCCCTTAAATCTTCCTCTCTGGTGATCATGCTGTACCTAGGACTCATAAAGGAATGAGTGGACTATATTATGTGCTCAGAAATGAGCTCCTACATATCTGAGAGCCATTACTGATGTCTCTTGTTGCTGTGAGGACTGAGAGCAGAGTCCAGGAGCTGGTCTGCCCCAGAGCATCATGCACTGGTGACTTTTCTGAGGAACACCTGGTCAGGACTGATAGTACACTGGTTAGGAAACACTGGATTATAGACAGGATTAAGATGATTGATGCTTCTTAAACTATGCTAATTCATTGTCTCCCAGTTCATAAACAGTTTTCAGATTTTTCAAACATGCGTGGGGTGCATGTATCTGTGTGAAACTGGGTTACTTAAACAATCACAAAGCTTTATTTTACATTCATTTGTCAGCTCTCATTTTACTTTAAGGTAATGTGCACACATTTGATTTTCAAGTTTATATGCACAGATTTTCTCTATCCTTTAGGCTGGTCCAAATGCATGTAGGTTCTTTTTTTAATTTCTCTGAGCCCCCTTTCTTTCCCCTGATTTTAACAAACATTTTCTTCACAGACTGCACCTCCATTCTTCTCCCTTCTGTATGATTACTAGATTAAGGCAGTAACCCTACTCCCATCCGATCAGCAGATAGCCACATTTCCCCAGTCCCCTGTAGCTCCTCAGGATCCGCTCCCTAGCCTCAAAATGCCCATCAGTTTCCTCAGTCCTTCACAGACATCCTTCTCACCTGCATCTCTGTGGAATCAACACTTATTTATTTCAAAGGGTTCCAATGTTCACAAGCAGGGACTTAATAGCCCTCCTTGAAAACTTCTGTTTATTGCTGAATGGCATCACACCTACTGGGGCCTTAAAACATGTGTAGTGCTGCGTCACCAGTAGGCGGTGTCATTCAGCAGCAAGCAGTAGTGCTGGCAGGAAGGCTATAGCATCCCTACTGCTGGTACAAATTGGGATCCTCTAGGCATATACTGTAAGGTGGAAGGGGGCCTGATGGGTGCGTCAGTGCCAGAGAGAGATTTCAAAGGAGATCTGATGGATACTTCAGGGTTGGAGAAGAGTTCCAGGGGTGGAAAGGGGCAAATTATTGGGGAGACTTGATTATCACACAGACCCTGTAAGCAAGATATCAGCTAAAATTGCCTTCTCCATTTTTTTTTCTCATTTATTGTTTCTCCCAACCCATCAGAGCTCATATTATCATGTTCTTCCTAGTCCATTGAGACCTATTTGACTGAAATGTGTTACACACATTGCTTTTTCTAGTATATAAAGGCAGGACTGGAATTTACATCTCATTAATAATAAAAATAAGGCTTTTATGTCTATTCATCCAAGTTCATCATACTTTATTTGTTTTCCCTTAATGTTTTCTATGAATCAAAAGGTAAAACTTTATGTGTACCAAAGAAACTATTTAGTATAGCACTATTGTGCTTCTCTATCACAAGTTAACTTTTAAATTCAATGTAGGGAGTTTCTAAATACTGAACTATTTATGATCTAAGTCTGAACAGTTAAATTATCATTAATTGAGCTAATAACTATAGCTATAAGAAATTAGTAACAAGTACTGTTTCGTATAATGAGATATCTTGGGACTTCCTTACTTCATATTGTCCAATGCAAGATAATAATGATTTCCAGATATAAATATGCCTTTCTATTAGTGATTAGCTAAGTCAATAAAAAAGTTTAAAATATGAGTCCTTGTGGAAATGGCAAACTTTATTACTATGCTTGTAATATCTCTACTACAGAAACAAATAGAAATATCAGCATATACATACATTTTGTTCATTACCATAAGGCAACCTTGAAAGTTCTTTTGAAATAGACTCAAAATGTATACTAATATCAACATGAAAGGTAATTCTATCATGATGAATTGTCTCAAATATTCTTAGGATGAAAGAATTGCAAATCGAAGCTAAAAAAAATTCTGTAATCATAAGCTCACCCATCCTAAGTACAGCATCTTAAATGAAGTCATTCATGTATTGTAAATCTGAAAAAGGGGTAAGAAAGAAAATGCAATAACATCTCTATTTAGGTTTATACTTCAATTAACTCTTGTTTCTTTCAGTTGTCATGCTTATTGTGATGTCCAGGGCTGAGTTGCTAGTATGAGTAACCCGAAGACAAGCATATTGTGTATTCTGCCTTGGCAGTGGCATCTCCTTCTGTCTTGTGGCACAAGTAAAAGTTGTAAATATATGTCCAGGAGAGATGTAGTAACTTAATGGATGTCATTATTATTTATCTTTCTATGATATGATGTTTTACAACCCAGGCTCACAGAAAGTGCATGTTTTATTTCAGATTGGCCTGTACAAATTCAGGAATCAGTCACTTATGGGTTTCTTTACTCCGTTGCATTTGAGGTAACACTATGTGCTTACCTGCTTGTTACATATATTAGATCCAGTTTTAATGCCTGATTCATTAAGATAATGATATGCAGAATATGGCAGCATTACCATGGTAAAAGTGTCTGATTTGGCAGCTCATTTTCCTCTCAAATCCCAATGTCATACATAAAATCTTTGACTTCATCAGTTTAGGCCATACAAATGGGGCAAAGAGGACTAAAAAAAAAAGTAAACTCAATTGCTTGAATTATATAATAACTGGAAGCACAAGAGGAAGATTGCAAAGTTATTTGATATATCTGTAACAAAACATCTACCAGTTTTTACTTCTTTCATCATCATATCAAAATCACTGTTGGTTAGACAGGCCAGACATTAAAGGCAAGAATCAATTCACACAGGCAAAAGATCAAACACCACAGGGAAGATCAAGGGGACACCTTCATGAGGGAGTATTTTTCAGAGCCAGGCTACTGAATTAATGATATTATGAGCAGGATATTTAAAGGAAATTTTTAAGCAATACAGGAATACAAAACTTAAGTTAAAACAATCAGACAATTTAGAACTGAGAGGAAAAATCTAAAAAAAAGATTTAGGTTTCTTATTCTATTACAGGGATTTCCATTTGTTTAAAACAAATGGGCATTCTGAAACAAATTAGGGTCTAATTCATTTCTTTCAGGGTCCCCAAAATGAACTGAGAGGGACTCCTAAAATAAACAAATCCTATTTGTTTAATGTATGTTTTCCCCCATTTATTGTAAAGACCATTTTAGTCTATGGAGAAGAACAGGTGCAATACAGTCAGTTAGGAATGGTTATAAGTATAGCTATTAGCAGCCGGTCCAATAAGTCATATGTGCCTTGTTAGACCTTGGCAGGACACATTGTCAAGGAGACAACATATTGCAGTGAAGTATTTTTCTAAACCAAGTTCTCAGTGCTCATCAGATTCAGAGACTGATCTTGAAGTTTGAACATGTCTGAGATGTGCTATGCAAAGTGTGCATGCCTTCTGTAGTCTTTGTCATGCCTGTCTGCTGCTTGATGCCCAGCTGCTATACTCCTGGTACCTGAAAACAAAATGAGTCCAAAAAGGAGAGACCACCCAACAATATGTTTTAACAAAAAAAGTAATTCCAAAACATTTTAATGAACATTCCTTTTTATATATCCATCACAGACCTCATGTCTGATCATGATCATGATAAATTGATGCAGAAGTTTTCAGAATAATCAAAGGTCTAAATCTGGTTTTTTTTAAACATAATCAGGTGAGGGAAAGAGTGCTATCTATGGCAGGTCCTGGAATATGGAACTCACTTCCAAGCTCTCCTAAAGCTAGAATCAAATTTTAAAAAATTCAAACAGGAGCTGAAAACTTGGTTTTTTAAGACAGCCTACCCGGGCTAGTTAACACATATCTCCTGGTTCTGTAATTAGTTGAGCTTAAAATGTGTAATGGAAGGTTTTTTGAGAATTTAACATTTTATAATTTTTGATGGGGTATCTAGCTAATTTTATCTTCAGATGCTTGTATTAATTTTTAGATATGCTTTTTACGCTGGAGAAGACTTTGGGGTCGGTAGGACATAAATGGAGCTATATGTTAGGAACTTTTATATGTAAGGTTTTAGTAATTTTACGTTAAGGGATTTATTTTAGATTCTGTAATGTATGCTAGTCTTAAGTTTTACAATGTATTCTAATTTTAATTGTTTTGATCTGTTGTGAACTGTTTCGATGGACTCTGAGTGACGGAATATAAAAAATGTTAAATAAAAAATAAAATAAAATAAATAATAAAAATCAAGTGTTCATAGTGCTCCAAAGTGACAATGTCCCAACATAGTCCTTCTTGTTAGAAAAGAAGTTCTTTAATATTGTAATGAATCCTTCTTATCAGAAAAACTATTCTTTAATATTGTAATGCACTTATCTTTGCAAAATGATATGTATTTTTCGTGTAAGTATTCCAACCCTGCAAAGAAATGCTCAAAATCACCAACTCTGACTGTGTTTAGAAGAAAATTACTTCTGCTTAAGGGGAGCATTCATTTCCTGTTCAGACTTTCTTCTTGAGGGAGCTGCACTATCTCCTTCTTTGTGGGGACCCCACAGATATTCTGATGGAGAGCAGAAAATCTTGAAGGACCTGTCAGTCCTTTGCTTCTTCGAATTAGCACCTACAGGCTGGTTAGATAGACAACTCCAAGTGATGTTACCATTTTAGCTGCACTTGAAAAATGACACTGGCCACTCACTCCAGTGCCATCCTCCAAATGGAGGTGCTTTTTACAAGTGCTGAGGCAAGAAAATGATGGATGGAGGCTCATGCCTATGCCTCAGCACTGCGTCAAGGCCTTAGAGATGGTCCTCGGCACTGAGTCTAGGCCTCAGTAATGGGACAAAGCCTCAGTGCTGGGCCCAGTCAAGACCTAGACATCGGTATCAGGACGAGGCCTCAAGGCCAGACCCTGGAATTGGGACCGGGTTTCATGGCCAGACCCCGACACTGAGACCAGGCCTCAGCTCCAGGACGAGGCCTTTGGACTGGACCCCAGTATTAGGCCTAAGTTTTGGAGCAGGGCTTGGCCCAAGCATATTCCTTGTTGCTGAGACCAGGTCTTAGGACCAGATCCCAATCCCAGGCCTAGGCCTCAGCATTACAACTAGGCCTTAGTGCCAGGTCTAGGCCTCATTGATGGGCCTCAGCACTGGGCCTCTGCTTTGGTACTGGGACCAGACTTCAGGACTAGGCCCCAGAGTTTGGACTAAGCTTTGGCACTGATATCAGTATTCAAGGCTGACCCCAGTACTGTCCTATGTTTCGGTGCCAGACCATGACTTTGGGCCTAGGTTTCAGCACTGGGTCCAGGCCTCAATCTGTACTCTGCATCAGCATACCTAGGAAATTTGAGTGCTGTTAATATGTTTGGTAGCCTGCAGACATCACTGCAGGCCACCACACTCACACCTAATGCTGCGAACCGTTGGGCCTCCCCTCTGCGGCAGGACCCCAGTGGAGTTCTCGGGCACGGCAGGACACCACCTTGACTGCTGCCTCTGATTTTCCCCTTAGGTGTGCGCGTGCCTGATGTTTGCTGATTTAAAAATCCTGTGGTGGGAAACAGCTGCGGCGTCCTTAGATAGCATCACCAGTTGCCGCCCTATAAAAGAGCCCTTTGGACAGTCCACACTTTTTCTATTCCCCCCTTTTGATCTTTCACCCACACATACACACTTTCTCTTTTACCTTCCCCTCTCCCCTTTACCTAGGTCCCTTCCTGAAGGACTGGAAAGGAAGACAGTGCTTCCCTGCCTCTGGCTGCTGATTGTTATGGCTATGGAAATGAGCCAATCAGAGCTAGAAAGCAGAGAATTAATAGCAGAACTTGTTCCTGCCTCCACCTTGGATTCTATCCTATTGCATGACATCTACTCAGCACAGACAGGAAAGAAGCAATTTGATTGAGAGAAGATGAGATAATTTCTAGGACCCAGAGTTCCTGGGTGCTATCTCAGAGATCAAGGAAATGGGCTCAAAATTTAGAGTCTCCAGGTCAAATCTGTAGAATTCCCAGGTATAGGTACTGGGCCTAGGCCTCAGGATAGGGTCCAGGCTTGGCCAATGCCCAGTTGGACCCAAGACTTGGTGGTGGATCCAGGCCTCAGCACTAGGCCCCGGCCATTTTTTGGCCCTGGATGATGCAGCCAGAACTTCAAAGACTTGTGTTTTTTGTTTTTTTTTTAATCTGTGGGTTATTTTTTGTTTTGAGGTTTTGTTTTTCTAGTTTAATATTTTTTTTTTAGTTCGGCAAATGAACTGAACCAAAAAAAATCATTAAATAAACACAATACAAATAAGAAATCCTCTCTGAAATAATAAAACAAACCAATCCAAAAATTTGAAGGCTGTACATCCCTAATGGATTCTTACATAGAAACTTCATGCTAGCAGAATACTTCACTTCAGTCACACATGCAGAACACAGGCCAACCCTAATCAGATACAGAATATAGAGACCATAAATTATAAATAGAAACTGAAAAAAAAAACTGAAATGGAAACTTCAAGAAAATAGATATTGTATGCAAAGCAACTATGATAAAACAGAAACATCACCATTCCGCCTAAAATATCCAACAGTAACATTAAAAAATAAAACAATCTTAATAGTAAAATCATACTACCGTATTTTCCGGCGTATAAGACGACCCCCCCCCCTTTTTTATACATATTTTTAAGAAAAAAAATAATTTTACACTCAAACAGGAGCAACCCTATCTATGAAAAGGCAACACTACAAATACCGTATATCAGGCCCTAAAAACCAATGTACCTCTTATTAGGAAAACAGAATTAGCAAGCAGCTATAGATCCCCACACATAAATAATTGTAAAACTATACTAATAAGCAGAATAAATGTTTCAAAACAGCTATGAACAGAATAACATCCAACAATTAAAAACTCATAAAAACTATTAAACATTCTCCAAACACCAATAAAATATTTCAAAAAAGCTGACACATCACATAATATTAAATAATTAAAATGGCAGTCAATCAAGAAAAATAAACTTAAAAAGCCACCTTTCCTTACCCCCTCCAGCAGCTCTCCTATTCCTCTTCCTCTTCCTTAGGGCCCATGTCTTTCACACACACACACCATACCAGTCATGCCCCCATGACCAGTTTCTGTCTCTCACACACCAATCATTTCCCAAACAGTCTTTGACACACACACCAGACACCTTCCTGAACAGTTTCTCTCATGCCATACACACACACAGGCTTCCCACTCCCGTATTCTGCTTACCGTACATATACGGGCTTCTCACTCTCATAATCACTTTCTCTGTCTCACACACACACACCAGTCTCTCTCTCATTTCCATGCTCACTCTCCATGTGCACAGGCTTCTCATTCCCTGAATCACATTCTTTCTCTCACATTCACACACACCAGTCTCTTTCTCTCACACACACCGTCACCTTATCAACCAGTCTCTCTCTCATGCATGCACACACACACACACACAGCCAGCCCTCCCGCTCCCATGCTCTCTTTCACATAATCAGGCTTCTTACTCCCATGCTTTCTCACATACCCAGATTTCTCACTTCCATGCTTTTTTTCTCTCTCACACTCACATACACATCAGTCATCTCTCTGAGCAGTCACTTTCATTGTCTCTCACACACGAGCTCGCTGACCAGTTTCTCTCAATCACACACATGCTCTCAATCAAATGCATTCTCTCACTTACACACAGGCAGGCTGGCTGCTTCTCTCTCTCTCTCTCACTTCCACTCCCCCCCCCCCCCGAGCACAAATAGTAGCTGCAGCAGCTTTCTCCTCCAGCCCCCGCAGGCCAAGAAAGAAGAAACCCATCGGCCGCGGGAGGCTCATGCTGCTGTCTCCTTTCCCGATTACCAGCTCCTTCGACTGCTCGGGGCCGTTCCTGCTGTCGCTGCTGCAATTTTTTCACGCGGCACGGCTCTTTCTTCCCGCGCATCACTTCCTGTTCCGGTTCAAAGGGGGGAGGGGGCGGGAAGAAGAAAAGGGCAGCCGCGGATGCCACAGCTTTTTTTTTTTTTTGCACCGCTGCCGTTCCCGCTGGGCTTGAACGTGCTGATAGCCCAGCGGCAACGGCAGTGCGGTGCGCGGGAAGGAGAAAGCCGTGCCGAATGAAAAAATTGCAGCGACGACCGCAGGAACGGCCCCGAGCAGTCGAAGGAGCTGGTAATCGGGAAAGGAGACAGCAGCATGAGCCTCCCGCGGCCGATGGGTTTCTTCTTTCTTGGCCTGCGGGGGCTGGAGGAGGAAGCTGCTGCAGCTACTATTTGTGCTCAGGGGGGGGGGTGAAAGAGAGAGAGAGAGAGAGAGACAGCCAGCCAGCCTGTGTGTAAGTGAGAGAATGCATTTGATTGAGAGCGTGTGTGTGTGATTGAGAGAAACTGGTAAGAGAGCAGGTGTGCCCTATAAGACGACCCCCGACTTTTGAGAAGATTTTCTTGGGTTAAAAAGTCGTCTTATACGCCGGAAAATACGGTAATTAAAATAATAAATATTTCAAAACAGCTTATGAATAGAACATCAAATAATTCATACTCATATAAAAAAAATTTAAGGAGGGGGGTCTCGTGATGTGGTAAGCCTGGAAAGATGCTTTTCTCAGTGCTCTAGGTGCCATCTCTCCTCATCATGGTCCATCTGCCATTTAATCAGCAATAAAGAGCAAATTTGAACTGGGTAAGACCCCTTTATGTTGATTGATCGATTTATGCAAAAATCACCAGTTAATATGTCCATTAAATGGGCAAAAAGAGATAAGGATAAACTGACCACAGGAGATGGCAAAATGGCCACTATCAGGACAGGTATGCCTGGGCCCTCCCTTGCTACTGAAATGATCACAGAGCTGACCACAGCAGTAGTAGCAGCTTTAAGTGATAAGCTGACTTTAATCTCAGAGCAAATAATTAACTGACCTTAAATCGGTTATAGCAGAATTTAATCCACATCTGGATAACACCGAGGGAAGGGTCTCAGATATAGAGGATGAAACAGTAGCCCACAAGGGGAGAATTCTTGCAATGGAAAAGAAGTTAAAATGGCAGGAGGAATTGAGAAATGCTGGATGATATTGAAATCCATTCTTATCAGAACAACATCACAATTATTGGTCTTCCCGAGACTTTCGCAAAGCAAAATCTCGCAACCTTTCTGGAAAATTGGCTCCCAGAAAATTTAAATCTCCCAAAGTTGAAAGACTCTTTGCAGACAGAAAGAGCTAATCAATTGGGCAACAAGTGTGAGGGAGAGTCTCAGTCGTGTATTCCTTTAATAAAAATACTGAATATTGCACATAAACATCTGAAAATGTAAAAGTTTCAAAAGTTGAAGGAGCTAAAATATCAAGATCTTACCATCTGTCTGTTTCAAGATTATTTGCTCCAAGCTCCGGCCAAACATAGAGAGTTTAATCCAGTATACACAACACTGATGCAGAAACAAATTAAGTTTGCATTGCAATATCTGGCCCAACTCCAGATCTGGCATGAAGGCACAGCTCAGACCTTCAAACAAGTTGAAAAAGCAAAAAGATTTTTGGAAGACTTAAAATGGCGCTTCTTCAAGTTCAGAGAATTATCGACAGTTGGAAGCTTCTTTCCCTGTAGCCAAGAAGTTTTTAACAATCTGGCCTATGGTTTTGTTTTACATTTGAGAAATTTAAAATTTATTATGATGGATAACAAAGAGACAATATTATTTCTCTTTGGGTTCTTTACCCAACCAAGGCTCCCGAGATTCATGCCAAAGATGATCTCAAATGGCTGCCAGACTTCCCCTCATTCTTGCCATGGGATAAGTTGTCCTGAAGATTTATTTATTTATTTAATTATTTATTTATTTCAGATTTTTATATACCGGCATTCGAGACAGCAGTCACATCGTGCTGGTTCACATAAAACAGGGGTGCATAGTAAACATAACTATAACAATGGTGTTGAAAAGGCAGTTACATATAACAGGGTGATAAGAACTTGGCTGAGAAGGAAGAGAAAGGAAAAGTTATTAAATTCACACAGGTACAACGATAGAAGATAAGGATGACCATGGTGTAGTTGGAGATTAGTTAACCATGTTGGAGATTAGTTAACCATGGTATAGTTGGAGATTAGGGGTGGCTTGGAGGTGTTCGATCAATTGGCGTCCGGGAAAGCTTGTGTGCATATCCAGGTCTTTAGTCTTTTTTTGAAAGTTGAGATGCATGGTTCTGTTCTGAGATTTGAGGGGATGGATCATACACAGATACACAGATGGATCATACACAGATCATACCAGAAATGGCCTGATTAATTTTGGAGGTGTTTTTTTTCTTTTGGGTTAGGAGAAAATGGAATTATGGTAAACTATATGTTAATCTATTAGTCAAATGGAGATTTTTTTCAATATTGGGAGGGATGGTACCCATACACATTAGATATAGCCCTCATGCTCTCTGTAGGAGAGTGGTTACAATGAAAGGTTGTAGGGGAGGGGTTTGGGGAGGGAAGCTGGGGATAAGCATTATGACAAGAATGTGGTCGGTCTTTATAGGAGGTGGGTAGGAGACAAATTTGAACAGCAAATTCTCTCAGACTGGAAAGGTTTTGATAAGTGGACGGTGTGGCTAGGAGCCTCCCACTTTATTTCAGCAATGTTCTAAGGTCTTAAGCCACAAGCATTTGCAGGAGTGATTCTATAAGAATTGTATCTTGGAACATAGTTGTGCTGGGTTCCTTGATAAAAAGGAAAAAGATTATGCAGGCTTTACAAAGGCATAAAGTGACTGAAGCCTATAACCAAGAGACACATTTGTCAGAAAGTAAGCTTAAAAAAGAGTGAGTAAAAGAGTGCTTATGTACAGCTGCAAATGGTAAAAAAGGAGGAGTAGGAATTCTGTTGCATAAGAAGTTTCACTGCCATTTAATATGAGAAATAAAGGACTCAGAGGGTAGATTCCTGATTATTATTGGGAAATAGGAAGGAAATTACAATATGCAATTTATATGCCCTAAATCATTACAACTGCACATTCTTTACTGGGTTGGTGAGTACATCAATAGCAGTGACACAGGTCTTGCTTGAGGTATCAGGAGACTTCAACTGCAGACATGACCCAGAGTTGGACCAATCTAAAGATAATAACAATTTAGGTAAAAGGAGAACTAAGACAAGAGCTTATCTTTGTCAAGAGCTGCAATTAGTGGATATCTGGAGGGTGCTTAACCCAATGGACAAAGATTTTCACACATTTCTCAGGCTTATGAGTCTCTATCCAGAAATGACTATATATAGAAACATAGAAATGACGACAGAAGAAGGCCAAACGGCCCATCCAGTCTGCCCAGCAAGCTTTCACACCTATTTTTTTCTCATACTTATCTGTTACTCTTGTCCTTTATTAGTAACCTTTTTGGTTCTAGTTACCTTCCACCCCGCCATTGATGCAGAGAGCAATGATGGAGCTGCATCTAAGTGAAGTATCTAGCTTAATTGGTTAGGGGTAGTAACTGCCGCAATAAGCAAGCTACTCCCATGCTTATTTGTTTACCTAGCCTGTACAATTCAGTCCTTGTTGGTTGTTGTCTGAATATAAATCCTCTTTTCTTTATTCCCCCTTGCCGTTGAAGCAGTGAGCTGCTCTGGATATGTATTCCAAGTGAAGTATCAGGCTTAATGGATTCGGGGTAGCAACCGCCGTAACAAGCAAGCCACACCCATGCTTATTTGTTTACCCAGACTATGTAATTCAGTCCTTGTTGGCTGTTGCCTGAATGTAAATCCGCTTTTCCTCTTTCCCCCCTGCCATTGAAGCAGAGAGCCATGCTGGATATGCATTGAAAGTGAAGTATCAGTCTTTCCTCCCTGCCGTTGAAGCAGAGAGCTATGCTGCATATGCATTGAAAGTGAAGTATCATGTTAGGAATCGGTTGCTGGATACTCCTGTTGGAGGAGGAGTTAGCAATCTGTTGTAATCTGCTCCTCCAGAGGGGAGGAGTTAGAAATCTGTTAGAGAACTGCTCCTCCAGAGGGGAGGAGTTAGCAATCTGTTAGAATCTGCTATGCTGATGGGAGTAGCAATCTGTTATGAGTCACTGTGTGGCATTAGCAATCAGTTAGGGACTGGCTCCCATAGAAGGAGGAGTTTAGCAATCTGATATGCTCCATAAGCGGATCTAGCAATCTTGTTATGATATAGACTGCTGAGTTGGCAATCTGTACCAGCGGAGTGCTAGAAAGGGTACTCAGCTGGAAAGGAATGTAAATAGGTGAATCCTTGGGCCGATGGCAGATGACAACGCCCCCACCGGTTAGGCTTAGGTATGGAGACAAACACAGATAGTTCTTTTATTAGACAGGTTAGTAGAACTACCAGAGGTGGCAGTAGTGAGCTGATGTGCCCGGCAGGGCTGAAGTCCCTCAGATACTGGAACTGTGATCCCAGGGTTGCTGAGCTGTAGAAAGACTATAGATAGTGAGTAGACAGGTTATGCTGGTTACATAGCCAATAGTAGATGACATTCTCAATAGATTCTTAAGGAGGCTCAGTAGCTGGAAAGAGTTAGGCCTTCGAGAAGCGAGTACCTGGTTCCAGGGAAAGCTCTGAGAGAGTGGTGGTAACTCACGAATGTCTGTATCTGCGATAGCTTCCAGGCAGTAGAGAATCTTCAGAGTGTCCAGGAACATGGGCCCTTGAGGAGCGAGTACCACTTCCTATATGTCATCTGAAATAGTAACTCACAAATGTCTATACCTGCGATAGCTTCTAGACAGTAGAGGGTCTTCTGAGTGTTTAGGAACATGGGCCCTCGAGGAGCGAGTACCGGTTCCTTATCTGTACTCTGAAATAGTAACTCACAATGTCGGTATCTGCGATCGCTTCCAGGCAATAGAGAATCTTCAGAGGGTTTAGGAATATGGGCCCTCGAGGAGCGAGTACCTGTTCCTATCTGCAATCTGAAATAGAGAAAAGAGAGCGAGGCCCCCGAGGAGCGGGTACCCCTGGTAAGTCCGAGGAGGCAGACTAACTTGGACAAATCCGTAGCGAGTCCAAATAAAAGTCCAAATTCATGTCCTGATTTGTAGTCCTTGCTAACTCAATCTTTTAGCAAAAGTGAGGACCTTTTATGTTGGAAGCAGATGACGTCAATACAGGGGGACACCCCTGAGGTTCACGCCCTTGCTGGTATATATTTCGGAGCGTGCGCGCGAGCACCCTACATCATCAGGAACATGGCAGATCTGCAGCGTCGAGCCGGCTCGGGGATGCTGGGGAGAAGTGGCATGGAGACACCGTGGCAGCAAGCCGTCCATCAGGCCTGGAGGGAGTTGCCACAGAGGTAGAGAGGGTGGAGCGAGAGTGAAGAGCAGCCACGAATGCAACATATCAGTCTTATTTGATTTGGGGTAGTAACCACTACAACAAGCAAGCTACTCCCCCGCTTTTTTGTGAATGCAAATCCTTTTTTCCATATTTCCTCTTGCCGTTGAAGCATAGAGCAATTATGGAGTCACATTAACAGTGAGTATGTTTATTGAATAAGGGTGTTAATCTCCAGGTAGTAGCTGTCATTCCCGCAAGCCTCCCCCAAGCCTCTTCTCTTCATTCACATCCTCTAGACTTTAAGTTCAGTTATTTCCTCTATTATATCCAGACACCAAGTAGGCTTTGTAAAAGGGAGAATGCAAGGACTCATGTCATCTAATTGGTTATAGCCATGGAAATTTGTAGAACTAGGAACACTCCAGCAGAGGTGGTAGGGTTTGACTCTGAAACGGCATTTGACATGGTATCTTGGCCTTATATGTTCTCAGTTTTAAAGAGGTTTGGCTTAGAGGAAGATATACTGAGATATATATCCCTTCTGTATAATCTTCCTGTATCAAATATAGTGGCAGATGCTAACATATCTTCAATCATTCATATTAGGAGAGGGGTCAGACAAGGCTGTCCCTGTCTCCAATTTTATACATTATGTCTAATGATCCTATGATAAGGAAGATTAGTGAGGATATTGCTATAGAGGGCTTACAACTCCAGGATCAATGCTTTAGAATTGCAGTCTTTGCTGATGATGTACTGGTTTTCTTAACTAACCCCATTCAATCTCTAACAAGGGTTCTGCATAAACAGAAATATTTTGGGACTTTTTCAGGTCAAAAAAATTAACCACAATAAATTGGAGGCACTGGATGTTCTTTGAAGTTCAAAGCACAGTTGGGGGTAGAGTATTCCTCTGAGGTGGGTGTCCAAAAAGTTGAAATATTTGGGAATTATAATCCCAGAGGATGGTTGCATATATGAGACTTAGGTTAGTCCCTTGTTAAGAAAAATAACACATTTTCTTCCTGAGAAAACTTACTGTTATCAATTACAAGTCTCATCCACTTGATAAAAATGATGGAGATCCCCAAATGGCTGTATTTATGACAAATGTTTCCTATATGCTTATGAAAGAAAGTTGTGAAAAATATACATAAGGGAATACAAGAATTTATATGACATGGTAAAAAGGCAGGATTAGCTTTAACAATTATAATGAAGCCTCCTCAGCAAATTTGGTGTGGGATGTCCTGATCCAGAGATACAGCCTTGATTGTCTATTGAGGCACATTAAACATTAGAGATGTGCATTTGGTTTTCCCACCTGGACAATTAGACAATTTCAACGTTTTAAAGTTAGTGCTTACTAATGGGAGTTTGCGCGCACTAATGGGAGTTAGCACACACTAAGTCCCGTTAGTGCGCACTAACCCAAAAATTGAGGGCCCATGGAAAAAAAAAAAAACCTGAACTACGGGAAAAACAAAGTTTCCTGCGGGGGCCCAAAAATGAAGCCTGAAACAAAAAAAAAAACCCAACCTATGCACATCTCTATTAAGCATATGCTGTTAGATACTTTGGATTATACCCTTTACTTTTTTGGAAGCCTTGGCTTTCTCCTTTTCTTTACCTGCTTTGATCCAGGTGAAGGAAAAGAATGTTCCAAGAAATCTTAAAGGGTACTTGTTCTTAGATTCCACTAGGAAAGCCTGGAGTTCAGTGTGCAAAATAGTTCAGAGACTTGGCAGGCTAACTTCCCGTTTGACAATACGAGGGAATCCCCAGTTCATGCCAGGGATTGTAGATCTGATATTTAAAGCCTGGAAAGGGAAGGGGCTTAGCTTTTTACAACAATTTATAAGTGGAGATACAGGGTCAGTCCATAGTTTCCAAGAACTGCAGCAGCAGCAATCCTCATAAAGATTTTTATGCTTATATCCAAACACGGCATTATGTCAAAGAACAAATGAAACAGAACTCAGCTTTCACAGATACTAAATTCTTAGATGACATTTTGTGTAAGGAAAAGAATTGTTCCTATGCCAGCTTTAACCAGACATTGCAGAGTATTATGGGAGAGGGAGAGTTTATGAGATACACTGACAAATGGAATACATTTAAAGAAATAGAAATCACAGCACTAGAATTGAAACAATGCTTCCGCAAGATTAGATTGAACAGAGAAAACGTGGTCTTAGGGGGAGACAATTTAAGTTTCTTCACCAAATGTACTTGTCTCAATCGAGAGCATTTAAGGCTGGTATATGCAATACAGAGATCTGTATAAAATGCAAAGAGTTAAAAGGGTACATTGCAAATGGATTCTGCTCATGTGTAAAGATTCAAGAAGTTTGGAAGGAAAAGCAAGAATTTATTAGAGATATTATGACCTTTAATATGCTGCTTTGTCCAAAGGTTTGGTTGTTTGGAATTTATGACCGCCTCCGGGTATATCTGAGCAAACTACAATGTTGTTTTATGGAAAAAGTCAGTTTAATTGCCAAAAAGACAATCCTGTCCTCTTGGTTAAGTATAGACAGGCCTCTTTTGAATGTATGGAAGGCAAAAATGCTTAAACTGTTAATGTTTGAATATTTGACAGCAAGAAACCAGTACTGGAAACAATTTGATTTAATGCTGGCAACTTGCAGGATTTTATGCAAGCATTGACTCCAGATATCAGAACTTTCCATTTACAATCTTAATACTTTTGTGTTTATGCAGCCGTGTACAATTATACAACTACTTCCTTGTAATATGAAAGTACAATTCATCTAGTGCACTATCCAGAAGGATGGGGGAAGGGAGGGGATGGGGATGGGGTCTTACAGAGAGACCTAAGAACATAAGAAATTGCCATATTGGGTCAGACCAAGGGTCCATCAAGCCCAGCATCCTGTTTCCAACAGTGGCCAATCCAGGCTACAAGTACCTGACAAGTACCCAAAAACTAAATATATCCCATGCTACTGATGCTAGTAATAGCAGTGACTATCTTCCAAGTCAACTTGATTAATGGTAGGTAATGGACTTCTCCTCCAAGAACTTATCCAAATCTTTTTTAAACCCAGCTACACTAACTACTGTAACTACATCCTCTGGCAATGAATTACAGAGCTTAATTATGCATTGAGTGAAAAATAATTTTCTCCAATTTGTTTTAAATGAGTTACTTGCTAACTTCATGGAGTGCTCACTAGTCCTTTTATTATCCGGAAGAGTAGATAACCGATTCACATTTACCCGTTCAAGTCCATTTAGTGGTGTAAGGTATGGCTGCAGCTAGGATGATGGGGTGCCAACAGCAAGTAAGATGTCACTACCGTGGGCTTGTGGTTGGGGGTTGACTACAACCCGGGTGCACAGCATGTGCAATTCTTGTAAGCTGGATGAGTAGGAGCCCTCAAAGCCTGAAAACAGAGGAAATTACGATAACGCCAAAGGGGTAAGAAAGCCCTCCCCCCTCCCCTGACTCCAGTGCCATAGCCGACAATGCACTTACCCTACACTCAACTCTGTGCCACAAAACACCACTGGCTGCAGGAAGAACAATTGGTGCAAAATGAGAACTTGTTTCGGGGAGTGTGGTAGAAGGTAGTATCAGTGAGATGATGCCCATTCACCATGCAACTGGCCCATACTTGCTCCCAATGAAGGAAGACTTCTATTATTTCTTGGCAGCCAGATCAGTCTCTTCCATCTCTACCGCATACTTCCAACTGCCCAAACATATGCCTCCATAGGCATGGTATCATTGTGCCCACATGCTGCCACAGTTAATGTCTGGGGTGGAGGGGGGGAGGGCAAGTACACTTCAGTGGTGGTAAGGTGGAGTACCCCCCTGACAGCTTGCAATGGTGATAGGATGGAGCCCCTCACCTGAAGTCCAACCATGACCACCTTTCTTTGGGGTGGAGAGGCCGTACTGCTGCCTCACTCTAGTCCTGCACCAGTAACTGGGATGCTGGCCCTGCAATGGCCATGATGATGTGTGTGTGTGTGTGTGTGTGTGTGTGTGTGTGTGTATGTGTGGGTGGTGGGTAAGGAAAAGCAACAGCCCTGGCAGGCAAAATGCACACATGCTTTAAGGCCACCTGACACAGCCGCATACTCAAAGAGCCCCACAGGAGGTACCCTGCAGCCGAAGCAGAGGTATATATATTTTTTTTTTAATAAAGTTAACCCGCAACACAAGTAGGCCACCTCCCTTGGACCTTATCACACACATGCTACTGCACAGCGAAAAGCAACTCACCACCTGTCAGGCGCAACCCCCCCCCTCCTCCTCCTGCAATCCCACACTAGCCCATGAACAGGGTTCACCAAAGCAAGGACAGCATTGGCCATGCCGGAAGACAGCATGCCTGCCATCCACAACCCTGAACGAAAGGCGTACAGACAGCAGACATGACTGCAAGTAAGCATGCTCCAATTAAATGTGCTCACTGTGTTCCACATAAAAATCAAATCGCACACGAGAGCAGCCTAAGAGAGCAGACAATCCAGCAAGTGGGTCTCCCCCAAAAAAACCACACACAATGTGAGTGCTGCCCTCAGCCTGCCCCAGGCCAGGATCCAAATGTAGGGAGAAGAGCCCAAACCCCAAGATTTCCAAACTTTACCCAGCAAAACTGCTAAAAGAAGAGGCTGGAGGGCAAGCCTGTCCACCTTTAAATTCTGTTCACTGGCCCACTCCCACCAGCCTCTGCCACTTCTCTTGCTCCAGAGGCAGAGCACTTCCTGGTTGTGGCCTTCCTGCCTTATTTGGGGCGGTCAGCTCCTGTATGACTGTAGCATTTGGTAAATTGGAATATTGTTTTTCCAAAATCAATGAATGGCTGTTTTGTAACAGCCTTGTGTTGAATCTTAAAAAAAAACTGAGACTGTGTTTCTTTCATGCTCTGAAGTTAAGGGTATCCCTTCAAGTTGGGCCTTTAAAGATATTAATATCCCAATTAAATTTGAAGCCCTGGACTTAGTAATTCAATTAGATTCAACTCTTCTCTACATTCACAAACTCAGCTTCTTCTTCGTAACTGTTTTTTCAAACTTCGTATGTTACGTACTATCATCCCTAAGTTATCTCCATCTGATTTCCATGTAATTACACAGTCATTAATCCTTACTTCATTCCATTAATGTAATTCTCTTTATCTGGGTCTCCCTCAGTCCACTCTGACAGTTTTACAAGCCACTCAAAATTCAGCTGCTCATTTGGTTTCAGAAATGTCGCTTCATTCCCATATATCTCCAATTTTAGCTCACCTTCACTGGCTCCCCATACAGTGGTAGATATGTTTTAAAGTTCTTACACTAGTTTTCTAAGCAGTGAATGACCTTGCTCCCCAAAATTTACCCAGGCCTGTCAGTTATCTGCTTACGTGCCCTATTCATCAGTTTGCTTGTCATCCCTACTGTCAAATTTATACACCTAGCTCAATGCTGTAAGCGAATGTTCACCATTTCTAGTTTTCAGTTGTGGTATGAGCTCCCTGCTTTTCTCTAAACCAAGAAGGATTTATTGCATTTCAGGAAACGTTTGAAAACCCATCTGTTTCAATTACCGTTTCCTCCCTAGCTCCAGCAATAAGCGGGGTTGTGACATTTCAGGTTAAATGAAAAGGCTTTTATTTTTTATTTTTTGCTTTGTTTGTTATGTTGGTTTTATTTTTATTTTTATTAATTGTAATTGTTGTATTATGCATTTCTACTATGCATGCTTATGGTAAGTGGATCAGCGAGGCTATAAATTTAATAAATAAATAAATATATAACTTTCAGAAAATAAGATGGCTTGTGATTTTTCAGGCATACTACATTTTATTTCATGAAATTGCCTACCAATGAGTTGCTTTTGCATGCATTTACATGCATTTGCAAATAATTTATATGCACAGCATACAATATAGGCAATATTTGGGGTAAAATAACACAAAGTATTGAAAATACCATGTTATCACTATATGGTAAATTATGCTTGCCCTGCAGTTTCTGCCTAATGCGTCTTAGGAAATATACCTCTGTTCGGTCTCCCTAACCTCTTTTTTAACAATTTTGAATAAGATGTGAAGGGATATTGCTCCACTTGTATTCCTTCTTTGTTATCTTCCATAGTGAGGTCTAATTAGAGTGCATGTTTTGTAGTTTTCTGCTTTGTCTCTGAATGATTATGATTTATGGATTATCTGTATTTACTGTATAAACCTGCTCATTTTTCTTTGTTCAAAAATTTTTGAATGTAAACTGATGAATGTGAAATGTAATAAAGAAATGATGCAGATAAAAACTCAAGTATGCAAATTACCTCTATTACTGCAGGACAACTGATGCATGTTAAATAGTGCAAAAGTTAACACAAGCTTGTTCATGCAAAAAATGTAACAACATCTCCAGAGGTATAGTTACGTTTTTATATTAATACATATGCTAATTTGGGCACTCTGGCACATTTTGTATATCATTATTTTGTAAATACAGCAGTCAAATGACTGTTAATGAATGCATTGAACTGGTGTGCTATGCTGTGTTACCATGCCAATCTTAGTGTCGCTTTTTATTCTCATAATGCTTCTAGTCTAGGAAATCCTTTAGGAAAAGGGAATTGATCAAATCTTTTCTTGCTCTTAGCCTTGAAAAGTCACACCTCTTGTGTATGGCTAATAACCACGGGGACTATATTTTTAGTGAAATATACATGCCAGCTTCCTTCACCCAGCCATCAAGATTTTTGTCAACTTCAAAGGATAAATATGAGGCACTGTTTCTCGTATGCATTCTTTGACATATGCATGTATTCTATGCCAGCTGTGTGCACAGTTTGCATATCATTGTTAGTATGTCTTTAGGAGCACAAAAATATTATATTTAAAAAAAGAAAAACTTCTATTTTTACCTCTCTCCTGCAGAGGAGGGGAGGGGGTAGAGGGTAGCCATGACCCTGATGACTCTTTAGGAGGGATGTCTTTGGGTCCTGATCCAACCTTGGAGGATCTTCTGCTGATCCTGCCACATCTCTTAGAAGTACAGAATGAGCATTGCTGGGTGAGGCTGAAAAATAAGTACAGTAAGGCTTGCTCACAGATAGCACAGAATGTAGTAGGTGCAAAGCAGGTAACATAAATTGTAGGGATGTGAATCGTTTTTTGACGATTTAAAATATCGTCCGATATATTTTAAATCGTCAAAAATCGTTAGGGCCACGATACAATACCAATTACCCCGATTTATCGTCAAAAAATCGTAAATCGGGGAAAGGGGGAGGGCAGGAAAACCGGCACACTAAAACACCCTAAAACCCACCCCCGACCCTTTAAATTAAATCCCCCACCCTCCCGAACCCCCCCCCCAAATGCCTTAAATTACCTGGGGTCCAGCGGCACACTAAAACACGGCACACTAAAACCCCCTAAAACCCACCCCGACCCTTTAAATTAAATCCCCCACCCTCCCGAACCCCCCCCCCAAATGCCTTAAATTACCTGGGGGTCCGTAGCGGCGGTCCGTAGCTTAAATTACCTCCGTAGCCTTAAATTACCTCCGTAGCGGCGGTCCGTAGCTAAATCGGGGGAAGGGGGAGAGCAGGAAACCGGCACACTAAATCGTGTAGTCTTCAGCCGGCGCCATTTTGCAAAATGGCCGCCACAAAATGGCGGCGGCCATAGACCAAAATGATTCGACGCAGGAGGTCGTTCCGGACCCCCGCTGGACTTTTGGCAAGTCTTGTGGGGGTCAGGAGGCCCCCCCCAAGCTGGCCAAAAGTTCCTGGGGGTCCAGTGGGGGTCCGGGAGCGATCTCCTGCCGGCGCCATTTTCCGTACGGAAAACGATTTGCGGCAGGAGATCACTCCTGGACCCCCGCTGGACCCCCAGGAACTTTTGGCCAGCTTGGGGGGGCCTCCTGACCCCCACAAGACTTGCCAAAAGTCCAGCGGGGGTCCGGAACGACCTCCTGCATCGAATCGTTTTGGTCTATGGCTGCCGCCATTTTGCGGTGGCCATTTTGCAAAATGGCGCCGGCTGAAGACTACACGATTTAGTGTGCCACTACGGAGGTAATTTAAGCTACGGACCCCCAGGTAATTTAAGGCATTTGGGGGGGGGGGGTTCGGGAGGGTGGGGGATTTAATTTAAAGGGTCGGGGTGGGTTTTAGGGGGTTTTAGTGTGCCGTGTTTTAGTGTGCCGCTGGACCCCCAGGTAATTTAAGGCATTTGGGGGGGGTTCGGGAGGGTGGGGGATTTAATTTAAAGGGTTGGGGGTGGGTTTTAGGGGGTTTTAGTGTGCCGGCTCACGATTTTAACGATTTTCACGATACTTTACACACCCAAACGGCAACAATACGATTCCCTCCCCCTCCCAGCCGAAATCGATCGTTAAGACGATCGAGGACACGATTCACATCTCTAATAAATTGTCTCCTGGTAAATTTAATCAGATAATTTTGTCTGGTTTACTATATCTAGATGTTGAATCTGAATAACTTTCAGTTGAATGTCCGGTCTAAAGTCAAAGTCATACAATTAACTTAGGTCTGCCATGTGGCTGACTAGAGATACCCAGGTAACCTTGGCCAGCTGAATACAGTACCAACTGGCCAAAGATGAAATGAGCCCTGGGGATATCCTATGTGCTATTTTTTTTATCTGAACAGCAACTTGCCTTGCAAAATGTAGCCGGTCAGCATGAAAGGGGTATGTGCGTGGCAGAGGGAGGGAGGGAGGGGGTGAAGAACATTTGAAATGCTTATGTTTATTTGTCTATCATCCAGATTTAAGCAGAAAAACCTTTTAAAGATTGACCCTAGTACATTTATCTTCACCTCCAATAGAGGGTAGCTGGTTACATTCTGAGCAAGCTCCAGGCAATGCATTTATCCAGTGGTGGCAAACCTATGCATTTCATAACACTGACCCTCTGGAAAAGCTGCTGAATGCTTTGCATAGTTGGGAAATGAGAAGAAGTAGAAAGTAATTCAGATAATAAGGGGTAACAATTGCACTAGGACGAATATCTATTTTTTTCCTAGGAGTTCTCAGCTAATTTTTAAAGTGCTGGAAACTAAAAATGTACAAGTATGAGTCAGATGTAGCAGATATCTTTTTACTTTTTGCATGATCAGAAAAAAATGCATCTAATGAGGAACCTAAGAAAACTCTGCTGTGCTATGCAGCAGTCCAATTTTGCTCTCCCTTGATATACTCTATAAAAGCGCTTTTTTTAGATGATTACATTTTCCAGTGTTGTAACTGTAATGGCCTATAATTTTGAATAAACATGAGCAGTTAAATTAAATGATTGTTTTATGGAAATTGCTTTGGCTCTTGGCCAGCTCTTTTCAGGGTACAGTTATTATGCAAATTTGAACAACTTTTAGCTAACAATTACATTAGACAACAATACCAATACTGTAATAGTACCTCATTGAATTAAACCAGAAATAATTACTAGTGAATTAAATTAAAACTTAAGATATATTTGACATTAATTCCCCATCAGTGTAAGATGATATTTTTCACATAATTTCCCTACTTCTCATTTTATGTTGCTATGTTTCAAATATTATCTTAGCTCATCTTTGGACAGAAGAAAAACTGTTCTCAGTGAATGAAGGAAGAGAAAACCTCCAGACAATATTGCATTTTAAAAGAGTGAGAATAAATTGTTACAAGTCATTCAGTTATAGTATTTGTTTTCTAGAATTATGTATTTCACAATATATTTCTGCTTACAGCACTGAGCAATGTGTACCTTGTTCACTAACATATAAATATTAAAATAAATCATTAACAGATAAAGACATTCTGAATCATCCACACTGCCAAGGTACGACATTACACATACTACTTGATTTTGTTGTCCCCTTCAATTTTGCACTACTAAGAATCTTCTGTGCAATCTCATGCCTTTTGACAGCACCCAGGCCTGAATTTCGCACTAAGCAGTGGAGGTAACAGCTTAGGGATACTGGACTTAATGGGACGCCTCATCTTCTGATCTGTGTCACTTTCTAAGTGGTAGTAGTGTCCCATTGACCCTGGCTCTTTAAAGGTTCAGATCATTGTGGGTTATTGGAATTAGGACTGCTGCGCTGCCCCCTGTTCTTTTAAGGAAGAATGAGAAGTCAGATGCTTCCACGCAGGAAACTTCTGCCCCTTTCATGGTGGCATATCTTCAGAGAGGGCCACCACATGTTTCCCCCCCCCCCCCCCCCCCCCCCCATTCCATTGCCTGAGAACAACAAACAGGTAAATCTGGTTCATCTCATTTTTAGGTTGCTTTGTGCATATACCATGCTTTATGCTACTCCTGAGTTTACCTTCATCCATATCCATTTGCTTTAGAACTTGTTTTCACTGCAATATTTATTTTAAATCTCCTTCCTACCTTCATCGCAGACAAATACATTAAGGAACCAAGGTTTTCCCATGTAGGTCTTATGTGATAGAGCCTACACATTTTTGGTAGCCCTCCTCTAGATGTCTCTTTCAAGGCACAGTCACACCTCTTAAGACGCAGGCACAATGCTTCACATGGATTGTCACATAATTTGTCACAAGATAAGAAGCATCACTATTTTCTCTTCTGATAGTTTTATCTCCCAGTATGAATTCTAGCATTTCACTGACTTTCTCACTAACTCAACTAAGGAAATCAGATTTAATAAGCCCAAGATCTCTTTTCTGTTTGGTGGTCTTTAGTAGGGATGTGCAGGAGAACATTTTTTCACTTTAAGGGTGGGGGTGGTGTTTTGGGATTTGGTTTGATTGATGTTTGTTTCAGTTCAGTTGGCAATCTGTAATAACATTTTAAAACTAAAAAAAATCCAAAAAAGAAACACCTTCCTATCGAACAGTGAACCCCCCACTGCCCCCTTACACCTTTACCTCGTCCATGGCTCTCCAAAGATAATGGCAGGAGTGATCCCCGATCATTCACCGGATCCACTTAAGAAATGGCGCTGGTCTTAGGGACAGTCAGCACCAAGTTTTTTTATGGACTTAAAATAATATGTTCCTACCCCCTTCATTCTCTGAAGGCCCATGTAAAGTCTTGCAGGCAGCCACAGGGAAGCCTTTTATATATATATATATATATATATATATATATATATATATATATATATATATATTTATCAGAAAATAGTGTGCACTATTTGCTGAAATGAAAAATCCAAACTTTTTTGGGTGTTTCAGAAGTACTCAAGATTAATTTTGGTTGAAATAAACTAAACCAACACATGATTTTTTTTGGTAGGTTCTGATTGCACATTCATTTGAAATGAATGCACACACCTAGTCTTTATTATGCCATCCTTGTCCTATAGTACTTCCCTGTGTTACTGCAACCCAAATTCAGAACTGTTTCATTTAATACTGTTTGCTATACTCTTAACCAATCCTGCAGCAGATATTTCTGCTCTCTAGATATTGGTAGTCTTTCATTTTAGCACTCCTGCAATGCCACGTATGATAGAATAGAGCCTGTCTTCTGGTAATTCTTGTTGCCTCTGCATGAACACCACTTAATTGTTACTGGTTTTGATCTATGACTGCATAGTCTGCTGGAGCCTGGAGGTGTGACTCCAAAGCCAAGAGTGGGAGGTCCATGGACAAGAGACTGATGGGTACTAACTGAAACAGGAACAGGTGTCTTCTGCCTGTGATGCCACTTTCCCCTCGGATTGAACCCTCAGTTCCTGGTGGCCAATAGGACTTGGACATGAAAAACAGGAAACACAAGGCACCCAAACCTGAAGATATGAAGGCGCCCACAAAAGAAGGGCAGGGCCACTGCAGGAAAACCTGGAGACATGAAGGCACCAATACAAGCAGTACAGGATTACTGCAGGTGGACTGGATACACAGAGGAAACTAGGATCAAACAGGAACACAGGATACATAAAGCAATCTAGGAATAAAACAGAAACATGAAATGTAGGGCTGAGATTATGACCAAATATAGTACCATGAAGACCAAGCTTTATCAAAATGCAGATTGTGAGCCTGGAATATAATTATGTCCAAACAGGAACAAGATGGCTGCCAGCAGGACGTGTGGCCCACAGAAATGGGAGGACTAACCAGAATGTCCAAGCGGTCCAACCAAAGAACTCTTCTGGAGAGAGAAAAGAACTATCCACAGGACCTCACATAATCTAGTTTCCTACTATAGAATCTACCATGTATTGTTTATGAATCTACTCTTTAGGATGGTGTCAGAGGCCTTTTAAAAATTTAAATCAAATATATACACTTTTCTTTCTTGATATAGGAGAAAATTTTGAGAAGCCCACACAGATGTAAAGAATATGGGTACTTTTACTAGGTATACTTTGTACCTAATTTTTAAATTGAAATTACACTGGCAGTTTCCCTTTGAAAATTAATGTAAATACATCAACTAAAAATGTCTGCATGTAATCTGTGCAGGTATTCAAAGGGGTGGGGATACATTGTGTATGTAGCTTTAAAAAATCAGTACAGAAACTGTTTTAAACACCAAGCTAACCCACCAAGGGAAACACCTCTTTGTTATCCTCTTTTTTCATGCTGTTGATACAATACTCAGGTAACTAAGGTTCTGCCTTGTTTCTCTGTTGTTGATTGGACTGCTGCTGCTGTTTCCAATTGGGGGTCCTGGTGAGCTCTGTTCCCAAGGGTGATATCATAAATCCATTCATTTTATCAACACTGTTCTATATCTAGGGAAGGTCAGTAGGAGAGTCCTCACTGAAGAGTCCTCATCAAAGGTCCATACCAAAATACCAGTCCATTTGTGCATACTTTTGTGTGGACAAAGAATTTTTTATTCTACAGATTTTTGGTATCTAATAAGCTTTTCTTAACATTTCTCTGTGTTAGCTCATGGCTACTGGGAATGACCAGTGAAGGGGCTATGCATGGAGTATACTGATCAGCTTGGAACCTGGAATTTACTACCACTAACCTCAGCATGAGAATTTATGCAACATTATTCCAGTTATAACTAGAAGAGATAGTTTTGGAGAATTAAACTGTGTTGTATTAGTATTGTGTACCCTTGTGTTGGGGTGAGGTTGATGCAACCTACAGGGTAGACCCTGTAGGTCCTCACTACCAACTGGTAGCACAGATGGGGCAGAGGCTGGGCTGGAGCTTTGCTTGCACCAACCTCTTTCCACTTGGGTTGAGCCTTTGGGTTCCAGTATCTGGCAAGTCTTAGGTGACAGTCTTTGAGATGTAGGCAGAAAAGTAGATTTGGTGTCAGGCTGAGGTCAGAGGCAGATGGCAGGTAGGGACATTGAGAGTCCAGGCTATAGTCAGTGGCAGATGGCAGGCAAGGGAGGTTGTAGTCCAGGTTGTGGTCTGAGGCAGGCAGTAAACAAGAGTAGTAAGGCATAGGCTAAGGTCAGTTCTGAAAATTAGTCCGAGGACAGGCCAAGCTAGGAGCAAGGAAGCCAAAGCTCTAGAGATGAAGGTAGGGCTGGACAAGATTGGAGAGATGAGGGCAAGACTGAAGGACCAAGGCAAGGCTGAAAGAAAAAAAGCAAGGCTGAAGATGAATGAAAAGCTGAAGCAGCAACTCATACTACTGTGAAGGTAGTCGACCTGTTGCTGAGGTGACTTCTGGCAAAGAGAAGGGCCCTTATAAAAGATGAAGCTGTTGATGTCATCCAGAGGTGCAATGGCTATGTTCTCTTCATGGGCCCTTTATAGGAAGATCTCTGATGCATGCGCATGTCTAAGGATACAAGTGCAGTATGTGATAGTGGCATCCCTCACCACATAAGAACATAAGAAATTCCCATACTGGGTCAGACCAAGGGTCCATCAAGCCCAGCATCTTGACTCCAACAGTGGCCAATCCAGGCTACAAGTACCTGGCAAGTACCCAAAAACTAAATATTTCCCATGCTACTGTCTGATGCTACTAATAGCAGTGGCTATCTTCCAAGTCAACTTGATTAATAGCAAGTAATGGACTTCTCCTCCAAGAACGTATCCAAACATTTTTAAACCCAGCTACACTAACTGCACTAACCATATCCCCTGGCAACAAATTACAGAGTTTAATTGTGCATTGAGTGAAAAATAATTTTCTCTGATTAGTTTTAAATGTGCTACATGGAGAGGTGATGTTCCTGGCTGCATGGATCGGCAACGGAAACCTGACTCAATACCATCGTGAGAATGAGCTGGCTTGTAGGGTCAGCACTCAAGCCAGCAAATGTAACATGTTGCTCATCCCAAAGATATTTTGCAATATAATAATCTTATTAAAATCCTTCTTTCTCAAAAGAATTCATCATTGCTTACTATGGTTCAATTTCTATCATCACTAAATAATGGCCTTGTGAATGTTAGATCAATGATGTCTTACTATGCAGTAATTAAGGATTTAATTTTATCCTGTAACCTTGGCTCAAAGATACTGATACCTTTTGTCTAGTGCAGGCTTCTCCTTCAATCTTCATCTTTCTCTTTAAATATTGGAAGCTGAAGGCTGGTGGTGGGGTGGTAGTTTTATTTCATAAGTCAATTAAATATAAGGAATTATCACTAAGAGCTTTTACTGGGATTGAAACTTTGGTAATTCAAATTGATTACAGTACTACTTAAACCTACCTTTTGATTTATAACCATCCTCTCAAATCATTCACTTTCAGAAATGATTGAATTAATCTTAGTTATAGCTATAAAATATGAACATCGTATTGTTTTGAAAGAGTTTAATATGCAATCTAATTTGCAATAAATCAGCTATTACCTTCTTTTTGTATTGAATATCTGATCTTAAACTTCTACCGTAGGTTAATATACCAGCACATTCAGTTGGACATATATTAGCTCTTAATTTTTTCTTCACACAATATTCTGATTGAATCCAACTGTCTGTATTTAGCCCCTCTAATGCAGGGGTGCTCAAACTGGTCCTACAGGCTTTCCCTGTTAGTCAAATTTTCAGAATATCCCTAATGAATATGCATGAGAAATATCTGCATACCTGACTGGCTGGGGGCCTGATTGGTTTGAGCACTCCTGCTCTAATGAAGTGACCACTATCTAGTATGGTTTTCCTTACAAATGTATTTATTGATCCCTTCTGATTCTAAATCTATAGGGTCCATTATTCAACCATATCGGGCTAGATAGCTAAATGGACTATAACATATCTGGCTAAGTTACATGGAACCTTGAGCGGAATGGCTATGTTGCTGAATATTGATGCACAAATCGCTACTTAGCCGGATATGTTATATCTGGCTACGTTAGACCAGCTATAAGCAGATAAGAGCAAATATCACTACTTATCCTGCTAAATTAACTGGATAAGAAGCGCCACCCTGATCCGCTCTCTGCCTGTCCACTTTCTTTGTGGCTAAAAAATAGCCAGATAAGTGACTTGTCCGGCTATTGAGGCCTGAACGCACTTTGAAAATGCCACCTATAGTGTCTTATAGGAACATAACATATTGATTGGAAGGAAATAGTTTCTCTCAATCTTCAGATGGTTTTTCTAACATTCTACTGGCTAGAAAAGTGGATATTTGGTGTGATGCAATTTAAAAAGCAGCTTCTGTGAGGCATCGTACAATAAACTCAGCCTTCTCTCAGGCCTGGTTTCATTTTGGACTTGGCTGCTTAGAAGATAGGCTTGCCAATTTGAAAGAAAATGGTGGAAATAGAAAATAGACCATATTTAAAGGATATGCAAAATTGCTTATAAGTGCTATCACTTAGCAATTAACGGCAAAAATGATTAATGATTAAATCAGTGGTAATCCCTCAAAACAATTTAGGGCAGTTATGCAATTTGCTAGTAGGACAAATTAATTACCTGTTTACAGTTCTAGTCTGATAGCAAATGCATTTGCAGGTTTTTTGACAATAAAATTCCAGGGATCCTGAATAAATATTTGGGTTTTAGACCCTCTCCAGAATAGCATTAGAGGCTCAAGTGGGACAGTATGGAAACAATACTTCCTACATTACTACACAAAATACATTTTCTAAATGTAATATTATATCACTTGTTTCTTTTGAGAAGCATTTATGTATGATTAGTTAGACCCCATTCCCACAAATTTGGTAAAAGAAAAAGAACTTGGACTTTCAAAATGGTTATCATTTATAGTCAATATTAATTTGCCAGAGGGTCATGTTGCACCTTCTTTGTGGGAATCTAGGGTTCACCTACTTCTTTAAGAAGACTCCATGAATGCATCTGTGATTAGTAATTATCATTTAGATTCAAACTGAACTTCAGAGGGCATGGGAAATAAATATTTTTAAATAAGTAAATATTGTATTTCTTTCCAAGGTCATTGCTGACTAATTTAATGATTTTGTAAGGAAGACTAACACATTTCATCCACGGTAGAAAATATTTAGGAAGGAACATAATACTGAGATATATACACACAGGGCCTCATTTTCCAAGAAGTTACCATGTGTGATAATTCCCCAAATTATGCTAACAGCAGTTAGCTCAGGAGAGAGAGAGAAAGAGAGAGAGAGAGAGAGAGAGAGAGAGAGAGAGAGAGACTTACCATGGTGCTACCTCCCTAGACAGGTATTTGTATCCCTATGGGAGGCCCACCTAGTAACTCGAGGTGAGGGTTAAGTATTAGTGTAGGGGGTTAGGGCTCACTTTCACATTCAACATGAGATGTACGAACAGAACAGTGGTCTCTTGTGAAGATTTGCTGGCCTTCGGAGTGAGGAAACTCACTCCAAGATGAGATTTGTGCAATGTTCTCTCCACCTAGCTTGTTGTTACCCAGGTAGAGAGTCCATCAAGCTAGGTTGAGAGAACTTTGCACAAATCTCATCTTGGAGTGAGTTTCCTCACTCCGTAGGTCATCAAATCTTCACAAGAGACCACTCTTCTGTTCGTACGTCTCACGTTGAATGTGAAAGTAGGCCCTAACCCCCTACACTAATACTTAACCCTCACCTCGAGTTACTAGGTGGGCCTCCCATAGGGATACAAATACCTGTCTAGGGAGGAGGCACCATGGTAAGGTGCTCTCTCTCTTTCTCTCTCCTGTGAAACAGGCCTGTCAGAAAACATCATGATCCATGATATACTGGCAATGTAGCCCAAATTGGGCTAATAGTGCAAGTTGTGATAACAGCCTTTCACATAACTGATATCACAATTTGTGATGCACATGCTTATTAGCATAAGGTACACCCCTTTTTGGTGTACCTTATGCTGATGCATTGGTGCGATACCAATGCGATATTGGAAAATGAGGCCCACAGTTTGAAAGAGTAAAGAATAGCAAATACCAGGACCAGATGGTATTCATTCCAGAGTTCCAAAAGGACCAGATGGAACTCATCCCAGAGTTCTGAAGGACTAAAAAATGAAATTTCAGACTTGTTTCTGGTGATTTGCAATCTATAGTATAATTTAAAACAGTCAAAATACTAGAAGACTAGAGGGTGACAAATGTGATGTCAGTTATTCTAAAAAAAAAAATTACTAACCACATAAATAGACATGGTTTAATGGAAGACAGTCAACATGGTTTTTGCAAAAAGAAGTTTTGCTTTATCCATTTACTAGATTTTTTTAAAAGTATAAATAAACATGCAGATATAGTTGATACATTTGAGTATAGTGTATTTGGATTTTAAGAAGGCATTTAACAAGGTCCTTCATGAGATACTCTTCAGGAAACTGGGAGCTTATGGGATTGGAGCCTGTATCCTATTGTGGCTTGGTAACTGGATAAAATACAGGAAAAAGGGGATAGAACTAAATGGTCAGTTTTCCTGAAGGAGAAAGGTAAACAGTGGCGTGTTCCAGGGATCTGTATTGGGACCTGTGATATTTAAACATATAAACATATAGATATAGATATAGAAACAAATAAACATATACATGAAGGCAGAAAAGTACCAAATGATCCAACCAGTCTGCCCAGCAAGCTTAGGCTAGTATCTCCCACACTGTGCATGTTACCCCCATGCTTATCAGTTTCCCAAACCATAAAAGTCAGGGCCCTCACTGGATGCTGTTTGAATCCAATTTCCCTTTACCCTTGTCGTGGAAGTAGAGAGCAATGTTGGAGTTGCATCAAAAGTAACAGGCTTATTGGTTAAGGGTAGTAAAAGCAGAATCAGTAAGTTGCCCCATGCTTATTAGTTGTCCAAAATGTAAAAGTAGAGGCCCTCCTTAGTTGCTGTCTGAATCCAATTACCCTTTTCCCACTGTCACTGAAACAGAGAGCAATGATGGAGTTGCATTAACATACAAATATACAGTGCCTGAGTGAAATTTACAAAAATGTTTTATTGAAAATGTTTTTAAAATGTATAGTTGTTTATATTACCTTTTTGTGGCATTAGGGTTGCGTAGTCTAATTTAGGTCTTTTGTTTTGCAGTGCTCCCTAGCTTTAAACATCTATTTAGTGTGACACGTGCCTCTTGGCTTTAAACTCATTATAGCTCTTGTTGTAAAAATCTTTTCTTAAGGAGAAGCTATACACCATTTGACACACAATTTTATGACAACCATTTGGCTGATTGAAGAAAAAGTTGGTGCAACCACTTTGTGTTATGCAAATAGGGGTAGATTTTAAAAAAGGATGCGTGATTTTATAACATGCACGCGCTGTTGTATGCATGTTATAAAATTGTGGGTGGCGTGCGCAAGGGGGGCAGACATAGGCCAAAATCACGCAGCGACACACCGTCTGGCTTCTCCAGTTCCAACCCAGTCCATTTCATTTAAGGAGGAAACTTACCTACCCCCTATTCTAACCTCCCTTTCCCTTCCCCTATCCTACCCGCCCCCTATCCTAACCTAGGTACCCCAAATTTTTTTTTTTTTACCTTTTACTCCTGCAAAGCAGCTGTAGCAAGTTATGTGTGCCGGCACCAGCACAGCAACAAATGGCCTCTAGCCCCGCCATGGCTCCCCCTACCCCGGACTGCCCCTCTGCGAAGGCCCGGCTCTTGTGCACATAACAGGGGTTACATGCGTGGCCAGGCCCCTTTTAAAATGCACACAGCGTGCGCAAGGCCTGGCCACGCACATAACCCCTTGTTTTACGCACGCGGGCCATTAAAAATCAGGCCGATAGGTTTTGTTTCACTTGTATATGTTTTGTGTGCAAATTGTTATGTTGTTTTTAGATTCTTGTTTATATGTATTAGGGATGTGAATCATTTTTATAATGAATTGAAATATCGTACAATATTTCTTAATTCGTTATATATTGGTTAAAACAAGAAACAAACAAATTTTCCCCTGAATTTTCGTGAAAATCGTTTTTCAATTTTCTAACAAAACCGTTTATTTTTATTTTTTGTTACTTTTTGTTATTTTTATTAGTGCGCGCTAAGCGGAAAAACAATTTTTTACTAAAAAAAAAATGCCGATCCGCGGGAAAACGAGATTTTCCCGTGGCCACACAAACCCGAAAGTTCAAACGATCGGGCACCCGAATCACATCCCTAGTATGTATATGTCCCTTGAGAAATCTAGCCTGTGTTTTAGCAAAACTCTGGCCTACAGTTGGGATTATGTGTGTTTTTATTTTGCTTATGTACACATATTAGATATATTAAAATTTTGCTATACATTTAAAAAAAAAAGTTCAGTACAAATTTTTGGTAAATTTTTTCAGGCACTTTATATTTCTATAATTGTATTTGACAAGTGCTAGTTGATTATACCTTCCAGTATTATTTACTATGGTGGTTGCATTAACAGTATCAAGGCTTATTTGTTAGGGGTAGCAACCGCTACACCAGCAATTTACTGCCATGCACTCTTTTCTTCATTTCCATCCCTAGCCTTTAGGGATCCACAGTGCTGATCCCATTTCCCTTTGAATTCCTCTTCTTCTTCACCACCTCTTCCAGAAGAGCATTCCAGGTATTCAACACCCTCTCCATGAAGATATATTTCCTGAGAATGGTTCTGAGTATCCCTCGCTGGAGTTTCATTTCATGACCCCCTAGTTCTCTATTGATTTCTTTTCAATGGAAAAGGTTTGGCAATTGTACATCATTGAAACCTTTCAGGTATCAAAAGGTCTATATCATATCTCCACTGCACCTCTTCTCTTCCAGGGTATGGATATTGAGATTCTTCAGCCTCTCCTCATAAGTCTTCCGATACTGACCCCACACTCTTTTGGCCAGTCTTCTTTGGACTATCTCTATCCTGTCTTTATCCTTTTTTAGATATGAGCACCAGACTGAACACAATAATCCAGGTGATACCTCATCAACAATCTGTACAAGGGCATTATAGCCTCTTTTTCTTACTGGTTATACCTCTCTCTATGCGGCCCAGTATTCTTCTGTTTTTAGCTATCGTCTTGTCACATTGTTTCACTGCCTTCATATCACCAGACACTATTACACTATGGTCCCTCTCCCAGTCTGTGTGCAATAGTCTTTCACCGACCATCACATATAGCTCTTTTGGATTACCGCACCCCAAATGCATGACTCTGTACTTCTTGGCATTGAATCATTGCTGGCAAATCCTTGACCAGTCTTCAAGCTTTCTTAAATCACTTTTCATTTTCTCTACTCCTTCTCGCATGTCCACTCTCTTGCAGATCTTAGTGACATCTGCAAATAGACAAACTTTACCAGTAGTAGTCCCCAAACCAAACCCTGTGGCACTCCACTTAACACTATTTTTTCTTCATAGTAGGTTCCATTTGCCATTATACATTTCTCCTGTCAGTCAACTAGTTTGCAATCCACGCTACTACCTTGGCACCCATTCCCAAGCTTCTCACGTTGTTCATGAGTCTCCTATATGGGACTGTATCAAGTAAATCACATTGAGGATTCTTCCATGATCCAATCCTCTAGTCACCCAATCAAAAAAAATCAATCAGATTTGTCTGACAGGACCTTCCCCTAGTGAATCCATGCTGCCTTGGGTTGAGCACTATCATTTCCTTCAGCAGTGTCTCCATTAATTTTCTCACCACCAAGATGAGGCTAACCATCCTGTAATTTCCAATCTCCTCTCTGCTCCCTCTCTTGTGAAGTCGGACCACCACTGCTCTCCTCCAATCTCACGGCACCACTCCCATTTCCAGGGATCTATTGAGCAGATTTTTCAGCAGACCTGCCAGCATGTCTCTGAGCTCCCTCAGTATTCTGGGATGTACCTTATCTGGCCCCATGGCCTTGTCCACATTCAGTTTTCCTAGCTCTTCCCATATATAATCTTCTGTAAATGGAGTTTCGTCTACTCCACTCCCATCTACAGTCTTGTCAACTAGTGATGGTCCTTATACAGGGTCTTCTTTAGTGAACACCAAACTGAACTATTTGTTTAATATTTTGGCCATTTCTTCGTTTCTCTCCACACATTGATCTTTGTCACCTTTTAGTTTCACTATATCATTTTGGACCTTTCTCTTTTCTCTGATACATCTGAAAAATGTTTTATCACCTTGCTTTACCTCTTTGGCAATCCATAAGAACATAAGAACATACTGGGTCAGACCAAGGGTCCATCAAGCCCAGCCTCTTGTTTCCAACAGAGGCCAAACCAGCCCATAAGAACCTGGCAAGTACCCATGCTATTGATGCCAGTAATAGCAGAAGCCATTCCCTAAGTCAACTTTATTAAAGCAGTTAATGGACATCTCCTCCAAGAAATTATCCAAACCTGTTGCAGATCCATAGGCGGGAGCACTAGGGGGTGCTCCCGATTCCAGGGAGATGTGTGCCCTTGTGGTGTGACAAACCCCTTCTGGGCAGACAGGAGGAATCTGAGGACCCTGACCCTCCACCGGACCTGCACACTCGGTGAGGCCACCAATACAATTGTAGTCTCTGAGTAGTCCTATGACTACTCCAAGCATTTTTGGACCTGCCGCTGGGTAACGGCAAAGAGTGGCAGGCTGGACAGTGGACAAGGGCAGGCGGAGACATCTGTTGCTGGATGAGGGATAAAGACACTGATGAGACACAGACTAGGAACTGGAACACAGGTGATGAAGACTCTAGGATCTATGCTGAAACGCGTTCTCCACAGCCAGCTAAGGCCAGGCGCGGACCACGCCATGGACAGGTAAAGAAGAGTTCATTTGAGGACAGAGGCAAAGAGAGAAGCAGACACAAGGGCTCCGATGACCTGAAGCAGATACAGATTCAAATTCAGATCCAGATTCAGATTTCAGAACAAAGGTCCCGGAAGTTGTGCTGCCAATCGGAAGAAGACATCTGAGAGGAGGTCAGGAATAACAGGAACAAGGTTGAGGTCTTGAAGGAAGATGGAGACTTCTTGGCGATGGTAGATGGAAGAGTCCCACCGAGTGCCCTACACACCCCAGCCAGGATGGTAGCGGACCACTCGGACTACTGCGTGCCCTACACAACCCCGCCAGGCTTGTTGCAGACCATGCAGGGATGGAACGAGTGAAGAATCAGGAGACATTGGACATGAAGGACAACTGGACATCAAAGACAAAGGACATCAGGAATGCTGGGACATTGAGGACATCAAAGACAGAAGGCATCAGGGAACGAAGAGACAAGATGGTCATCCAGTGAAGAAACCAGGAACGAAGAACATCAAGGGATCCCAGGACGAAGACAAGAAAGCCAAGCAAGAGCAGGAAGCCGAGAGTCCAGGAAGAACTCACTCCTTGCCAAGGCAAAGCTGGAATGAAGGCAAGAGGCTTTTGTAGGCTGAAGAAGATGGCGTTCTCTATGATGTCATCAGGTGGGGCCAGGAGGGCCTCTCCCTCACTGGCTCTTTAAAGCCAGAGAGGAGGCATGGCCCCGCACCTAAAGAATCAGGAAGAGGAGGACTGCAGGACCCTGGACAGCGGCCCTGAAGATGCTGAAGAGAGGGGGAGACGAAGCAGGCCTTGACCAGGCCCGACGTGGGAGGTGGTGTCCTACTGCAAAGAGGAGATCCGGGGGTGGCTCCAGGCCGCAGAAGAGGACAATGATGTCAGCGGCTCTTCAGCCACATGGAAATGGTGATGGCGGCATTCTGCCACTGAAGAACAGGCCTCCAGGCCTGTGGAAAGATGGCAGCCAATGAGCAGCAGAGGAGAAGACTGGCGTTGCTCCATGCTGCGAGAGAGAACCGGCATGGCTCCTGCCGCACCGGCATGACGGCAGGGGAGTTCCTAACTTCCTGAAGCTCCCTGAAACCTATCTTCACATCCCAGTCCATCAGGATCACCAGCACTCCTGCGCTTCACAATATTGGGCCACCATTACCAGTTCCGGGTGCTTCCCTTTGGCTTGGCAACTGCCCCCAGGATCTTCACCAAAATTATGGTGGGTGTGGCAGCTGCACTGAGAAAGGAAGGAATCCTGGTACATCCTTACCTGGATGACTGACTGATCTGGACAAACTCTCCGGAAGAGAGCCGACAGGTAACCAGCAGAGTCAAGAGCTTACTGCAGGATCTCGGGCATCTCTGGCCAAACATGGCATCGGTCGGGAAGGTAAGAGGCCTCCCGTGGCTCTGGTCATGGGAGAAAACACAACAAAACCTTTTTTAAACCCAGCTACACTAACTGCACTAACCACATCCTCCGGCAACAAATTCTAGAGCTTAATTGTGTTTTGAGTGCAAAAGAATTTACTCCAATTAGTCTTAATTGTGCTACTTGCTAACTTCATGGAGTGCCACCTAGTCCTTCTATTATCTGAAAGTATAAATAACCAATTCACATCTACTCGTTCAAGACCTCACATTATTTTAAAGACCTCTATCATTTCCCTCTCAGCCATCTCTTCTTCAAGCTGAACAGTCCTAACCTCTTCAGCCTTTCCTTATAGGGGAGCTGTTCCATCCTTTCTATCATTTTGCTCACCCTTCTTTGTACCTTCTCCATCACATCTATATCTTTTGTGAGATGCAGTAACCAGAATTGTACACAGTATTCAAGGTACGGTCTCACCATGGAGCAAAACAGAGGCATTATGACATTTTACGTTTTGTTTACCATTCCCTTCTTAATAAGTCCTATCATTCTGTTGCTTTTTTGACTGCTGCAGCACATTGAGCTGATGATTTCAAAGTATTATCCATTATGATGCATAGATCTTTTTCCTGGGTGGTAGCTCCTAATATGGAACCTAACATCATGTATCTACAGCAAGGGTTATTTTTCCCTATATGCAACACCTTGCACTTGTCCACATTAATTTTTTTCTGACATTTGGATACCTAATCTTCCAGTCTTGCAAGGTCCTCCTGCAATGTATCACAATCTGCTTGTGATTTAACTACTCTGAATAATTTTGTATCATCTGCAAATTTGTTAACCTCACTCATCATATTCCATTCCAGATCATTTATATATATATATTGAAAAGTACCAGTCCAAGTACAGATCCCTGAGGTACTCCACTGTTTACCCTTTTCCACTGATAAAATTGACCATTTAATCCTACTCTCTGTTTCCTGTCTTTGAACTAGGTTTTAATCCACAAAAGAGCATCGCCTCCTATTGTTATGCTCCTGCCCGTGAACCCCATCTCGTGGACAGGCCCTCATTTAATGGCCCGATGCTGCCCAGGACTATGCTGCTGCCGTCCCTCCAAGTCTGTGGCCTAGCACCGCCACCCAGACTGCTGCTCCTCCTTTGCAGTGTGGAGCCACCGCCGGGGTCCTTGGCTTGAGCGGCAGGAAGCTGCCACTGCTGCTGTCTGTTTCCTTCGCGCTGCCGCCACCACAGCCTGCCTCCTTTTCTATGCAGCAGGGATGCTGCTGATGTCTCCTGCTTACCGGCTCCTTTTCCATGTGGCAGGGATGCCGCCAATGTCTTCTGCTTCCTGGCTCTCTCTAGGCACGGTTGCGCACCTCTTCAGTCCATTTAAAGGGCCAGTGGCGGGAAAAGCCCACGGCCCCAACGGATGACATCATCTCTGCGTTCCTGGATCAGCCCTATAAAAGGGCTCAGCTTCACTTCCTCGGGGCCTTCAAATCGGATTCCATGGTCATCCATATGTCCTCTTCTCTGGTCATGTCTTCCGTGGTCTGCTTCTGTCCAGATGGCTTTGTGTTCCTTGTTCTTGATGTTCTTGATCTTCTCTGTCTGATGTTTCTGGTCTCATCCCTTGTCAGAGCTCCTTCATTGTAAGTTCCAAGTCCTGATGTTCCTCATCCAGGAGTCCTGATGGTCTTTGTCTGGAAGTCCTGATGTCCAGAAGTCCAGATGTGCCTCATCCAAGTCCTGATGTTCCAAGTCCGGTTGTTTCAAGTCCAGAGGTATCTGATGTTCCATGTCCATATGCCCTGATGTTCCTGATGTTCTATGTTCCAGTCTGGATCCTTATGAATTCAAGTTCTCATTTCCAAGTTCCAAGTTCTAAGTCCTGATCTGGATGTAACTGCTAGTTCCTAGTTCTGTGTTCAAGCCTAGTCTCACCTGCCGGACTTCGCCTCCAGTTGATCACCTTGGGAGTAAATCTGCATTGATCCAGTGTTCGTTTACAGTCATTGGAGCCCTCTTCCAGCTGGATCCTTCTCCGAGCACTGCCCGGGTACCCCCTTCATCCTGAGCCTCAGTCCTGCGCATGTCCTGCTCTCCATGTGGTCAGCGACCAGCCTTTTCAGGTTGTGTAGGGCACACAGTGGGACAGGGTAGTCCATGACCAGCCCACGGTGGGCTGTGTAGGGCGCTCTGAGGGGTAGTGCCTTCCAAGTTCCAAGTGTCCTCATCTTCCAAGTTCCAAGTTCAAAGTGTCTGTCTTGTCCAAGTTCCTAGTTCCAAGTATCCTCATCTCATCCAAGTTTCAAGTATCCTCGTCTCGTCTAAATTCCAAGTATCCTCATCTCGTCTAAGTTAAAATTTCCAAGTAACCATGTCTCATCTAATTCCTGTCCTCAGCCTCCATCTGGCCTCACGCACTTCTCGTTCCCAAGTGGCGGGTCCAGAAGGACTATCGAGTGGCCAGAGGGCTATGCTTGAGACCAGCATTGCATTGCTGGGTCTCATTAGTGCGTGCAGGTCCAGTGGAGGGCTCAGCCTGTCTTGTTACTGTTCCAGTTATTCCTTGCCTTGTCTTCAGTCCAGTCCGGTTCCTGCTCTTCCCATGCTGGTACTCTCTCACCTCCCATGGTGTGCATATTGGGGATCCTCCCTGAGCCGTCCCATGGCCCAAGGGCTCACAACCCCCCATGAGAAGCGACCGTGCCTCTGTGCTCACAACACCTGTCCCATGACTTTTTTATTTTCTTAGAAGCCTTTCATGAGAGACTTTATCAAAGACCTTCTGAAAAACAAATACACTACGTCCACTGGTTCACCTTTATCCACATTTTTATTAACCTCTTCAAAAAAATGAAGCAGGTTTATGAGGCAAGACTTCCCTTGGGTATATCATTGTTGACTGTGTTCCATTAAACCATGTCTTTCTAAATGCTCTGTGATTTTGATCTTTAGAATAGTTTCCAGTATTTTTCCCAGCACTGAAGTTAGGCTCACTGGTCTATAGTTTCCTGGATCACCCATGGAGCCCTTTTTAAATATTGGTGTTGTATTGGCCACCCTCCAGTCGTCAGGTACAATGGATGATTTTAAGGTTAGGTTACAAATTTTAAGTAATAGATCAGAAATTTCATTTTTTAGTTCCTTCAGAACCCTTGGATGCATACCATCCAGTAGAGGTGATTTGCTACTCTTTAGTTTGTCAGTCTGGCCTACTGCATCTTCCAGGTTTCACAGTGATTTGGATCAGTTGATCTGACTCATCACCCTTGAAAACCTTCTCCGAAACTGAAATGTCCCCAACATCCTCATTAGTAAACACAGAAGCAAATAATTCATTTAGTAGGGATGTGTAGCAGGGTCGGATTTGTCCCATTCGGTATTCGTTATTTGTATTCGTTGGGACCCAAATCCGTTGCATCCATTCTCGGGAGACCCCGATCCATTCATTAGATACATATGTATTTGTTCCCCAAAAAAATCCCCATCCCAACCCTTTAAATTTAATTTACTACAACCCCACCACCCTCATAACTCCTCCAAGACTTGCCAAAAGTCCCTGGTGGTCCAGTAAGGGCAAAGGCTGGTGGTCCAGTAAGAGCAAAGGCTATCGGCACCATTTTGAATACTGGCAGCCTGAGTGCAGGAGATCGCTCCAGGACCCCCGCTGGACCACTAGGAACTTTTGGCAAGTCTTGGGGAGGTTAGGAGCCTGTGACAGCCGGTGCCATCTTGTGCTCCTACCATGTGACAGGGGCCAACCAATGGCACCGGTAGCCCCTGTGATATTTTAAGGGCAAAGGCTATCGGCGCCATTTTAAATACCAGAAGCCGATGGCCCGACTGCAGGAGATCGCTCCAGGACCCCCGCTGGACCACCAGGGCCTTTTGGCAAGTCTTGGAGGGGTCAGGAGGGTGGAGGTTTATTTGTTAGTGATACATTGTATTTGTGGGGGTTCGCAATACGTTTCGTGACCCTCACAAATACAAAGAATATGTCATATACGTTGCGGATTGCCAATACGTTGCAAATGAATGCCACCCTATCATTTAGTCTTTCTGTAAATGCCTTATCTTCCCTATGAGCCCCTTTAACTCCTCGGTTATCTAACGGTCCAACTGACTCCCTCAGAGGTTTCTTGTTTTGGATATATTTTAAAAAGTTTTTATTATGAGTTTTTGCCTCTATGGCCAACTTCATTTCAAATTCTTTCTTTGCCTGTTTTATCAATGTTTTACAATTAACTTGACAATGCTTATGCTTTTTCCTGTTTTCCTCAGATGGATCCTTCTTTCAATTTTTGAAGGATTTTTTTTTGGCTAAAATAGCCTCTTTCACATCACCATGCCGGTAATTATTTTGCCTTCCTTCCAACTTTCTTAATACGTGGTATACATCTGGACTGCACATCTAGGACTGTATTTTTAAACAATGTCCATGCCTTTTGAACATTTTTAACCTTTGCAGCTGCACCTTTCAGTTTTTTCTATTTTCTTCATTTTATCAAAGTTTCCCTTTTGAAAGTTTAGTGTTAGAGCTGCAGATTTACTTATTGTCACCATTCCAGTTATTAGTTTAAATTTGATCATGTTATGATCACTATTGCCAAGTGACCTCACCACCATTATCTCTTTCACCAATTCCTACACGCTACTAAGAATTATATGTAATGTAGCTCCCTCTCTCATTGGTTCCTGATCCAATTGCTCCATGAAGCAGTCATTTATTACATCCAGGATCTTTATGTCTCTAGCATATCCTGATGTTGTTTACCCAGTCAATATTGCGGTAATTGAAATCTCTCATTATTACAGCACTGCCAAATTGATTAGCTTCCCTGATTTCTCTTAGCATGTCATCATCTGTCTGACCATTTTGTCCAGGCAGACAGTAGTATACTCCTATCACTATACTCTTACCCAACACAATTGGGATTTCTACCCATATAGATTCTACTGAGCATTTAGTCTCTTGTATGATATTTATCCTGTTAGACTCTATACCCTCTGGGACATAGAGTGCCACACCCCCACCAAGCTGATCCTCCCTATCATTGCGCTATAATTTGCACCCTGATATAGCACTGTCCCATTGGTAATCATCCTTCTACCAGGTCTCTGTAATGCCAATTATGTCAATCTCATCATTTACTGCCATACATTCTAACACTCCTATCTTACTTCTTAGACTTCTGGCATTGGCATACAGACATTTCAAAGTGTGTTTTTTGTTTGTGTTAACAACCTGCTTTTCGGTTGGCAGGGATAATTTGGAAATCTTTAGCTCAGGTGATTTTTTTTACATATAGGCACTTGGACTATGTTTGCTTTTATTGGCACCTCTCTGTTGGGATGCCCTAACTCTCCTGTTTCATTGGTATCCTTCAAGGATACATTCCTCCAAACCATGCACTGCTGAGTGTCTATCGGCTTTCCCCTTGTTCTTGTTTAAAAGCTGCTCTATCTCCTTTTTAAAAGTTAGTGTCTCACATTTTGCTTTCTTGATTTCTTTCCTAAGTTTCACCAGATGTTCTTCCCTGTATTCCTCTATTTGGGATCCTCTAAATTTCTTGAATGCTATTATTTTTGCCTTTAATTTTTCAACCATCTCTTTTGAGATCCAGATCTGCTTCTTATTTCTCTTACTTTTGTTTACTTTCCTAACATATAGATTTGTTGCCTTTGTAATTGCTCCTTTAGTTTGGCCCACTGTTGTTTCATCTCTCTCATTTTATCCCAGTCTTCTATTTTAGCCAAAAAAACATCCTTCAAAAATTGGAAGAAGGATCCATCTGAAGAAAATAGGATAAAACACAAGCATTATCAAGTTAAGTGTAAAACATTGATAAGACAAGCAAAGAGAGAATTTGAAATGAAGTTGGCCATAGAGGCAAAAACTCATAATAAAAACTTTTTTAAATATATCCGAAGCAAGAAACCTGTGAGGGAGTTGGTTGGACCATTAGATGACCGAGAGGTTAAAGGGGCTCTTATGGAATATAAGGCCGTTGCAGAAAGACTAAATTAATTCTTTGCTTCCGTGTTTACTAATGAGGATTTTGGGGAGATACCAGTTCCGGAGATGGTTTTCAGGGGCGATGAGTCAGACGAACTGAATGAAATCACGGTGAACCTGGAAGATATAGTCGGCCAGATTGACAAACTAAAGAGTAGCAAATCACCTGGACTGGATGGTATGCATCCTAGGGTACTGAAGGAACTCAAAAATGAAAATTCTGATCTATTAGTTAAAATTTGTAGCCTATCATTAAAATCATCCATTGTACCTGAAGACTGGAGGGTGGCCAATGTAACTCCAATATTTAAAAGAGGCTAGAGGGATGATCCGGGTAACTATAGACCAGTGAGCCTGACTTCAGTGCCGGGAAAAATAGTGGAAACTATTTTCAAGATCAAAATCATAGAGCATATAGAAAGACATGGTTTAATGGAACACAGTCAACATGGATTTACCCAAGGGAAGTCTTGCCTAACAAATCTGCTTCATTTTTTTGAAGGGATTAATAAACATGTGGATAAAGGTGAACCAGTAGATGTAGTGTATTTGGATTTTCAGAAGGCGTTTGACAAAGTCCCTCATGAGAGGCTTCTATGAAAACTAAAAAGTCATGGGATAGGATGCGATGTCCTTTCATGGATTACAACTGGTTAAAAGACAGGAAACAGAGAGTAGGATTAAATAGTCAATTTTTTCAGTGGAAAAGGGTAAACAGTGGAGCGCCTCAGGGATCTGTACTTGGACCGGTGCTTTTCAATATATATATATAAATGATATGGAAAAGAATACGATGAGTGAGGTTATCAAATTTATGGATGACACAAAATTATTCAGAGTAGTTAAATCACAGGGGGACTGTGATACATTACAGGAGGACCTTGCAAGACTGGAAGATTGGGCATCCAAATGGCAGATGAAATTTAATGTGGACAAGTGCAAGGTATTGCATATAGGGAAAAATAACACTTGCTGTAGTTACTCGATGTTAGGTTCCATATTAGGAGCTACCACCCAAGAAAAGGATCTAGGCATCATAGTGGATAGGGATGTGAATCGGTACCGGACTTATTTCCGGTATCAATTTCGGGTAAAAACTGTGGGAAATCTTCGTTCCCGCAATTCTTACCCATTTTAATCGGCTGTGTTGTGCCAAAAAAAAACACCCTGACCCTTTCACATCCCCCATCCTCCCCATCCTCCCGACCCCCTGCCACTAATCGGCAGGGGGTCGGGAGGATGATTAGTGGCAGCCGACGGCCCGAGCGTGGAAGATCACTCCCGGTACTCCTGCTGGGACCACCAGGTACATTAAAAATTTTGATGGAGGGGGTCGGGAGGATGGGGGATGCGAAAGGATTAAATTTAAAGGGTCTGGGTGGGTTTGGGGTTTATATTTAAGTGCCCTTTCTTCCCACCCCCCCCCCAAATGTTAAGAGAACCCCACAAAAAATATTGTGGGGTTTTCCTATCGGGTTCAGGGGCCCCCCAAATTCTGATGAGTTTGAAAATATCTTCCAATGTTTTCAATAGTCAGAAAAACGATTCACATCTCTAATAGTGAATAATACATTAAAATTGTCGGCTCAGTGTGCTGCAGCAGTCAAAAAAGCAAACAGAATGTTAGGAATTATTAGGAAGGGAATGGTTAATAAAACGGAAAATGTCATAATGTCTCTATATCGCTCCATGTACAATTCTGGTCGCTGCATCTCAAAAAGTTATAGTTGTGATGGAGAAGGTACAGAGAAGGACAACCAAAATGATAAAGGAGATGGAACAGCTCCCCTGTGAGGAAAGGTTGAAGAGGTTAGGGCTGTTCAGCTTGGAGAAGAGATGGCTGAAAGGGCATATGATAGAGGTCTTTAAGATCATGAGAGGTCTTGAACGAGTAGATGTGACTCGGTTATTTACACTTTCGAATAATAGAAGGACTAGGGGGCATTCCATGAAATTAGCAAGTAGCACATTTAAGACTAATCGGAGAAAATTCTTTTTCACTCAACACACAATAAAGCTCTGGAATTTGTTGCCAGAGGATGTGGTTAGTGCAGTTAGTGTAGCTGGGTTCAAAAAAGGTTTGGATAAGTTCTTGGAAAAGAAGTCCTTTCACGGCTATTAATCATGTTTACTTAGGGAATAGCCACTTCTATTAATTGCATCAGTAGCATGGGATCTTCTTAGTGTTTGGGTAATTGCCAGGTTCTTGTGGCCTGGTTATTGGCCTCTGTTGGAAACAGGATGCTGGGCTTGATGGACCCTTGGTCTGACCCAGCATGGCAATTTCTTATGTGTTGTGTCCGTCGGTGCGCGACACCCTCTCTCCGCCTTCCTTTCCTCCTCTTCGTCCGCAGGAAGATTGGCTGCCACGGCGTCCTTTTGCCGCAAGTCCTCGGGCATTCCCAGACCGGCTCGACGCTGCTATCCACCATGTTCCTGGAGGCCTAGAGGCAAGTTCGCGGCTCGGCCCCAACTGAAGTACCGTAATGGCGCGAACCTCGGAGGCGTCCCCCGAAGTTGACGTCACCCGCGACGGATATTTAAGGTCTCAGTATTTGCTAACACATCAAGTTAGCAAGAATTGACAATGGACTCGTTTTGTCTTTCTAAGCAACTCTGCCTCCTCGGCCTTACCAGAGATACCCGCTCCTCGGGGACCTCGCACTCTCCTTTGTTTTCAGGTGACAGTCTGGCACCGGTACTCACTCCACGAGGGCCCTTGTTCCCAGACTTGCTTCATATACTCTTCTGCCTGGAAGTCATCACTACCAACTATATCAGCTACATCAGTGAGTTACTATCGTTCTCTTTGAGCTTTCTCTGGAACCAGGTACTCGCTCCTCAAGGGCCTATACATTTCAGCTCCTGGGCTTTATTGGTTCATTGTGTGAGTTTATCATCTGCATACCCTGCCCATTCACTATATCTCAGTTTCTTTTCAGCTCAGCCTCCAGGGATCGCTGTTCCAGTATCTGAGGGACTACAGCCCAGCCGGGCTTTCCAGCTCACTACTGCCATCTCTGGTAGTTCAATATACTGTTTAAGAAAAGAACTAGTGAGTGTCTGTCTCCAAACTCTGAGCCTGACCGGTGGTCCCTCTCGGGATCTTCCCCCGGGGGCATGGTCATCTGCCACCGGCCCAAGGATCCACCCACAACTATCCCAAACAATAACAGATTGCTACTTGTATCTGATTGCTTCTCCCATCAGGCATCAGATCCTGAACAGATTGCTAACTCCAGCAACTCAGTTCTGAACATTGTGTGTTCTTACCTCCAGGTATGTCCCCATTTTGAGAATCCGTATTTTTGAAATTCAAATCTGGGGTCTTCATGTGACATCTATTTGTGATATCAATCCTTACCGTTTGATGATCACTGGTGCTCAGGTGGGCACCCACCCAGACATGAGAGACATTATCACCATTGGTGAACAATAGGTCGAATATAATTTCCTCCATTATGAGTTCCATTACCCCTTGCAGGGCATCCATTATCTCTCTACTTCATGTAGATTAAGCAAAAGGGATTCTCCAACCCTTGCCCTGTAGGTTAAAATCTCCAACAATCAACACTTTTCTTTTTTTCCCCACCTTTTGGTTATCTTCAACCAGATCTCTGTCTAGTTCTTCCATGTGAGTCTTTGACCTGTAAACCACTTCAGTAAAAATGGATAGTCCATCATCTTTTTTTAGGGTGGCCCATAACTTCACTTCTCTTCCCCACTTTCCTTGCAATTCAGTTGTCTGGATATTGTTTTTGACATAAAGAGCTACTCCTCCCCCTTTTCTGTCCTCTCTGTCCTTCCTTAACAAGTTAAATCCTGGTATGGCTGAATCCCAATTATGATAATCCGTGAACCATGCCTCTGTAAGCGCTACAATGCACAAGTCTCCTTCACCATTAGGGCCTGCAGGTCTGGGATTTTATTGCCTAAACTATGAACATTTGTGGTCAAGGTTTTCCAGTTTTTCTTCCTTGAATTGTTGCACTTCCTAGTCACCTTTTTCTCCCTTTTTGAGCTGATTGATTTTGTTATTTTCTCCTCCCACTCCCTGCATTGCTTGGGAGGAGAAAATAACAAAATCAATCAGCTCCAGAAAGCATTGTCCATCTCCTTCCACTCCCATTCTTTATTTCAATGTCTGATAATGATCTGAATTTCTCACATAGCATCTTCCTTCCTGCTACAGACAAATCTAGACGACCCTTATCATGTAGCATTTTACTGTTCCATACATGACCCCAGCCTCCAATGTATTCAAAACCACTTTTTGTACATTAGGTTTTGCGCCAGGAATTGAAATTATTTATATAGCATAGCTTCTCATTTCCCTTTCCATGAACAAGTAATACATCCCAAAAAGCAATAGTCTTTGCCGTGTGACTTATCTCCCTTCCTAAATTTTGTAAATCTTTCTGTACTTCATGGATATCATTTCTGTTGAGATCATTGATCCCCAGATGGATAATATTGATATCAAAGTTCCTACTTTTTTCTTCAGTGACTTTATCTGGTTTGCATTTCTGCGAGCTGAGGATACTGGAAGGCAGTTAACTGTTGTGTCACCATCAAAATCTGCTCTCAAATTGGTTCCTCTGATAATCAAGTCTCCCAGCAGAAGCAGCTTTCATTTATGACATTTGATCCTGTTGAAAGCTTCTGGATGCATTGGGTGACTTCTTTTTCAGATATCACTACAAATTCTTTTAATGAGGTTTCTTCATTCTCCAAAGCTGAAAAGGCATTATGTAGGGGTAACAGTTGTTGGCGCTGTGGACCCTTGAGTCAGCTCGAGAGCTGGAACTCCCACTGAGAGAAGGCCCCCCAATGGGTCTTGTAGCCAGGAGGCAGTGCAGGACCAGGAGACCCGACAGGAACTTCAACTATACCGGCGCTCGTTCCCCTCAGGTTCAGCCCTTGGGTGCCGGGGCCAGCAGGTCTTAGGCGAGGGTCTCCCAGCAGAGAAATATCCATGGAAGGAAGCAAAGTAGAAGGTCCGGGTCGAGGCTGGCAGAGGTCCGGATGAACAAAGATGGTCCAGGAGTCAGGGCAGGCAGCAACAGTGCAGCACGAGGAACCAGGCCAGAAGTTGGGGCAGGCAGAAGACAAGCAGGAAAAGAACTTCAAAGTCCCTGTGAGCAATACCTTGAAATTTTCAGCTCAGTCTATAATGGTGGTCAAAAAAGACACATAGGATGTTAGGAATTATTTGGGAAGCAATAGAGATCAAAACTGAGTATATTATAATGCCTTTGCATTGTTCCATGGTGTAACTGTACCTTCAGAATTGTGTGCAGCTCTGATCACGCCATCTCAAAAAAGACATAGCAGGCATAGAAAATGTACAGGGAAGGATGACAAAAATGTATTTATTTAGAAATATTTTAACTTTGGATGGGGGTACAATATATTTATTTATTTATTTAACAGTTTTTTATACCGACCTTCATAGTAAATAACCATATCGGATCGGTTTACAGTTTAACAAAGGGAAAACTAGAGTAATAATTCAAGTAAACGAAAGATAACAATAGGTAGGAATAAGTCAAAGTTACAATCAACAGGGGGAGAGAACTTGGAAGCTTACAACAAGCTGGAAAGGCCGGTAAAGTGTTGTTACCATAGAATGAACAAATTAAAAAAAAACTTAAACAGTGCTATAACCTGAACGTTATACATATATAATATATATATATATATATATATATATATATATATATACATATATAATATATACATATACATACATAAAATATACATACATAAAATAAGAGCAGTATCATAACAACACAAATAAAAATACATTTTTAACAACAAAAGTTTTAACAAGAAAATATTTTGATAAAGGGGATGGAAAAGCTTCATTATGGAGAAAGGCTAAACAGATTAGTGTTCTTTAGCTTGGAAAAGAGACGACTGAGAGGGGATATGATTGAGATTTATAAAATCATGAGTAGGGTAGAATGGATAAATGGATAAATAAGAAATGTTATTTACCTTTTCTATGTTATTTACCTTTTCTAACAATATTAGGAATAGGGAACGCTCCATGAAACTAACAACCAGCAGATTTAAAGCAAATTGTAGGAAATATTTTTTCACAAGGACGGTAACTTTCAATTGGGTATGCATGCACACATTTACATGTGTATATGGGCGCTCAGCTAGATACACAGAAATGTTAAATCCTGCACTCAGCTAGATACACAGTGTATCTAGCTGAGTGCATGTGTACTCCTAATTTTAAGCATCTGTGCACACTGCAGCATAAATCAGCTGAGGGACATACAATTGAGGGAATTTTATAACAGACATATGCCCACTGTCCAGCCCATGACCAGTTTCACCAGTTTGTCCATCAGTTTGCCCAGTCTAGAGCTAGGTCCTCCAAACCTCCCTGCTTCTTCAGCTTGCACTGAGATGCCAAGGAAAACGTTTTATAAAGACTTACACCTCCTCCAAGGCAGAAGTAAATTTGTGCTTAACTGTACCTGGGCACATGCATATCTCTTGGCCCTGCTCTGAAATGCCCATGCTCTGCCCATATTCTACTCTTTATTCCCAGATACAAGATATTCATGTATCGGTGCTTCTATGTGCATGTGGGTGGCTTATAAATCAGGTGCAAATCCAACAAGTAGACGAGCAAACACTGCACCCAAAATCAGTAGTACATCACAAGTGCAGAGAAAGTTGCATAGTCCAATTTCCAATTTTTGAAACTTAATCTTTTTATTATTCACATATGGCAACTCCACTGTTTTTCATAAGTGAATCTCAAACAAGGGGTCCCCCGACACGGACCCGTGTTTCGCCGAGGCTGTGTCGGGAGGGACAGGCCTATGTTAACACATCGTAATGAATCTCCAAACAGTGTAACACGGAGCGTGAGATTTTGAGATTCATTACAATGTGTTAACATAGGCCTGTCCCTCCCGATGCAGCCTCGGCGAAACACGGGTCCGTGTCGGGGGACCCTTTGTTTGAGATTCACTTACGAAAAACAGTGGAGTTGCCATATGTGAATAATAAAAAGATTAAGTTTCAAAAATTGGAAATTGGACTATGCAACTTTCTCTGTACTTGTGATGTACAATTATAAATCAGGTGGACATGTGCACATGCTACATGTGTGCCCATTTCCTAATTTTGGTGTGCATTCAGCTTTTAAAATTCATCTTTCAATGCACAATCAAGATGTGTAATCTGTTGCCAGAGAACATGGTCAAGGCAACTAACAAAATGGTTTCATAAGAAGATTGGACAAGTTCCTGAAGGAAAAGTCCATAAAAAAATCATTAGTTCTTGCTTATGTTTTATTTGTTCTCCACTTAAAATGTTATTTTAAAACAGATGGATTATAAAACTTTTAAATAAATAAATAGCCAGGTCGACTTGGGAATGCTAAGCTTATTTATTTATTTATTTATTTATTTATTTATTTATAGTTTTTTATATACCGCGGCACGTAATGCACATCACCTCGGTTTACAGCAAACAGTAATTCAGCCAAAGGCTTTACAATGAATATAGAAGGAACAAGCAAAGTGCTAAATTAACAGAAAACTAGGCGTATACATATCAAAATATATATGTGTAACAATGTTAACAATACGGAATTATTTGTGAAGAAAAGAGGGTAAGGGAGTGGAGGAATCATAGTGCGGGGGAAGGGAGTCAGTGTGGGAGGAAGGGGAGTCAGGAAAGAAGAAAGGCAATGTAGAATAGAGGAAATCAGGAGTAGGTTGAGCAGCGAAGTATGTAATTGCATGATTTTCATCCTTCAGAGAAAGGCTTTTCTAAACAGCCATGTTTTTAGGTTCTGTTTAAATTTTCGGTGGCAATGAACTACAAGAAATAGATCAACTCATGGGGATTTGTTGGATTCTTGTCACCCAATCTGGCCACTGTCAGAGATAGAATACTGGACATGATGGAACTTGGTCTGACCCAGCATGGCACTACTATTCTTATGTTCTTAAATTAGAGTTAAAGCCAATGATGGACAAGATGCATTCAGTCTGTGACATGAGTATGGCCTTTGATACAATCAACCATAGTCTGCTCCTTTTCTAGCTGAAGGAAATGGGGACTAGATGAATCTGTGTTAGCTTGATTTGAATATTTGTGTGTTTGTTTATAGAGGTTAGTTGGGGGGGGGGGGTTTATTGTGGTTAAATAAAATTAATAAATTAAGACAGTTTTTCTATACTAATATTTTTAGGATAAACATACAGATGGAGTTTAGTATGTGAGAATAAATATATTGGTTGAATTAATAAATACAGTGGAGATATAAATTGTGAGCTAAGGGTAGAGACTGTCTTTTTTGCTTTCTCTTTCTATATTTATATTAACAGACAGTCCTAAGCCATGTTGGTGTTTTTTGTTGTGGTTTGCACAAACTAGAATGCTGTCATTGCTTTCAGCTGGACTCATATCTTAAGTTTCACAGACACACAACTTAGTGAAGTTCTTAATACCCATTCTATTTTTACTCACTCTGTAGGCAATCCCACTAATTTTTCTTGGGATAAAATTATTCAATTGAATAAACGATTTATATGCACAAAACTCCTTGTGGGAACCATCATAGAATATTGTAGGGCACAGAGAGGACCAGATTTTAAAAGCCCTGTGTACGTAAATCCGGCTGGATTTACACTCGCAGGGGGGTTACGCGCGCCGAGCCTATTTTGCATAGGCCCGGCGACGCGTGCAAGCCCTGGAACGCTCGTATTTCCCGGGGCTTTGAAAAAGGGATGGGTGGGGTGCTGGTCTGGGGGCAGGACCGAGGCCTCCGGCACAGTACCCGTGCCGGTCGATCGCACGCCAGCAACTGGCTGCGCACGCATGCTATCAAATCGGGCATAGATTTGTGTGCGCCGGGTTGAGCACACAAATCTACACCCTCGCGTATCTCTTAAAATCCGGCCCAGAATCCCTAGGGGGGTACACATTCAAAAGGAACCTCGTTTATATAGTGATAATTCTGAATTTGTTCTTCATTGGAATATGATTTTGAATAAATGTGCCCTTGACCTTATGTTATTGATTATTAAAAAAGCACAGGTCACAGATTTGGAAACAGAAGTCGACTTAGAAAAATCTAGACTTACTGGGGAAGCTATTTGCTCCAGGACCTCCCACGCTTCATCCAAGTGTTCAAACAGGTCTTTGATGAGCCTGGAAGACAGTCTACAGCCACTTCCAAGCTTCTGCACTGATGACGCCTCTTGCTGGAGTATGCAGTAGAGTTCCGCACCCTAGCATTTGAGTTGGGATGGCGAGAGGACAGGTTGTTTTCCAGAATTAAGGAAAAGTTGGCTGCCTGAGATCTTCCAGATGACTTGGAGGCTCTGATTGACCTTGCTGGTTGAATCGACTGAACACAACAGCAATGTTTCCGAGAATTGTTCCCCTCCCTCAGGCCAGTGGTGCTAGCTTCGTCCTTTTCACAGCCCATAATGCCACCTACCACAACTTCACCCAAGACACAGAGGAACCAATGAACTGGGGTGGAGTTGTTTGACACCTGAATAAAGGCTGTGATGGCATACTTTAGGCCTATGCCTGTACTGTGCTGGTAAAGGCCACTTGTTGGCCCAATGTCCCGAGAGGCCGGGAAATGCTAGAGCCTAGGAATCAGTGGAGAGATATGACCCTGGGCTGCACCAATTCTGCTCCCCAATGTATTGTGCCTGTGACATTCCGCCACATCCATGGGGACATCACTTCCAAGCCCTGATTGATTCTGGCACTGGAGGGGATTTTATCTTGGTGGATCTCGTTGCACATCTGGATCTGCCCACACTGCTCAGAGAACCACCATTGACCATTTCTTCCATCCAAGGGGATCCTCTTCCCAGGAGGATTATTCGTACTACCGCCTCTGTGAGACTCCGCACCGGGGTCTTTCACGAAAAGGAGCTCACCTTCTTCATCCTGGAGAAAACGATACACCCGGTGGTCTTGGGTCTTCCCTGGCTCCAGAAACATTCTCCTCACATTGACTGGCAGATGCTGCAAATAACCTCCTGGGGTCCTCAGTGCCATTCTTCCTGCCTCCAAGAGGCATCTCACTGGTCTTCTCGTGGCTACTACCCCACTTACCTTGCCTCCACAGTACACTGATTTTGTGGATGTTTTTTTCCAAGGAGAGGGCCAAGACACTCCCTGAACATCGCCCCTTTGATTGTGCAATCAACCTTCTTCCAGGTAACATGCCCCCTTGAGAGTGAGTTTATCTCTTATCACTACCAGAGACCCAAGTCATGTCCAAGTACTTTGACAGGGGCTTCATAAGACCGCCTACATCTCCAGTGGGAGCTGGCTTCTTTTTTGTAGCAAAGAAGGACGTGGGCTGAATGCTATCACCAGGAGGGACCAGGAGGGACCGGTACCCACTGCCACTCATTCCCAACTCCTGGACCATCTGCAGGGGGCCAAACTATTCATGAAGTTGGACCTCCGAGGGGCCTATAACCTTGTGTGCATAAAGCCAGGCAACAAATGGAAGACTGCCTTTAATACAAGAGACGACCACTATGAATACTTAGTGATACCCTTTGGCCTTTGTAACGCACCAGCGGTGTTCCAACACCTTATGAATGAGATCTTCTGGGACATGCTCCACTCCTGCATCATTGTGTACCTTGATGATGTACTGATTTTCTCCAAGGTTCTCGCTTCCTATCACAAGGAGGTCAGATGGGTACTTCAACGCTTACGGTACCACAAGTTGTTTGTCAAACTAGAAAAATGCCTGTTCGAACTGGAAACACTTCCCTTTATGGACTTCATTGTCTTATCCACAGGATTTCACATGGAACCTGAAAAGGTTTCTAGCATCCAGAATTGGCCCCAACCTACAGGGTTCCAGGCCTTCCAGCGTTTCCTTGGGTTTGCCAACTTCTACAGGTATTTCATGCTGCAATACTCCCGGCTGGTAGCACCCCTTACTGCCCTCACCAAGAAGGGGGACAATACCAAGCAATGGCCACTCAAGGCATAAACCGGCTTCAAGGACCTGAAGCGTGCCTTCCTCCAAGACACCTGCCTGCAGCACCTGGACCCCACACGCCCATTTGTGGTGTTGGTAGATGCCTATGACAGAGCCATGGGGGAGGTCCTGAGCCAACACTCTCAAAAAGAAGCCCTGCTGCCCTGTTCTTACTTATCTTGGAAGTTCACGCCTGCTAAGATGAATTACAGCATTGGAGACAAATAACTCCTAGTCATCAAGATGGCACTCGAGGAGTGGCGGTAGTGGCTCAAGAGGGCTCAGCACACCATTACAGTCTTCACAGACGATAAGACTCTTGAGTACCTCAGCCACGCCCAACCCCGCCAGGCTCATTGGTCACTATTTTTCAGCAGATTCAACTTTTCTTCCGCTATTGATGGGCCTCCAAAAATACTCAGGCTGACACTCAATCTAGAGCCTTTGAGACAGAAGACTCTCTATCTGTTCCCCAATACATCACTGACCCAGCGAAGGTGGTTCTTGCTGCCACACAGACTTCTTCACCAGGGAAGACGGTGGTACCTCTTCGACTCCAACAGAAGGTCCTGTCCTGGGCCCATGATTCTCTCACAGCAGGACACCCTGGAAAACTCCCATACACTTGAGTTATTGCAACTCTATTTCTTGTGGCCCCAAATAGAGGGGGATGTCAAGGCCTATGTCGACTCCTATGTCGATGGGTATGGCTTAGCCCCTGCCATATACAGCTGTGAGTACCTTCGATGAGACTGGCCCCCTGGTACATTGGTCCCTTCTCCATCACAGAACGAATCAGTCTGGTCACCTACCCCCTGAGGCTGCCTTCCTCTTTTAAAATATACAACACATTCCACATCTTACTCCTTAAGCCCCTGGTGTCCTCCTGGCCATGCCGGGAGATCCCAAACCCCAGGACCAGTCAGCTGAAGAAGAAATCTATCAGGTAAAAGAAATACTGGATGTACGATGTCATCACAGAAGATGGGAATTCCTAATTGCCTGGAAGGGTTTTGGGCCCGAAGAAAACACACGCGAGCCCACCTCCAACATACTCGATAAGACTCACCTTCATCAGTTTCACACCTTGCATCCTAACAAACCTGGGCCTTCTAAGAGGGGGCATAAAGGGGGGTACTGTTAGGATCCTTGACCGCACTGGCCCATGACCGGGTCCCCTCACCTGTGCCAGCCAGAGACCTGGCTCTGCCGCCGCTGCTCCCGGCCACAGACTACACCCGTGACCTGCTCTTGCAGCGTGCTGAATGCCACCGACTCCAGCTCCTCTCTGCTCCCAATTGACCTCAGCATTGGGTCCTGCTCTCCTGAAGAGTTTGAGTTGTCTGCATTCCTCATCCCTATGTTCCTGACTCAGCCTTGCTTTGATCCAGATCCCTGGTTCCAGCATTCCTGTTCCTTGCCTCCAGTCCCTGCCTTGCTCCTCATCCCTTGGATTGCTTTCTTGGTTCTGACTCCTTGCCTGGTACTTGACTCTGCTTTATCTCTGCCTACCCTTATTCCTTGCCTGATACTTGACTCTGCTTGATCTCCACCTGCCCTGACTCCTTGCCCAGTACTTGACACTGCTTGATCATAGCCAGCCTCTACACCTCCGATGCTGCCTCTCCTCACCTACTAGTTCCATGCCTGGGAAGACCCAGCCTAAGTCCTGCTAGCCTCGGTACCCAAGGGCTCAACCTGTGGGGAACAAGGACTGGTATAGGTGAAGGTCCTATTGGGTCTTCTCTCCCAGAACTGCCACCCGACGATGAGGACTTCCAGGGGCCACCCCCTGGAGGTAGCAACAACCTCGTCTTGGCTCAAGGGTTCACCTTTCCAACAGTCATCCTTTGAAACTGAAGCAAAATATACCTGTAGGACAGTTTCTAAGATTTAGAAAGCTTTGTTCCTTCACAGCTGAATACATGGACAGGGCACAAGAAATGTTTCAGAGATTTATTTGCAGGGGTTACACCAGTAAGGTTCTTAAATGGTCTTGGAAGAGAGGACATTGGGCTAATCATGATTTGCTTTTAGATTTACAAGGGTCCCAAACACAGTCAAATCTGGTTTGTATGCTTCCTTTTACACCAGATACCTGGTTGGTATGGAGAAGCATTTTAAAACACTGGTGGGTTTTGAAGCTGCATCCTATTTTTTCAAGACATTTCAATGTTTGCTTTTTTGAGGGCACAGAATTTGAGAGACTGTTTGGTCCATTCTGCAATGTCCATGGACTTAGTACAAGAATCTCAAAGGGGTCATTTTTCCTGTGGAAAGTGTAGTGTTTGTCCATTATCCTTCAATGGCGAGAGAGTTACATTGCCTAACAAATGCCTTTTCACTCTACATTTTAGTACTACCTGTGATTCTTGTGGGGGTGATTTATTTGATCTGGTGTCCCTGCACTTTGTGCTACATTGGCAAGATGTCTTGAAAATTGAAGATCCATATTCAAGAGCACGTCAGTTACATTCGACAAAATAGACAGGAAGCTCCTCTATTTAATCATTGGGAAGCTGTGGGTGATTCAATTGAAGATCTAACATTTATGGCACTAGAACAACTCTCTCCTCAAGTGAGAAGGGGAGATTTTAATTGGAGATTGCTGTTTAAAGAACAGCGGTACATTTTCCAGTGCTACAAGGGAGATTAATGGTGGTGTGTTGAGAAGCATTACATGGGTAAGTTTTTTTGGGTTTACATTGGGGAGGGTTCTTAATGATTATTATAGTGGGTTGATTAGTTGTTTGTATGTTATGTTTTTAGACTAATAGAGTCATTCCCCTTATGCAGGCAGCTTCGTGCTGAAGAAACACTGCAGCATCGAGCATGGTTTTATAATATTACCACAGCTATGCATGCCTTAGAAGACCATTTCTTCAATAGAGAGTCTGAGTGTACCTTCTGAGCTCATCTGTTTTTCCGACAAGTACTTCCGTGGACTAAAAATGAATATTTGGAAACCCAAAAGAGGAAGAGCTTTCTTAAGATCTCTATAGCCACACAGTCGATTTGGAAGAGTGTTCTGATTATAGAATTAAGTGTGAATGGACTCCTCGTGATTATTTAGTTCTGACGGGTGTTTACCGCATTTGTTGCAGAGTGTTCAGCATCTAAAACTTCATTGTGGACCTATTAGGGATGTTCAGAGGGACGCCATATGTTGCATTCGGGATTTGGATTCGTCGGGGAGCAGATATGTTGCATTTGGCCGTATGGCGTCCCAATGCATTAATACTGCGATTTCTATTCGTGTCCCAGCTAAAATTAAAATTTACAACCCCCCACCCTCCTGCCCCCCCCAGACTTACCAAAAGTCCAATGGGGGTCCAGGAGTGACTTCCTGCACTCCGGCCGTCGGATGCCAGTACTCAAAATGGCGCCGATCGCCTTTGCCCTCACTATGTCATAGGGACCGAAGGTTGGCCTCTGCCATTTTGAATACTGGCAGCCGATCACCTTTGCCCTCACTATGTCACAGGGGCTCTGTCCCTGTGACATAGTGAGGGCAAATGTGATCGGCACCATTTTGAGTACTGGCATCCGACAGCCGGAGTGCAGGAGGTTGCTCCTGGACCCCCTTTGGACTTTTGGAAAGTCTTGTGGGGGTCAGGAGGCCCCCCCCCCAAGCTGGCCAAAAGTCCCTGGTGGTCCAACGGGGGTCCTGGAGCGATCTCCTGCCCTCAGGCCATCGGTGCCAGTAATCAAAATGGCGTCTAGAGCCTTTGCCCATACTATGTCACAGGGGCTACCGGTGCCATTGGTCAGCCCCTGTCACATGGTAGGAGCACAAGATGGCGCCGATGACCATATGACAGGGGCTGACCAATGGCACCGGTAGCTCCTGTGACATAGTAGGTCAAAGGCTATCGGCGCCATGATGAAACCGGCATCGAGGGTGTGAGAGTGCAGGGGATGGCTCCCGGACCCCCTGCTGGACCACCAGGGAGTTTTGGTAAGTCTTCGGGGGGTCAGGAGGGTGGGGGGTTTGTTTAAATTGATTTATTTAGGCTGCCGAATAATTCGGTGAAGATTTGTATATTCGTGGTGAATCTCAATACGTTTCGCTTCCCCACGAATACAACAAAAATGGCAACATCCATTGCGGATTGCCAATATGTAGGGACCGAATGCACTCCCCTAGGACATTTATAATGTTCTTCAGCTGATATTACAGACAACAGAAGGCAATTTTACTTGTCAGGTGCTTCATAGTCTTTTGTAGTGCTTGATTTTTCTTGCTTTGTGCTTTTTCTTATTTTGCTTTTTGTTTGATAAACATGTTTTTTCTGTTTTCTGTTTTTTTGTCTTTAGTTTTGTATGTATGATATGTGATGTCCTTATTTGTGTGTTTGCTTATAGAGGTTAGTTGAGGAGGGTTTTATTGTAGATAAATTAAATTAATAAATTGATAAATACAGTGAAGGTATAAATTGTTTTTCTATATTTGTATTAACAGACCATCCTAAGCCATGTTGGTGTTTTTTGAATAATATATTAGCAAACAAATATTTTGAGATGTTTGAGGTTTAAAATGTTCAGAATAAAAGCCCCTTGGTTATGATGCTCCACAGAGCTCAATTCTATCCACATTTCTTTTCAATGTATTATTGACTCCAGTTGCTATGCTAATTCAGTAAAACATATAGATAATAGCTTATGCTGATCCTTTATGTTCTGAAGAAATTTATCATATTAATACGTGTCTAGATAAGTGGAAAATTTGTTGACTACTCATTAAAGTTAACTCTTAAAAGTCTGCTGCACTTTGGCTGAATAGATGAGAGGATTTTTAAAGACTACTGTTATTTTATTCCAAGGTCATAATGTCTTTCAGTTGAAGTGTTTGTAACATGTTCAAAATACTGCTGACAAACTGAATTACTGATTATAAAAACTCAATCATGTTACACCACTACTCCAGAATCTGTATTGGTTGTTGATATTATGTTGAATTAAATTTAAAATTCTGTATCTATTTTTCTGTTTGATTCATAGAGGTCAGCCTCAATATCTTTCAAATTTGTTGATTCCATAACATCTAATAAGGGCATTGCATTGTTTACAAAAGGGATTATTGTCAATTCCCTTGCCTGCAGTGGTGAGATTAGAGGTAATGCATCTAAGCAATTGTAGTTATACAGGTGCATTTTTATGGAATTCACTTCCCTTGGACAGTTTTAGTGAAAAAATAATCTTAAATTTCCAAAACTGGCAGAGGACTAGATTTTTAATCAAGCATTTAATTGTTGACGTTCTCATTTTATTAGGTACTTTCACAGAATTCAGCAGAAATGTTTAGAGCTGTTGGATTTTTTATGTATTGAGGGCTTTACTAATAACTGACCACTGCTTTGGTCTTCAATGGGTTTATTGTATTATTATTTTTGTTGTGTTTTACTGTTTATTTTTGCTAAGGTAGTAATTTTGAATGATTTATATTGAAAAAAAAATTTGATTTTAATTTCATGATATTTGATATTATATATGATTTTATAGTAAAACATCCTGGCTGCTTTTTTCTTCTTGAGGATTAATAAGCATGATAATAATAAGTAAGAAGAAGAAAAAGAAGAAGAAATGCTGGAGAATGGGGCAAATCTAGAAATGCACATAAAGCAGGTTTCTATGGATTTATTTTAATAGCTGTGCAGGCTTCTCAGCAGATTTTTTTCAAATGTAGGTTATGCCTGAGGCAGCAATTTATTTTTCTTTCTGGAAATGATTCCAAGTTCTGAACAGAAGTGAATTAATTCCACTATTATTTTAGAGTATTGTTAAAATGCCTACCACAGAAAAAAAGAGTGACATTATAGCAGATCTTGAAATACTCTTCCACCTGGCTCTAGCTTCTTCCCCTCCTGCAGTGGGCTCGACTAAATATTGGGCCATGATGGTGTCAGGAAGTGGAGGTGAGGGTATCAGGGTGTGGAGATACCTGCAACAGTAGCAAAAACAAAATAGCACACATTAGCAACAACAGTAATAGCTCAGATGACTTTCTGACTCTTTGTGAAAATGAAGCTCCAGAGTTGTCTCTGATATTCTGTTTGTACTAGGGGTGTGCACAGTAAACATTCTCATATCGCTTCTTGAGAATGCATTTTCATTTTGTTATTTTGTTTTAGAAAATAGTATGCACTATTTGCAAATAGTATGCACTATTTTGTAAAACCAAAAACAAGAAAAAAAAAAACTGTGAGGGTCAGATCACAGGGTTCTCCAGAAACCCCCATCCCATCCCTCTGTTGTACCTGGAGGTGGCCAAAGTTCCCCTGAATAATGTAGTATTAGGAATAAAACCCCCATTCCCATGGCCTTCCACCAACCCCGACCTCTCACTTTTGTTTAAAAAATAGCACTCCAGCTGCCAACCTCCACATTGACCACCCTTTAGAGCAGGCGTAACTTCTGCGACAGAGGTGGGGGAGGGTTTAGATAGGGCCGGGGGGTGGGTTAGGGAGGGGAAGGGAGGGGAAGGGAGGGGAAGGTGGGGAGAGGCGGAAGAAAAGTTCCCGCCGAGGCCATTCCAATTTCGTAGCAGCCTCAGAGGGTACGGGCAGCGTGCGCAGGGCTCGGCGCGCGCAAAGTGCACAAATGTGCACCCCTTTGTGTGTGCCGACCCCAGATTTTATAAGATTCGCGCAGCTACGTGCGTATCTTATAAAATTCAGCGTACTTTTGTTCGCGCCTGGTGCGCGAACAAAAGTATGCGCGCTGTTTGTTTCTTAAAATGTACCCCCAATACTTTTTTTCAGATATTGGGAGGATGGGAAGGAAGTAAGGGGGTGCCCTATACCTCCACTGATTTTGGATTACTAGTGGGGTGGAGGATAGAAGGCCAGTGCCAGCTTTGATGTCTTTTGAAAGGGTGGTGGGGACACTATTTATTGAAGGCTCTGCCTACGCAGGTCCGAGGCTTTGACGTCTTACAAGTCGGTGGATCCCCAATGGACCGGGGAAGTGGGGAATGAGGGGAATCCCGGCCCCGGCATTTTTCCTCGTGTGAGCATGTTTTAAAATCCACCTGCATATGTGTGCGAAAGCCACTTTATCCTTAGCAGAAATATGCGCATATGTGTGTGTTTTTGCATGAGCAATGCTTTTAAAATCTACCTGAGAAGTAAACAAACTGCTGCCAGTTACCATCAATGGACACCCTGCACATACTGCAAGAGAAAGTACATTTTACCATGGTCAATACTCAAAAAGATTTATCCAGCTAATTTTGAGATTTAGGCAGAAAAATTAGTGGTTTAAATTTTTTCCCCTCTGTTTAGATAACTTTTAGCCAGCTTACTCATTATCTAGTTTAAATGTTTTAATTATTTATCTCCAAAACACATCCTTTTTATCCAAATAATTAAAACATTTTAACTAGATAATGAGTAAGCTGGCTAAAAGTTATCTAAACAGAGGGGAAAAAATTTAAACCACTAATTTTTCTGCCTAAGTCTCAAAATTAGCTGGATAAATCCTTTTGAGTATTGACCATGGTAAAATGTACTTTCTCTTGCAGTATGTGCAGTGTGTCCATTGATGGTAACTGGCAGCAGCTTGTTTACTTCTCAGGTAGATTTTAAAAGCATTGCTCATGCAAAAACACACACATATGCGCATATTTCTGCTAAGGATAAAGTGGCTTTCGCACACATATGCAGGTGGATTTTAAAACATGCTCACACGAAGAAAAAAAAACCAGTTTTGCCAAGTAGTTCACCAGTTTGCACAGTTCATATCAAGATTCAGTACAGTATCCTTCTAGGTCTTCATCCTGCAAGCCCCCCACTTAACCCCCAGCCCACAGCTGTGTTAAAAGCCCTAAAACCTGAGATCTCCAGACTTGCTTCTCATCAGGACCAGCAGTAAAATGATGTGGATAACAAGCAGATGCATACCATTGTCAGCCTTTTTAAAGTACGGAATTACACGCATATGTCTTGGCCATGTCCTGCAATACCCATTCTCGCCCCATTTCCACATCCTTATTCTTGATGCACACATAAGTATGTACGTACATACTTATGCACACATAAGTATGTACGTACATACTTATGCACACATAAGTATGTACGTGTTCACGTACATACTTATATGTGCATCAAGAATAATAAAATCATAAATCGGAGGAGGGGGGAGGGCGGGGAAAACCGGCACACCAAAACAACCCCTAAACCCACCCCGACCCTATAAAACTAATCCCTTACCTTCCCCCACCCTCCCGAACCCCCCCAAAACTTTTTACGAGTACCTGGTGGTCCAGTGGGGGCGCGGGGACCGATCTCCCGCTCTCGGTCCATCGGCGCCATTTTGGCTGCCACTCATAAATGGCGCCGATTGCCCAATAAAAAAAACCCACCCGACCCTTTAAAAATGACCCCTTAGCTTCTCCCACCCTCCTGATCTCCCCAAAACATTTTAAAATTACCTGGTGGTCTAGTGGTAGTCCTGGGAGCGATCTCCCGTTCTCAGGCAGTCAGCTGCCACTCATAAAGATGGCACCGATGGCCCTTTGCCCTTACCATATGACAGGGTATCCGTGCCATTGGCCGGCCCCTGTCACATGGTAGGAGCACTGGCTGGCCAGCGCCATCTTTAAAGATGGCCACCGCCATCGTAAAGATGGCCATTTTTGAGTGGCAGCCAAAATGGCGCCAATGGCCTTAGAGCGGGAGATCGGTCCCCGCGCCCCCACTGGACCACCAGGTAATCGTAAAAAGTTTTGGGGGGGTTCGGGAGGGTGGGGGAAGGTAAAGGGTCAATTTTAAAGGGTCGGGCCTCACTAACGCCTGTTTTGTGTTACACTGTGAACCGATGTGATATCATTGATGAATGTCGGTATATAAAAACTTTAAATAAATAAAATAAAATAAATAAATAAATAAAAAATAACAATGTGAATCGGAGCCGATTCTGATTCACATCACCACCGATCAGATTTTTTTCCCCCTCTAGCCGAACCCGATCGTTAATATTGCCATATGGCCGTATTGCCGTATTGCAAAATGGCGCCATTTTGCAATACGGTAATACGGCCATACGGCCGGCGCCATTTTGCAATACGGCCCTAGTGCATGAGGTCGCTCCCGGACCCCCGCTGGACTTTTGGCAAGTCTTGTGGGGGTCAGGAGGCCCCCCCCAAGCTGGCCAAAAGTCTCTGGGGGTCCAGCGGGGGTCCGGGAGCGATCTCCTGCGCTCGTGACATCGGGGGACAGGAACCAAAATGGCGCCGGCGCCATTTCTATTACCGCAGCTGTGGCCCGAGAGTGGAAGATCACACTGGGATCCCCCCACTGAACCCCAGGTAATTTAAAACATTTTGGGGGTGTTCGGGAGGGTGGGGGATTTATTTTAAAGGGTTGGGGTGGGTTTTAGGGTTGTTTTAGTGTGCCGGTTTTCCCGCCCTCCCCCGATTTACGATTTTAAATGATTTAAAAAAAACCAAAACAAACCGCGACGATCAGATTCCCTCCCCCCCAGCCAAAATCGATCGTTAAGACGATTGATCACACAATTCACATCTCTAGTAGCAAATGAGAATATGGGAAGTCTACGATCTGCTGGAGGCGCCAGCCGTATGGAACCCACAACATGCAGGTGGCGCCTGCATCCAGACCATCCTCAGTCTTCCAGGAGTCGACTAAGTCCCAGCGGCCGGGTCCCTACGGGCTCCTCCTGGGGGGACTCCGGCTTCCAGGGTGAATCTCCAAAAGTCCCTGCGGCTGGACTCCTAAGGGCTCCTCCCGGGGGAGTGCCGGTCTTCAGGGTGAAGACTCTTCAACCACCAGGGCCCAACGTCATCCGTCCTTCCTCTGGGTACCGGGTCCTTGGTCACATAGGACTCCACCATGGTCCAGTATCACTGCTTACTCCGAGTTCCCGAACCACAGCAGGTTGGGACACCTGCTGTGGACTTCTACAGCACTCCATCCTTTGTTCCAACCGGTCCAAGGGTCCACGAACACAACACCAGTATCAGCTCCAAGGATGTAAAGTAGGGATCACTCAAGGAATCCCTTATTTGGAGGCACTTGAAAGTGAGGGAAGACCCACATTTTGCTCAATGTAATTACTATAGGAAGAATATCAATCAAGTTAAGCAAGTGGCACATCTTAAAAAACACTGGTATGTAGTATCAACTGCGGAAGCAGCACACACTTGCATTGACATCTGGTTAGAGTGGAATTACTAGTCTGGGGATGCACTACAAGTAAAAGCCAGCAGAAAGGGGTTGAAATGAGGAAGAATTTTCCCCATGCTGATCCCACAGCCCCTTCTAGAAGTCAGGTGGCAAGCCAGCAGTCTCCAGTATATGTCTAAAGTGGCAATCCACCATAGAAAAAATGGGGTGTTTCTCCATAGCACTGTCCCAGGACAAAAGGCAGGCAGCATCTAAAATAGTAACCAACCCCTGAAGAAAGTGGGAGAACATGAGCATTAAGGGGTCAATTTTAAGACCCGTGTACATATGGACATGCATATTTTATAACACACACGTGCATGCATGTGCAGGGGGGGGGATTTAAACGCCTACACAAAGCAATAAGAGTAGGGCATCCCCAGTTCGCTCCCAGTTTGCTCCAGTTAAGGAGTGGACAGGGCGGGAACTTCCCTGTACACCTACCTAACCTTCCTACTCTTTTCTCACTCCTCCCCAAACCCTAACCCCTTCCTAGCTACTTATTTTTTTTTTGGTTGATTACTTCCTGCTCCTCTGGAGCAGAAACAATCTCTGCACACCAGCTGGCGGCCGGTGCACACTTCTCTGGGACAGCGTCAAATGGCATAAACGAAGGAAAGGGGAAAGGAACTGGAGAGTAATGGAAGAGAGGGAAGGATGAGTAAGAGGTAAGGGAGGGGGAAAGGAAAGGAGATTGAAGGAAGGAGAAAAGTGAAAAATGGTGAGTATAAGCCAAGGGAGATGGAAGGGAATAGGGAGTGAGGTAGTAAGAGAGAATGGAGATGAGGGAGATGAATAAGTGTGTCACACACACATACACATACACACACAACTAGAAGGCAAGTGGAAGATTCCCAGAGGTGCGGCAGTTGTCAACTTCTGTGAAATCTAGAAATATTATTACTGACACTCTTACTATCTGCCTCCTTCCTGGGAACCCTGTCTTCTGCCCCACACCTCCCCTTTTTCCCTGCATTTCAAATAATTGAAAATGACAAATAAATATCTCCCTGCCCCTGCTAAGCAATATCCAAATACAAGAGGGACCCTCTGTCAAAAAAAACTCTTTTGCCCTCTGACTAGTTTCAAAGGTTCAATGTGGACCTTATTTCAAAAAGTTTGGTTACTGATTAGAAGTTGTAAACTTGAGCTAATTCAGCAATCTTTATGTATATGACTCTGTGTCCTGTATATGCTCTGCACTTTATAGGTATGACTTTTAAACATGCGTTAATAGTGCTTTTAACAAGTGTAAACTAGTTTCCAAGTATCATAACATAAAAAGTATACTAAAGAGATAATTACATGCAAAAGTATGCAAAACAGTTCATTACCTATTAGCTCAGCAAAAAAGTATTCACGCATTAATACAATAAAGTTTACAAAATCTCCAGGACCAGAACCTGTAGTTAAGTTTTGCGATAATATCTGTAGGTAAAGTAGACATGTACTTTAGTAACTGCCTCATTTTCATGTGATTAACATCGGCCATTAGTAAACATGATAAACACCTCATTAATGCAAGTTAATGGATGATTTTAGTGTACTTTAGTACCATAGTCCATAAGGGCAATTATAGTGGAAAAATACATCTCAAAAAATTAGAGATACCTGTGATGTAGATGTTGTCAGTGGCACCATAAATACATTTTGACAATATTGTTTAGTTCAATGTGACTAATGGAGGATTTTTTTTTTTTTTTTTTTTTACTCCTACGCTTGAATATATTACTGCTGTCAATTTATGTATGCAGTTGCATCCGATAAGAGTAAACTACTGAGGTCAGTAAGTCAGTCAGTTGGCATATTGTCATCCAGTATACAAATATATATAATCTAGTAAGACATAAGGTACCAGAGATCCCAAAGTAAGAGAAATGTTACAAAGAACTCAAAACAGTTTTTCTTAATCTGTTCACAAGAAGCAAGATAATTGCGTTATTCACAAGCACAGAAGTAGACAATGATAAATCACACTTTGACAGTTGTAACATTCCCTGCTTAATAATATTTGACAAAATGAGTACCAGGAGTGACTTCTGTAATAGATTAAACAAAACCTATGGAAAAAGCTCTTGATCTCAAATACGCAAAAGTAGATTAAAAAGTATTTTCCTGAATTTGTCTTACATAAAAATACTCTTCCATTCTCATCAGCCTCAGCTACTGCCACAAGAAGTAGAACAGAAGCAGATGACTCTCTGCAATCATTATCTTCTTCATCAATTAATGTCATTACCATGAGAACAATAGTCTTAATCTATTATAGTTCTATCTACCAAGAAATAAAAACCTAGCTAGCAGCAAGAAAGGCAATTTAGAAGGCATGAGCTATTCTAACAGGACACAAGAGAGATTTTTTATGGTAACTGAAGTGGGAAGGAAAGATTTGTCACTTTTGTAGTCAGATTAGGGAAGTGCAGAGGGAAAAATTGTGTTTCCATTTGCTTATTTGTTTCATAGGTCACAATCATTCAAATGGTTTGTTTCAGATAAAAACAAAATTGCATATTTGTTCTATTTGTTCATTTGTTTCCCATGAAAGTCAACGAGGGAAGCAATGCTGCATATCTTGGGCTCTCAAATTGGAGTTTTATAATAATTTCTATTAATGAAAGAGCACACTAAAGTATCATGACTGTGTCAACTTGCCACCAAAAGTTGCATGAATAGCCCAAGGAACTGTAACAGAGCAAAACAGTACCAGCAGTGGCAGGAGTTCTGCAAGGCACCATGAGATGAGCAAAATAACAGCAAGAGTGGTTAGAACATCCTAAGACTCCAAAAGATGGGCAAAGAGCAACAACAATAGTGGAACCTCCCTCCCCCCCCCCCCCCCCCCCCCCCCCCCCCCCCCACACACACAAAAAAGCATCATGAGAAGGACAAAGTGTCACCAAGTGCAATTTGAACAGTTCAAGACACTGTGAAGGGAGAATGAAGCACCAAAAGTAGGAGGAAAAACCCCAACACACTGATAGAAGGTCAAAGCAAAAGGAAACAGTGGCATGAAGACCCCAAAGCACTATGAAAGGTATAATGAAACCAAGCATAGTGGAAAGAGCATCCCAAGGTTTCATATGAGGGAGAAAATGGCACTGACCAATTTGGTACAAAAACTACATAGTAAGTACTATGGTATTGATGCCTGAAAAGGAAAAAATGGTCCATCCAGTCTGCCGAGCAAGCCCCTTATGGTAGTATCTGCCACGTTATGCAGGTCACCCCATGTTTCTATTAAGGATAGCAACCACCACTCTCTACAGTTATTCCCACGCCTTATGATAACCCATAAAAAATTTAATATTTTATGGGTTAACATAAGCATAATTTTTACCACATGATGAGCCATCTTGAAAATTCAGACATTGCTGATGTGTTTTGCTTATGGACTTGGCCTTAGAAGCAGTCCTGTGCTTTTTCACTCATGTCTGCATATCAGCACCCCAGAACGTGTTGGTTGCCATCTGAATCTAATTTGTCTTCCACCCGTACCCCCACCCCCATCACTGTCAAAGCAGAGAGTGATGTTGTAGTTTTATCAAAAGCATTAAGGCTTATTGGTTAAGGGTAGTAATCCCTTGCCTTCTGTTAAGGGTAGTAATTGCTGCTCTGTGCATGTTACCCCCATGTTTATCAGTTCCCCAGACCATAAGGTCAGAGCCCTTGTTGGTTGTTGTCTGAATCTAACTCTTCTTTTTCCCCCATCATTGAAGCAGAGAGTAATATTGCAGTTGCATCAGAAATGTAAAAGCTTATTAGTTTAAGGGTAGTAACTGCCACACCAGCAAGTTACTAGGGATGTGAATCGTGTGCCCGATTGTCTTAATGATCGGGTTCGGCTAGAGGGAGAAAAAAATCTGATCGGTGGTGATGTGAATCGGAATCGGTTCCGATTCACATCGTTAATTTTTTTTTTAGTGAGGCCCGACCCTTTAAAATTGACCCCTTACCTTCCCCCACCCTCCCGAACGCCCCCGAAACCTTTTACGAGTACCTGGTGGTCCAGTGGGGGCGCGGGGACTGATCTCCCGCTCTCGGGCCATCGGCGCCATTTTGGCTGCCACTCAAAAATGGCGCCGATGGCCCGATAAAAAAAAACAAACACCCGACCCTTTAAAAATGACCCCTTAGCTTCCCCCACCTTTCCTAGGCCCCCAAAACATTTTAAAATTACCTTGTGGTCTAGTGGTGGTCCCGGGAGCGATCTCCCGTTCTCGGGCCATCAACTTTCAAAACAACTCAGAGATAGGGCTGATGAAACTTGGGTCTGATGGGAAAAAAATCTCTTATTGCAACAAGTGCACCTTCAGAAACACAATTTGGGGAAAAGATGGAAAAATGAAATTGGCAATGCAAATGGGTTTCTTCTTCTTCCTGATGATTGTCAATGATGATGATGTTAGCAGTGGTGGTGTTCAAGTCTTAACTGATCCAACTGATAGTGATTCCAAGTCTATCAGCTAAGAGCAGAGTTGCTACCACCAACCAGACACTACAGTCACCTAGGATAGTACTATTGAGATGGAAAAAGTCCTTGCTGACCTTGTAACCTTTCTCATTCTTCCCTTTTATCATCTGCTACTCTTCTCTACCTTCCTCATCATTGCATCTGCCACTGGCTGTTGCTCCTCTTCCTTACCTTCACTGAGGCTACTGTACCATTCTGAAAACACTGGTATACAAACTTTTAGAAGTCATCTGCTTCAGTGATAAAATGTTCTATTTATTATTGATGTTGATGTGCTGAATTCAATATGACATTTAAACTAGCTGATTGGCTATCTTTCCCATGACATTTAGGGTTTTACATTTTATGTCTATGTCTATTGCATAGATAGTAGAGTTTTAATCATACATTGTAAACTTAGATCTTTTCGTAGATTTATGATTGCATATTATTTCACCTGAACTGTTTATGTAGTACTTTAAAAAACAAATCAGCAGAAGGATTGTAGAAATAAATTTTGCTATGAAACAAAAGGCCAACAACTATTATGTATGCATATGTACATAGTTTAGTCCTTATTCAGTGGGCTACTCAGCTCTTCTTGGCTTCTCTCTTGTATTCATTAAATCAAACATCGCTTGTCACTTTCATCAATAGTTTGCAAGCATTGATGGGCTCCATTTTCCCTGATACAGTTTTTTTCATTGCTGCAATGTCCTGGTGAAAATACTCATCATGCTCATCGCTCACTGTTGCACAGGTTGGTGGGAAAAAAAATCTAGAAATGCATCTTTAGTGACATGTTGCAACAAACTCATTTGTATACCTTGAGGAAGTTTTCTATTAATTCCTTGGGTTTTGTGCCTTGTTTCTGAGAAAACTTTTTACCACTAACTTGAAGGCTTTTCAAGCTGTCTTTTCCTTGCCGTACAAACCCAATCATAGATGTATTCATGGATTCAGTCATTTCTTGTTTAATTAGAGATCCTTTCCTTTCTTAACTCACTAATCCTCTGCAATTCCCAAGTCAATAGTCATATAAACTGACCCAGTGCATAACTTGAAAACTGGAGCCAATCAATAATTTTAAGTTTCATTTTCATTCTCAGTGGCCCAGAGTTAGTAAAATTTGACTAAATTCATAAGCGAGCAAATTTTAAATCCTCCGCGTGCATAAAATCTGGGGGTTATGTGCATGACTGGGCTTTGAGTGCACTGCACACCATTTTAGAAGATGGGAGAATTAGAATGTATAGCAGTGAATGATGACATAGACTTAATTGACATCTCAGAGACATGGTGGAAAGAGGATAACCAATGGGACAGTGCTATACCGGGGTACAAATTATATCGCAATGACAGAGAGGAGCACCCGGGAGGAGGTGTGGCGCTTTAGGTCCGGGATGGCATAGAGTCCAACAGGATAAACATCCTGCATGAGACTAAATACAAAATTGAATCTTTATGGGTTAAAATCCCTTGTGTGTCGGGAACGACTATAGTGATAGGGTATACTACCGTCCACCTGGTCAAGATGGTGAGACGGACAGTGAAATGCTAAGAGAAATTAGGGAAGCTAACCAAATTGGTAGTGCAGTAATAATGGGAGACTTCAATTACCCCTATATTGACTGGGTAAATGTATCATCGGGACACGCTAGAGAGATAACGTTCCTGGATGGAATAAATTATAGCTTTATGGAGCAATTGGTTCAGGAACCGATGCGAGAGGGAGCAATTTTAGATCTAATTCTCAGTGGAGCACAGGACTTGGTGAGAGAGGTAACGGTGATGGGGCCGCTTGGCAATAGTGATCATAATGTGATCAAATTTGATTTAATGACTGGAAGAGGAACAGTGTGCAAATCCAAGGCTCTCGTGCTAAACTTTCAAAAGGGAAACTTTGATAAAATGAGAAAAATTGTTAGAAAAAAACTGAAAGGAACAGCTACAAAAGTAAAAAATATCCAAGAGACATGGTCATTGTTAAAAAATACCATTCTAGAAGCATAGTCCAGATGTATTCCACACATTAAGAAAGGTGGAAAGAAGGCAAAACGATTACCGGCATGGTTAAAAGCGGAGGTGAAAGAAGTTTAGCCAAAAGATCTTCATTCAAAAATTGGAAGAAGGATCCAACAGAAGAAAATAGGATAAAGCATAAACGTTGGCAAGTTATATGTAAGACATTGATAAGACAGGCTAAGAGAGAATTTGAAAAGAAGTTAGCTGTAGAGGCAAAAACTCACAGTAAAAACTTTTTAAAATATATCCAAAGCAGAAAGCCTGTGAGGGAGTCAGTTGGACCGTTAGATGATTGAGGGGTTAAAGGGGCACTTAGAGAAGATAAGGCCATCGCAGAAATATTAAATGATTTCTTTGCTTCGGTGTTTACTGAAGAGGATGTTGGGGAGGTACCCGTAATGGAGAAGGTTTTCATAGGTAATGATTCAGATGGACTGAATCAAATCACGGTGAACCTAGAAGATGTGGTAGGCCTGATTGACAAACTGAAGAGTAGTAAATCACCTGAACCAGATGGTATACACCCCAGAGTTCTGAAGGAACTAAAAAATGAAATTTCAGACCTATTAGTAAAAATTTGTAACCTATCATTAAAATCATCCATTGTACCTGAAGACTGGAGGATAGCAAATGTAACCCTATATTTAAAAAGGGCTCCAGGGGCAAACCGGGAAACTACAGACCGGTTAGCCTGAATTCAGTGCCAGGAAAAATAGTGGAAAGTGTTCTAAACATCAAAATCACAGAACATATAGAAAGACATGGTTTAATGGAACAAAGTCAGCATGGCTTTACCCAGGGCAAGTCTTGCCTCACAAATCTGCTTCACTTTTTTGAAGGAGTTAATAAACATGTGGATAAAGGTGAACCGATAGATGTAGTATACTTGGATTTTCAGAAGGTGTTTGACAAAGTTCCTCATGAGAGGCTTCTAGGAAAAGTAAAAATTCATGGGATAGGTGGCGATGTCCTTTCGTGGATTGCAAACTGGTTAAAAGACAGGAAACAGAGAGTAGGATTAAATGGACAATTTTCCCAGTGGAAGGGTGTGGACAGTGGAGTGCCTCAGGGATCTGTATTGGGACCCTTACTTTTCAATCTATTTATAAATCATCTGGAAAGAAATACGATGAGTGAGGTAATCAAATTTGCAGATGATACAAAATTGTTCAGAGTAGTTAAATCACAAGCAGATTCTGATGAATTGCAGGAAGACCTTGTGAGACTGGAAAATTGGGCATCAAAATGGCAGATGAAATTTAATGTGGATAAGTGCAAGGTGATGCAAATAGGGAAAAATAACCCATGCTATAATTACACAATGTTCGGTTCCATATTAGGTGCTACAACCCAAGAAAGAGATCTAGGCGTCATAGTGGATAACACATTGAAATTGTCAGTTCAGTGTGCTGCGGCAGTCAAAAAAGCAAACAGAATGTCGGGAATTATTAGAAAGGTAATGGTGAATAAAACGGAAAATGTCATAATGCCTCTGTATCGCTCCATGGTGAGACCGCACCTTGAATACTGTGTACAGTTCTGGTCGCCGCATCTTGAAAAAGATATAATTGCGATGGAGAAGGTACAGAGAAGGGCTACCAAAATGATAAGGGGAATGGAACATCTCCCCTATGAGGAAAGACTAAAGAGGTTAGGACTTTTCAGCTTGAAGAAGAGACGGCTGAGGGGGGATATGATAGGGATGTTTAAAATCACGAAAGGTCTAGAACGGGTAGATGTGAATCGGTTATTTACTCTTTCAAATAGTAGAAAGACTAGGGGGCACTCCATGAAGTTAGCATGGGGCACATTTAAAACTAATCGGAGAAAGTTCTTTTTTACTCAACGCACAATTAAACTCTGGAATTTGTTGCCAGAGGATGTGGTTAGTGCAGTTAGTATAGCTGTGTTTAAAAAAGGATTGGATAACTTCTTGGAGGAGAAGTCCATTACCTGCTATTAAGTTCACTTAGGGGTAGATTTTTTAAAAAAGCGCAATCGCGTACTTTTGTTGGTGCAGCAGGTGCAAACAAAAGTACGCAGGATTTTATAAGATACGCGCATAGCTGCGTGTATCCTCTAAAATCCTGGATCGACGCGCCCAAGGCTGCCGATTTTGGGCAGCCTGCACGCGCCGAGCCACGCAGCCTGCCTCAGTTCCCTCCGAGGCCGCTCCGAAATCGGAGCGGCCTCGGAGGGAACTTCCTTTTGCCCTCCCCTCAACTTCCCTTTCCTTCCCCTACCTAACCCACCCCCCCCGGCCCTATCTAAACCCCCCCCCTTACCTTTGTCCCTAGATTTACGCCTGCAAGAAGCAGACGTAAATCTACGTGCGCCAGCAGACTGCTGGCGCGCCGTCTTCCGACCCGGGGGTGGTCCGGAGGCCTGGACCACGCACCCGGGCCGGCGCCATGCCCCCGGTCCCGCCCCCGAAACGCCGTGCCCCGCCCCCAAAACACCACGTCATCCGGTCCCGCTCCCAACACACCCCCTTCGAAAAACCCCGGGACCTACGCGCGTCCCGGGGCTCTGCGCGCGCCGGTGACCTATGCAAAATAGGCGCGCCGGCGCGCAAGGCCCTGCCCGCGTAAATCCGGGCGGATTTACGTGAGCAGGGCTTTTAAAATCCGCCCGTTAGAGAATAGCTACTGCCATTAGCAGTGGTAACATGGAATAGACTTAGTTTTTGGGTACTTGCCAGGTTCTTGTGGCCTGGATTGGCCATGTTGGAAACAGGATGCTGGGCTCGATGGATCCTTGGTCTGACCCAGTATGGCATTTTCTTATATTCTTATGTTCTTAGGCCTGGCCATGTGCGTAACTCCCTGAAGGGAAGTGGTGGTGTGGGGGGTGGGGCTGGAGGCGGCCGGTACAGCCATTTGCCGTTGTACCGGAGAAGGTGCTGATGGCGTGCACAAGTTATTACTGCTCCAACTGATTTTATAACACAACATTGCTAGCCTAAATCAAGTAATAATTATAATTAGACTGAATGACAAACTAAGAAAAACAAAAAGGAAAGCTTCCAATAAGATCTCAAGACTGGTTTTCTAGTCCACAGATTTTCCATCCTTTAATCTAGCATATGAAACTCAGAACATTATGGATCATATTGATGTTTCCAGCAAAAGGAAGTATAAGAAAGTGCAGAACGCCTGCATCTCGATTTGCTTGCATAGTTTTGACATAGCACATCTTTTAACTGAGGATTTTATTTCTCTACAGCTTCTGGAAGGGAAAATGTTCCACAGAAATAAAAACAAGCATTGCAAAGAAAATTGTGCACAAAAAGCAGTTTGGGACCTTTGTTTGATATTTAAATTTAGCATTTTGGGTGAATGTGTTGTTTTCAGTGCTGATACTGGCTGCCACCTTCTGACTTCTGTAACTGTTTGGAGGGAAGGGGTAGAGAAAGGAGTGTCTGATTAATCACAACTTTTACCATTGACACATCCCCCATGCAGACTGTGTAACACCTGGTTCTCAGACAGCTTTTACGTGCTGAATCATAGGATTCATTTGCGGGTGCACAAATAAAATTTATCAGTTGTTCCTGAGACTTGGGGAGCAATGCACTGTCAAAAAAAAAAAAAAAAAAGAATTCCCACGCCAGTGTTGGGCTGAAGGGCCCTGCAATACATGCACACAGAGATTGCATCTCAGTACTGGTTTTATTTTGAATCAGTGACAAAATAGTTCCTAATTTATGCACTGCAGGTAAACTTAACACTTAACTCACAGTGGGATAAGGCTTACTTTCAGTCTAGGTCATTTTACAATAGATCCTATTCAGAGATAGCACGACAAGAGACAAACTGCTACTTACAGACAAGGTACAAGACGACCAGACATAACATTATTTATTTATTTGCAAATTCTTTTATACTGACCTCCCGGAAAATTCTGACTGGAGTGGTGTATAAAGACAAAATCATAAAAATACACATATCAAAACCAGCATTTGTAAAATAAATTAAACAACATGAAACTGTCATGATTGCGTCAGTACCACGGCTCCCCTCTGGCGCTCGGCATAGTTCCTGGGAGCTGCTCTGACCTGCCACCTCTTGCAGTCCACCTCGTCCGGCACTTTGCACCGCCTCGTGAGACTCACGAGTTCCTTTAATCAGAGTGCCGGGGCTAGCACCCGACACTCCCCAAACCACATAACACAAAGTCTTTATGAAATCAAGGTTTATTTTAATGGCATTGCTACCACCTTGCTCTCTTGTGCCTATATGGTACAACCTGTTCGGTCTTAACAAACTCTGTCCACTAGCACTAAGCTATCCTTAGTAGAGATGTGTATCGTTTTTTGCCCGAAGTAGGAAATTGAACGAAATTTCCTACTTCGTTGCTGTTTCGTTGTCCCCGAAACCCAAAATGCATTTTCCCCGAATTTCGGGGAAAATTCGGTTTTCGGGTTTGCCTGGGGAGAGGGGCACAAATTTTCCCTCCTGACCCCCCCAAGGCTTGCCAATAATCCCTGGGGGTCCAGCAGGGGTCCGGGAGCGATTTCGTTTTCGGCTGCCAGTAACCAAAATGGCGCCAATAGCCTTTGCCCATACTATGTCACAGAGGCTTTCGGCGCCATTGGTCAGCTCCTGTCACATGATAGGAGCACAAGATGGCGCTGATGGCCATGTGACAGGGTCTGACCAATAGCGCCGAAAGCCCCTGTGACATGGTAGTTCGGGCTATTCGGCACCATTTTGAGGCACAGGGCTTGCACTACACCGGGCAAATGGAAGCCGGGACCCCGCTGGACCACCAGGGATCTTCGTAAGTCTTGGGGAGGGATCGGGATGGGGGGGGGTTGTATATATGTACGAAAAATGCTTGAAAACTGTTTTAAATGCTTGGGGTGGGTTTTTTTCCAGCTTCGTTTCCCGATTCGTTTTTCGGCCCGGTTTCGGGTTTTCTCGTTTCGTTTTTCAAAAAAACGAAACGAGAAAACCCGAATTGTACCACGAAGTATTCGAACCAAAAAACGACCCGGTAGAAAAAAACGAAGCACATCTCTAATCCTTAGTCCACCCCTGCGGCTCCCAGTTAGGGAAATCCCCCAACTCTCCTCTAACACGCCTCTTTAGGTGCAGTTAGAAGCTTCCTCTGCCCTACAGCTTGTGCCCCAACTTTTTAGGCACTACAGTAAAACTATTCCTTTCACCTTATTTCAGTTAAACAGGTTTTGAAAAACTTTTAAAACCAATCATTTCTCTTAATATATCATACTACACATTCTTTTAAACTATAACTTGTATATCTTTCCCCTCCTCCTCTCAATTACTTCACTTCCATGGCAGAGCTAGTGGATCCTTCCCCTCTTGATCCTACCTCCATGTCCTCCCCCTCTGATTCTGAGGAACTAAGCTTTTGAGTCCAACGCTACCAAGCCGGCAGACCCTCTTCCTCCAGTTCCATAGACTCTGCTGAGTCATAATCATTACTCTCTACTTCCCCCACCTGTACCTGCTCTCCCTCAACCCAGGGGTCAGGTGACAGTTCTGGGAACCTGGGGGTTGTAGTTCTTTCTGCCTTCCTGCTCGCCCTCTGGTGTGTGCTTTTAGTACTGCTTGCCTCTGTGTTTTTATACCTAGTTTGCTTCTGCCACTGGCTGGGTGGTACTACATCACCCCCCTTCCCTCCCCTTTTAAAAACCCTGGAACTCCTTGCCCTAAGAGTTCCAGGCTCTTCCCCCAACCGGGAAAGTAAGTCAGCATTAACATGGTCCATACCAGCTCTGTGCCGAACCTCAAAGCGGTACATCTGGAATGTGAGATACCACCTAGTTAAGCGGTCATTGGACTCTTTCATAACGTTGAAGCCACCTCAGAGATGCATGGTCCGTAACCAACACAAAGGGGCGCCTTGTCAGGTAATATTTCAAGACTCTATAGCCCACTTGACTGCCAAACATTCTTTTTCAATAGTGGCATATTTCTCTTCATGCGTATGGAGCCTATGGCTTAGATACAAGACCAGATGCTCCTGACCCGATCAACCTGGGAGAGAACCACCCCCAATCCCTTCCCGGAGGCGTCAGTTTATAGCAAAAAGTGTGAAGTCAACCGCCTTCAGCTCTGGATCTTGGCATAAGGCCCGCTTAAGCTGCTCAAACCGCTCTACCACTAGGGCGTCCCACCACAACTTGTTTGGTGCCCCTTTTCTTAGCATGTCATTCAAAGGGGTAGCTAGATCTGCAAAATGTGGTATGAAGCATCTATAATAGCTGATCAAACCTAAGAAGGCTCACAGATGCTTTTGGGTTTCAGGTTGTGAGTAGTCCCTGATGCACTTAACCTTATCAATCAGAGGTTTTACCACCCCTCGGCCCACCAGATGCCCCAGGTACTTGACTTCACGTTGGGCAATCCAGCATTTAGCCGGGTTGGCCGTTAACCCTGCTTCCCCACTGGACTTCAATACCCCCTTAACTTTTGTAAGATGGGATTCCCAGTCAGTGGGGTATGAAATGACATCATCCATATAGGCAGCTGCATACTCTATATGGGGGCGTAATACCACATTCAAGAGGCACTGGCAGGTGGCAGCCACCCCTTGTAAGTCAAATGGCATGCGCACGAAGTGGTATAATCCTGTCGGAGTGGCAAATGCTGTTTTTTCCCTCTATAGCCTTCCCAGGGGAATCTGCCAATACCCCTTGGTCAGGTCTAACATGGTTAAATACTGGGCTGTACCCAGTTTCTCCACCAATTCATCCACCCGGGGCATGGGGTAGTCGTCAAAGGTAGAAATAGCATTTACTAACCTAAAATCTATACAGACGTGTAGGGTCCCATCCGGCTTAGGTACTAGGACAATGGGACTACACCATGCACTACTGGACTCTTCAATGACACCCAACTGTAGCATTTCTTCCACCTGTCTCTTAACTTCAGCCTGCATGGCCTCTGGCAGGCAATATAGCCTCCTTCTAACCACTTGTCATGGTGGTGTTATTATATCATGTGTGATTAGCGAGGTCCGCCTCGGTATTGGAGAGAACACGTCTCCTGCCTGTTTGACTACTCTTTCTATCTGAGATCGTTGCCTCAGGGTTAGCTCCTCTCCTATCTGTACCCCTTCTTTTTGGCTTAGTTCCTGCACTTGCAGGCCTATGTCCACTTCTTCTTCAGGTACCGTACCCGCGGCCATACCCTGCCACTCTATCCAGGGTTTTAACAAGTTTTCGTGATACACCTGTGGTCGCTTGAGACCTACCTTAACCTGGTAATTTAGGGGTCCTAGGCGTTTTACTATTTTCCACGGACCTTTCCACTTAGCTAAAAGTTTGCTAGGTGATTTGGGTACCAGTATCAGGACTAGATCTCCCTCCTGAAATTCTCTGTCTCTGGTCCCTTGGTCATAATAAGTCCTCTGCCGCTCTTGCGCCTGCTTGAGATTCTCCCTAGCCATTCCCAAGGCAGCCTCTGCGTGCTGTCGTAGGCCCACAACATAACTTATTAGGTTTTGGGAATCTGCCTCTACCCCACTCCACTGATCGCAGATGATATCTAGCAAGCCCCTTGGCTGCTGCCCAAAAATAAGTTCAAAGGGGGAGAACCCCGTGGAAGCTTGGGGCACTTCCCTAGAGGAAAACAACAAAAATGGGATGAGCCGATCCCAATTACCAGCATCCTTTTCTAAGCAACTTCGTATCATGGCCTTTAAGGTTTGGTTGTAGTGCTCTACTAACCCATTCGTCTGGGAGTGATATGCCGCTGTCAGCACATGTTTAATACCGAATTGGGCCCAGAGACCCGCCAAGTCTCTGGACATAAAATTGGTCCCTCTATCTGTTAATATCTCATGAGGAAAACAGAACTGGCAAAAAATCTTTATCAACTCTGGGGCCACCTCCTTTGCCCCTATAGACCTCAAGGGCACAGCCCAGGGGAATCTTGTGGCGTAATCTAATTCCACTAAGATGTACTGATGGCCCCGCTTACTTCTTTCTAAGGGGCCGATTATGTCCACAGCCACATGGTCCATAGGTTCTTGCACTACCAGCAAGGATATCAGAGGTGCCTTTGAGGAAACTCTGGGTGAGACCAACTGGCAACTGGCAACTGGCAACTGGGGCAAGATCAGCAAAATTTCTTAACCATGCTATAGATTCCAGGCCAGAAGAATCTCTGCTTGACTCGGGCTAAAGTACTATGTAGCCCTAGGTGCCCCACCAAGGGGTGGTCGTGTGCTAAAGCCAGAACCTCTTGTTCAAAGTGTAAGGGTACTAGTAGCTGCTTATGCGATCCCTGACCCGTCAGCCCTTCTTTGACCCTGTAAAGTAAACCGTTCTGGAGCATAAAATAAGGATATAACACCGATTCTTTATTGTCGACCTGTCGGCTGGATAGTTTAGCTTTTTCCCAAGCCACCTTCATAGCAGAGTCCTTATCCTGTTCGTCCCTAAATTCGGGGTACTGGGCTAACAAGGTTCCCACTATTTCTTTAGTGGGCCCCTCCTCCTTATCTTCCCATAGGTATACCTGTTGCCAATTCTCCCTTCTTCTCTCCACTCGTGGTTTCCGACTTACTCCAGGAGCCTTCACTACCCCCCCCCCCCCTTCATCAAAGTGAAAAATTTCGCCAATTGGGGTGTCGCGCTCCTGTACATCTTGTGCCAGGGCTTGTGACCTTGTAGTTATGAATGTTTGTTTACCCCTCAGTGCATCAGTGAGGTATTTCCAGTCTCGTCCTAAAATGAGGGGCACGGGAAATCCCTCCACTATGGCTACGTCGACTATGTCCTCATGGTGTCCCCAGCAAATAGTCACATCATGTACCAGATGTCTAACTGCTGTACCGTGTACACACCTTATCATCCACCTCCCCTTTGTGAGTTTGGGGCATCTTTACTCCTAGCGCTAAAGCTGTTCTCTGGGAGAGCAACGCCTGATTAGTGCCGGTGTCTATTAAGGCTTGCACAGGCTGTTTATTGACCTTAACCCCTTGAAAATATGGATTTTGGCCCTTCGGTACCTCCCCACACCGTCGCTCCGGGGGATGGGCGTATGCTACCGCTAAGTGAGGACATTCCCTCTTGAAGTGCCCTACCTCTCCGCACTTAAAACATCGACATGGGGCGGGTTTTGTACAGGACTCCCATCCTCGACCCCTCTCTTCCGGTGGGCTGCCCTCTCGAGGGGTTGCCGGTAACCCCTCGAGGCCCATCTTTACTCAGAACCAGTCCCTTCAGCCCTTTCCCTCTATTAGAGGTCGAGCCGCCACCTATAGCTGCCTCTTCTTCTAAGTACCTCTCAGTGTTCACCACCGCCCTTTCGAGCCTGCTCGCTCCCTGGCGTATCACCCAGTTCCTCATAGGAGGGGGTAGTGCTTCAATGTATTGCTCTAGTACTATCATTTCTATGAGCTTGATCACTGTCTTCCCCTCTAGTTCTAATCACCTATACACTAGGTCCTTTAAATGCTGGGCAAGAGCCCGGGGTCTGTCCTTTGATTGAAAACAGGTTTCCCGGAATTGACGTCGGTACCAGTCTTGGGTTATGCCCAGCCTGTCCAGGATGGCCGCTTTCAATAAGGGGAAACTTGTGGCCTGCTCTGGGGCCAAGGCCTGATATGCTGCTTGAGCCTCTCTGGTTAAACAGGGGGCTAACCTTGCAGTCCAATGCTCTCCAGGCCACCCTCCCACACTAGCCACACATTCAAAGGTGATAAGGAAGGCCTCGGGGTCATCACCTGGTCCCATCTTCTCCAAATGGATACCTGGTGTGGGGTCCATCCGGGCTAGTCCGACAGCCCCTGCCATCGGGTGTGTAGTACTTGCCGTTCCTGTAGCCTGCTGGGCGGCCCAGAGCTGTGTGACTTTTCGCTGCTCTTCCAAGAGTTGGATTAAGGGGAGCTGCTGTTGTTGATGTTCCATCATACGCTGGATCAGCTGCTGCATCGTTTCCTGCTGCTTCTGTATCTGGGCTGACACCCATTTCAGGACCTCATCTGACGCCATTCCTAAAACAAAATCAGCAAGAGAGGACCTAAGTGTGGCCGTACAACACCCGACCCTCTCCTAATTAATAGTCTTAGGTCTCCTTGCCCCGCACCCCGCTGCTATGGCCACTTACCAGATACTACCGGGATAGCTCTCTTTTTTTTTTTTTTTTTCAAGCACGCACGCCGGTTCAGGCCCTCTCATTCACATTTACCTTCAGCCGGTCAAATAGGTGCACGGGTATAGTATATCTGTGGTGGTTCTCATGGACCACGAGTTCCGTTTATCCCACAACTGCCACCATGTGTTGTTACACTTGGGCTCCGGTCAGGAGTCGTGAACACCACCCAGCAGGGTGGCTCCAGGTGGAGAGAGACAGGAAGCTAGAAACAGTGTCAGGTTCCAGGCTGGGTCAGGGCAGGCAGCAAGTATCAGAGTCTGGGTTCAGGCTGGGTTAGGGCAGGCGGCAAGTAGCAGTGTCTAAGTACAGGCTGGGTCAGGGCAGGCGGCAGTCAGCAGTGTCTGGGTCCAGGCTGGGTCAGGGCACAGTAAGCAGGGCAAGGCAGGTCAGAAGGCCCGTAGGCCACACACACACACACAGAAGGCCCGTAGGCCACACACCAATAGCGGGGCAAGGCAGGTCAGAAGGCCCATAGGCCACACACACACAGAAGGCCCGTAGGCCACACACCATAAGCGGGGCAAGGCAGGTCAGAAGGCCCGTAGGCCACACACATACACACAGAAGGCCCGTAGGCCACACACCATAAGCGGGGCAAGGCAGGTCAGAAGGCCCGTAGGCCACACACATACACACAGAAGGCCCGTAGGCCACACACCATAAGCGGGGCAAGGCAGGTCAGAAGGCCCGTAGGCCACACACACACAGACAGAAGGCCCGTAGGCCACACACCGTAAGCAGAGCAGGCAGGTCAGAAGGCCCGTAGGCCACACATACACAGAAGGCCCGTAGGCTACACACCGTAGTCAGGGCAAGCAGGTCAGAAGGCCCGTAGGCCACACATACACAGAAGGCCCGTAGGCCACACACCGTAAGCAGAGCAGGCAGGTCAGAAGGCCCGCAGGCCAGGTAAGAAAAGCGAGGAAGAAGGCCCGAAGGCCACGCAGGGCAAGGCAAGGAAAGGCCTGAAGGCCGCGCAGGGCAAGGCAAGGAAAGGCCCGAAGGCCGCGCAGGGCTAGAGCAGGGAGCCCAGGTGAGCTCGATGCCGAAGCACCGAGGGAACTGTCAGGCAGGGTTATAAGGGCTAACCCAGAACATAGAGTGGACAGGGGAGATGGCCTGGGCCTGTCAGGAGAGCCAGCACTAGAGGGACCCCTGGTGGTGAGGCGGTTGCACTGCAGCCAAAACTGTAACATGTGTCATGATTACGTCAGTACCATGGCTCCCCTCTGGTGCTCGGCACAGTTCCTGGGAGCTGCTCCGACCTGCCACCTCTTGCAGTCTACCTCGTCCGGCACTTTGCACTGCCTCGTAAGACTCACGAGTTCCTTTAATCAGAGTGCCAGGGCTAGCACCCGACACTCCCCAAACCACATAACACAAAGTCTTTATGAAATCAAGGTTTATTTTAATGGCATTGCTACCACCTTGCTCTCTTGTGCCTATATGATACAACCTGTTTGGTCTTAACAACCTCTGTCCACTAGCAGTAAGCTATCCTTAGTCCACCCCTACGGCTCCCAGTTAGGGAAACCCCCCAACTCTCCTCTAACATGCCTCTTTAAGTGCGGTTAGAAGCTTCCTCTGCCTTACTGCTTGTGCCCCAACTGTTTAGGCACTACAGTAAAACTATTCCTTTCACCTTATTTCAGTTAAACAGGTTTTGAAAAACTTTTAAACCAATCATTTCTCTTATCATATCATACTACACATTCTTTTAAAGTAAAACTTGTATATCCTCCCCCTCCTCCTCTCAATTACTCCACCTCCATGGCAGAGCTAGTGGATCCTTCCCCTCTTGATCCTACCTTCATGTCCTCCCCCTCTGATTCTGAGGAACTAAGCTTTTGAGTCCAACGCCACCAAGCCGGCACGCCCTCTTCCTCCAGTTCCATAGACTCTGCTGAGTCATAATCATTACTCTCTACTTCCCACACCTGTTCCTGCTCTCCCTCAACCCAGGGGTCAGGTGACGGTTCTGGGAACCTGGGGGTTGTAGTTCTTGCTGCCTTCCTGCTCACCCTCTGGTGTGTGCTTTTAGTACTGCTTGCCTTGGTGTTTTCATCTAGTTTGCTTCTGCCCCTGGCTGGGTGGTACTACATCACAAAACATAAAACAATATTTGAACACCAAACTAAAAGAATGAAAAGTTTCACTAAACCGCAAGCAGATTCACCCTATAAGCTGCTGAATATTAAATATACGCCAAAGGTACATTCTTAAACCATGATTTGACCTTCATAAAATTTGGATGGAGGCACTTTGTCAGAGTGACTGACATATTCTTTGCATGTCTGTATTTATAATCATTGTTCACAATATGTGCTTTTTGAAAAATACATATAAAAAGACATCTTTGGAGGGATTTCCTCTATACCTTCATCACTAGCCTGACACTGATCAGGTGTTTCAACATTGAAAGAGATTCAAAATGGTGCCGATAGCCTTTGCTTTTACTATGTCACAGGGGCTACCGGTGCCATTGGTCAGCCAATGTCACATGGTAGGAGCACAAGATGGCGCTGGCCATCCATTGCTTCTACCATGTGACAGGGGCTGACCAATGTCACCGGTAGCCCCTGTGACATAGTAAGGGCAAAGGCTATCGCTGCCATTTTGAATACTGGCAGCCGACAGCCCGAGTGCATGAGATCATCCAGGACCTCTGCTGGACCACCAGGGGGGGGTCGGGAGGGTGGTGGGTTGTAGTTAATTAAATTTAAAGGGTTGGGATGGGTTTTTTTGGGGGGAGATGAATACATATGTAACTAATGAATGGATAGGGGTGCCCCGAGAACGGATGCAACGGATTTGGGTCCCGACAAATACGAATACCGAATGAGATGAATCTGTCCCTGCTGCACATCCTTATTATTTATGAGCCTTGTACTTTGGATTTATCCTAATTTTTGCAGGACTACTCAAGAAAGGTTTCATTATTTCCTTTGTTTTCCATATAAATTTCTGATACCCTTTTTTATAGAAAAGGGTTTGCTTTTAAGCCTTCATAGCTATGCTTTTTCATTGATTCTAGATATTCTAGTAGAGATAGGCCTTCTGGTTCTTGAAGTGATCAGCGAGGTTGGATTAAGGGCTTTTTTTTTTACTTTTCCGGGTTTTTTTCATTATTATGAGAGAAATTGTCCTCTTGGAAGAATTTGCATTTGTTTGTGATTCTTCATAATTTTCTTTGTATTTCAGGACCCTCCCCCCCTCTTTTTTTTAGTAGGTAGTGGTCTCTATAAACAATTGGCTTGTCATTTTTTGGTGATAATTTGTATACAATTTTCTTTTCTGGTTGTTTGCTTATTCTTCTCATATTTATGCTTGTATATTACATTTAAATGAATAATTAAAAAGTAAAAACAACCATGTTTATTTGTTTCATTCATTCATTCACCCTTCTATCAAGGGGGAGGAAGGCAGCCTATTTTGGGATCAAAAATTGTGATTTTCTAATAATTTCTAATGAAACTTGTGGATAGATATCATCTAAAGGGGGTGCACATGACAATGTATTAAGACTATGTCAATGTGGCACAAAACGTGGTGTAGACCATTCATAAGAGGTCTACCAAAATGCTATATGACCTGCACTGTAAACCATACACAAAGAGACAGAAGGAGCTAAAGATGTACTCTCTAAATGAAAGAAGAGAAAGGGGGATATGATCTGAATATTCAAATGTCTTATAAGATTCAATAAAGTACCAGTGACAAAGTGTATTAATAAGGGGATGGATTTGACTAACTTCCTCAAGTAGAGTTCTATAAGCACAACAAGTAGAGCTATTATTTTAGCTCAGGTTTAAATCTGTGGTTGGGAACCACACAATTGTAAGTTCTAATCCCATATCCCCAATTGGAAAAGTAGTCTTGGTACTGTGCACCTACACAGATGCACAGTCCTTGGTACAGTGGCACCTACACAGATGGTGTCAGTAGTAAATGGGGAACCTTCACATAGTGGCAACAGTGAAATCACAAACTTGACCCCAGACAGAAGGTGAGGTAGGGGTATAAATAAAAAGTGGTTTCCTGCATCAGCAGGTAGGTCACAGGGTGGAGTAATTAGGGAACATATATGAGCAGCTTGACTAAAGTAGAGAGGATTCTATTAGCACAGCTTATAGTGCTGTTCCTTTGCAGTAGAGCTCCTGTTTAGGAGGCAGTTATTTACAGGTTCACAAGATCCCCAGTTGAAAAATAGGCTATAGAGTACATTGTAGGAATGAAGCTTTCACATATCAGAATGAAGCATTTTCAATAGAACAAAACATTTAAGGATATAGTGTCATATGAATCTGAAGATCAATGTCACTGAAAAGGTAGAGGATAGCTAGAACAGACTTCCAGTGCAGGTTATAGGAGTAAACATTGTGGCAGAATTCAAGCATGCATGGTATTGACACAATAGGTACTTAGTCATATAGTGTGAATAAAATAGATTAAATCCTGTAATAATTAGGGATGTGAATCGTGTCCTCGATCGTCTTAACGATCGATTTCGGCTGGGAGGGGGAGGGAATCGTATTGTTGCCGTTTGGGGGGGTAAAATATCGTGAAAAATCGTTTAAAAATCGAAAAATCGAAAAACCGAAAAAACCGGCACATTAAAACCCCCTAAACCCCACCCCCGACCCTTTAAATTAAACCCCCCACCCTCCCGAACCCCCCCCCCCCAAATAACTTAAATAAACTGCGGGTCCAGCGGCGGTCCGGAACGGCAGCGGTCCGGAACGGGCTCCTGCTCCTGAATCTTGTCGTCTTCAGCCGGCGCCATTTTCCAAAATGGCGCCGAAAAATGGCGGCAGCCATAGACGAAAAAGATTGGACGGCAGGAGGTCCTTCCGGACCCCCGCTGGACTTTTGGCAAGTCTCGTGGGGGTCAGGAGGCCCCCCACAAGCTGGCCAAAAGTTCCTGGAGGTCCAGCGGGGGTCAGGGAGCGATTTCCCGCCGCGAATCGTTTTCGTACGGAAAATGGCGCCGGCAGGAGATCGACTGCAGGAGGTCGTTCAGCGAGGCGCCGGAACCCTCGCTGAACGACCTCCTGCAGTCGATCTCCTGCCGGCGCCATTTTCCGTACGGAAAATGGCGCCGGCCATACGCGTATGGCCGGCGCCATTTTCCGTACGAAAACGATTCGCGGCGGGAAATCGCTCCCTGACCCCCGCTGGACCTCCAGGAACTTTTGGCCAGCTTGTGGGGGCCTCCTGACCCCCACGAGACTTGCCAAAAGTCCAGCGGGGGTCCGGAAGGACCTCCTGCCGTCCAATCTTTTTCGTCTATGGCCGCCGCCATTTTTCGGCGCCATTTTGGAAAATGGCGCCGGCTGAAGACGACAAGATTCAGGAGCAGGAGCCCGTTCTGGACCGCTGCCGTTCCGGACCGCCGCTGGACCCGCAGGTTATTTAAGTTATTGGGGGGGGGTTCGGGAGGGTGGGGGATTTAATTTAAAGGGTCGGGGGGGGGTTTTTAGGGGGTTTTAGTGTGCCGGCTCACGATTCTAACGATTTATAACGATAAATCGTTAGAATCTGTATTGTATTGTGTTCCATAATGGTTTAAGACGATATTAAAATTATCGGACGATAATTTTAATCGTCCTAAAACGATTCACATCCCTAGTAATAATGCAGTTTGGTACAACTAGGCAGAGTGGATGGACTAAATGGTCCTTTCTGAAGACATCTTTTTTGTTTTCATTTTTTTTTTTATCTAAGGCTCTCTTCCCCTTTTTGTTTTGTCATTGTCCTTCCTCTGTAACTCAGTCATACTAGCTCTTTTTTTTATTTATATAGGTGATGCTATTGTATTTTTTTTAGATTTATATGTTGAACTGTTAGCCACTTGAATATTGATATTAAAGATTATGGAATATAAGAACATTAATAATAATAATAATAATAATAATAATAATAATAATAATAAAAACAACAAAAATAAAAGTGGCATGAAGAGCTGAGGGACCTGCAATAGGGCACAATGGTACCAACGGTGGCTGGTGTTCTTCGTGGCACCATCACAAGAGCAAAGAAGCAGAAAGAATGGTCAGAATACTACAGGGTTCCAAAAATAGGGCAAAGGGCACCAACTATAGTAGCATGAAGCTCCCATGGCTGTACAAGAGGAGCAGGTATAGTATGAATAGCTCAAGGAACCACAAAGAGGTAAGGGAGAAGCCAAAGAAAATCCCTGAAGGAAGCCTGATGTAATTTTTGTATAGAATCATTAGATGAAAAAGCTAACTGTTCATACTTAGAGTTCATTTTCACTAGAGGCTAAAATGCTACTGACTGACAAAATTCAACAAATGTTCTTTAACCACTAACTTTTTAACATATCGTGATACAGTAAATCCAGGATATGATTCTTCTTTTGATTCCATTTTTGCAAATACTACCTCATTATCTCAGAAGTAATAATAATAGGGAGCAAGGTTAAGGTTCTGGGCATTTCACTTTTGCAGCCCTTGCCTTTTGCTTTGGTAAATACTGGATGAGACCAATAATCATAAGAACAGTAAGAAAATGGAGTTTGAAGAAATCACATTAGAGTACATAAAACATTAAAGATAGCTGAGTGGGCAAGTCCAATTCACAGCACCAGATGGCTAGGGCAAGACCAAGAGTCATCAAGTATTGTAGGGAAAGGGAATTTGGAAAGAAGCTTGAAGATAGCTGGCTTGGAGTATTGATGTTAGCAGTTACACTGGCAGTTTAAAAACATTAGTCATAGTATCAGAGCAATACAGCAAGGAAAATGGCTGAAAAACTCCCAAGGTATACCTCAAGGGTTGAAGTATGAAGAAGAACGGCATTAAAAGTCTAAGAACCAGGAGGGAGAAAGCAGTAGCAGGAGTGGAATGAAGGACCTGAGGACTGGTACAGAAAGTGTGGAAATCAACGGATGGCCAGGGCAAAAACAACAGTTGGTAAGAACCATAGGGGCAAAAGATATGAAAAAACCTTGAAGATAACTGGAGCAGAGGAAGAAGTGCCCTAAGTAGCAAGAATAGCTTCCTCTTTAGGTCCTATCTAGAGGACATTGTGCCATACTGTGGGGAACCCCCGTTGTGTGCTGTCTTCGGCACAGAAAGGACAATTTGCACAGCAGCTAACCTTGGGGGCTGAACACAGGTGCAGGACCAGAACTTTCTCCCAGCAACTGAGATGAGGAGAGGGTTGGTGTATGGTATGAAAATGTTTCTCCACTTTTTTTTGACTGCTCTTTCTTTAAAGCAAGGGATAGTCTTACTCCCCAACATGAGGGAGGCTGGGCTGGCTCTGCGTTTTATTCTCAACAATATCATGGCCCTACTTTCTAGTGGAGAACATATGGTGAGCCCCAGTATGGGACATGGCAACCTGCAGCAATGTATGGTGCCTGTCCCATTTGGAGGCATGGCTATCTAGTTGATAGCCTATAGCATATACTTCTGTCAAGAATTAAAGCTTGAGCTATGCACTGTTTAAAAATACATGTCTGATACAGTAAACCTGTGAATGACTCATTAAATCAGTTATGGTTCCATATGTTACTTGTAAAACTAAGTTATTTGTAGAGCTAATACATGAGTATGAGCTCTCAACCCCAAACATAAGGCAGAGAATCACAAACAGCATAAGAGCTTCAAAACACCCAAGGAATAGATTGTGGTCAATCACAAACATCACAAAGGTGTAAAAACTCCTAAGATGTTGCAGGTGATCAGTCACAAACAGTACAAAGATGTCTAAGCCCCAGGGCATAGAATGTGATCAATCACAAATAGTACAAAGGGATGAAAACCGTCAAGGCATACCTTGTGGAAAATCATAAACAATACAAAGGCCTAGACAGCAAGATGGAAAACCAGAAAAGAGTTGGTATGGGAGGAGAAACTTGTATTTATTTTCTTTTTTTACATTTTTATTTTAGGGACAAAACATTCAGTATAACTGAGAAAGAAGCAGAGTGGGAGAGCTATGCTGGGATTGTAGAGGGTAGAACAAATTAAGAAGGTGGAAAACTAAAAAAGAGGTGGGTTGAGAGGAAAACGTTTTATTTTTTACAGATTTTTATTTTGAGAATAAAACAGCCAAGTATACAAAATAATGTATGGTTGGAGAACTAGTCAAGGATCCAAACAGCAACCAACACAGAGGCACTAAAATTCCCAAGGAGGTATATCATAGGCATGGCATTAGGCAGAAAGGCAAGGTTTGAAGGTTAGCACCAACAGTTTTAACCAAGGTAGAAAAAAGCTGCTGGCGCTAACCTTCAAAAAGAAGATAGAAAAGGAAAATTGATTTTAAATTTGTGAGTGACAACATTGTCCATATTATTCCTGAGAATTGTGATATTTTGCCTTGTAGGTTGTTTTATAGTAATAATATTCTTTTCCAAATATAATATCATATAACAACATCCTGAATTCACCATATTTAAAATATGAATCATTCAATCATAAGAGTTCCACATTTAAAATGCATGCAGTAAGCAGCCTATGATTGTTTTCTTGCATTCATGTTTATAAAATATGTGCAATGTAAATGTATCAACATCATTTATGTCTAAGCAAAATTTAAGATACTTCAACATGACATAAAACACACTTGTAGAAAATCAGCAAACATCAGAAGCATAGCAGAACTACTGGATTTACCATTTGTCCATGTAGAGATTTTTGTATTTATTCAAGAGCTATCTTGGCAACATACACAGTAAAAGCCAATGAAGACTGCATATGCCGTATTTATGATGCAGGAAAAGCTTACTTTATTAGATTGTATCTAGTCTATAGGGAGATTAAAGCGAAGTGCAGAATTTGATTGTGGATTATTTTTATAGGCTAAGCTATGTGGCTCATGGGGAAGTCATGCATCCTCATCTTCAAAGATCAAGGTTATTTTTTTTAATGCATTTCATCCTTTTTTTCTCCACACAGTAACTTTCCACACAGTTGCTTTCTAAACAAATGCCATGGTAGTGAAAGTCAATGTATTATTTGATTAACCATTTGCAGTTTTTACATTTGTGTTGCAATAATATACTTCACATAATGTTAATGTTAATTTAAATTTATGGACTGCTTTATTTGCACTGAAGTGCAACCCAAAGTGGTGTACAAAATATAATAAATAAACAAACTACATTATAATGTATTCCAATAATCAAACAATCATACAATATTATCAACACATGGGCATTTTAATGGTCACAATGAAGAGTCACATGATTTGTTCCATTCCAGGGTGGAAGGAAATTCCTCAAACTCTAGAATGTTAACAAAGATCCTGCATCACTAAGTGCCTTTTACTTTCCTTCATTCCTCTTTCAGTTACTAGATAGTAATTTTCCATGTTTCAAGCCTAGTCACTTGAAAACTGGATCTAGAAGCTTTTATTGCTCAAGATAACAAAAGACTGTTGGTCATAAGTGTGATATACTTGCCTTTGTTGAAATGATTGTTTTTATTGGATTTAAATATATTCTACTTTGCTTGCAAGGGCTTGTAAAAGTTCCACAGCACACTTAGATTTAGCTGTGATTGGGAGGAGACATAATGCTAGCAGCCACCTGTGTCCGGCATCCTTGACCCGGGCCCTCCCCCCCCCCCCACCCCCTCTCTTTTCTCCATTTGCTGACATTATATAATCACCTTTTATAATATAAAACACGCTGAAACTGGTATTGGTATAAAAAAAAAAAGGCCGCAGCTTTATTTCTTTAACATATGAATAACTTCCTGGGGGTACCATGGCCGATATGCTGTCTGTGACTGCCTGCCGTAACCAAGCCAGGCGTCCTTTTAGCCGAGAGCCCCCACCGAGTCCCCACTTCCAGGCGGGGGTCCCGCCATTGGTGCGTTCTGCGCCCCCCCCCCCCCCCTTTTCTGCGCCTCCCCCGGCACTGACCGGCTACCACGCCATCCGGAGATGCTGCCGGCACCACTTACAATATTCAACTGGCCCGGGTAACTGCCCTTAATCAAGCAGCGACAGAAACCCCAACAATGCACATATTGGTTTTATTAACTAACATGTATATATCCTAACTATTGCCATTGTTGTTCCCTTAACATGTCCTTCTTTCTTGCCCTTCTTCAGGGTGGGTGGGTGGGTTTCGGCTTCTCTGGCTCAAGCATGGAAGAAGGGGCGTTTGCTTTTCGCCGCAGCCCTTTAAGAGGGCCACCTCGTCATCGGCCGGTGCCGAGGTTGCCGCCGATGACGCGCCCTGCTCGCTCTCCCTTCGCCCCTCCCCTTCCCCCAATGGACCGCCGTACATCGCGGGTGGCGCGCCGTTAGGGGGGTTGGGCTCTGGCCAGGAGGCTCAGGCCCACCCATTTCCTGGGGGTATGTTTTGAGCAGGTTCTGAAAATAATGTGCAAGGGTTTACATTTTAAATCTGCATACTTTTTATGCACTAAAGTAGGTACAAAGGTCCATGGATACTGTGTATCTATTTGAATTTGCAAAGGGAAAGCATACATTTACTTCCCCTGAGAAATAGATGTTTTCAGGTACAAATCAAAAATGCACTTTCAGACAAATTCAAACTGCTAACTGGTGTCCCACAGGAATCAGCCCTATCTGCAACACTCTTTAACATCTACCTCCTCCCAGTATGTCACTTACTAGCAGGACTGGGAATCGTACATTACATTTATGCAGATGATATACAATTATTGTTACCCATTCCAAACACCATTGAAGAAACAATGAAACTAGCCAATATGTACCTAGAAATAATCAAACAGCTCCTAAACCAGATGGAATTGGTAATAAACATTGACAAAACTGAATTCTTACACCTTGAACGTAAAAACACTCACCACACACAACCAACATTCACAATCAAAAATATTCAAACCACCGAGTTAGCAACAAAAGTTAGGGATCTAGGAGTAATAATTGACCCTGAGCTAAACATGAAACAACACATCTCACAGAAAATAAAAGAAGGTTATGCAAAACTAATGATCCTAAGAAGACTAAAATCTCTATTAACGATTAACAATTTTCGCACAGTTCTACAAGCAATGATATTCGCTAGCACAGATTATTGTAACTCCCTGCTTTTAGGACTACCTCAATCTACAATTCGGCCTCTGTAAATATTGCAAAATTCCGCTGCCAGAGTTTTGACAGGCAAAAAAAAGAGTGACCATATTACAGGAACACTTGCTGAACTCCACTGGCTTCCAATTGAACAAAGAATACAATATAAAGCACTTTGTATAATCCATAAACTAATCCACGATGATAAAGCAGACTGGCTTAACACAGCACTGCGCGTGCACGTACCACAAAGAAACCTGAGATCTGCAAATAAAGCTCTACTAACTGTCCCCTCTGTCAAATCAGCATATCTCACGCAAGTAAGGGAAAGAGCACTGTCACTGGCTGGTCCTGTACTCTGGAATACCATGCCACTCGAAATAAGACTACAGACAAATCTGAAATTATTCAAAACTAATCTGAAAACTTGGCTTTTTAAACAAGTATTTTATAAAGATAAAGAAAAGGAGAAAAATAGTTGAGCGATAAGGATGCACCAAGCTAAAAGTTTTTAGTAACCTACATAAGCATATTAATGTTAAAATCAAACTGCCTAATTTGTTCCTAACAATCAGGTTTTACTTATACACCTAGTTTAGTATTTTAAATTGTTACCGTACTATGATGGCACATGAGTAATTTGTAATCTATACCACCCATATTTCTCTTTATCGTGCCCTTCTGTAAACCATTGTGATGGTATTTAACTTAACAACGGTATAGAAAATTTTTTAAATAAATAAATAAATTTAGTGCAAAGTCTAGCAGGTAACAACACATATTTAGAGTTCAATTTGTCAATATTCAGGAAATAGGAAAGTTTTTGGCACCAATTTATTTTTCAATTTTGTCTAAAAAATGATTCACAGCCTATATTAAACAATGCAAATTTGAGGCCTTTATATCTAAAACAATATCGTATAAACTCCATTTTATGATTTCTTTGGTCTGACCTTGCGGATTAGCATAATATATTATCAATGCAATTACAATATGTATGACCCTTTCGATCCCTTTCCGACTGTGCATTGTCACTTTCTTGACATCACCATCTAGAACTGAGTGGAGGAAACGCAATGAATGTACTCTCATTTTTTATGTCTAAGGGGTCTATTAACTAAAGAGTGTTACTAAACATTAAATTTCAACTTTGTCACTTCAAGTGCATTAAATTGTTGTTAATATATGTTATTGTAAAGTCAGGAGGAGTGTGGGGAAAATAAAGTTTCTTCGACACTTTGAAAGATATTTCTATTCAATTTGTTAAGGAGGCAGCTCCTTATGTACAAAAGATCAAGATTTACGGTCTCTCACCAAGGTCCCCTGACACGGACCCTGTGTTTCGCCTGAAGGCTGCGTCGGGAGGGGCGGCACCAGGCCCATTTCAGGGAACCTTGGTGAGAGACTGTAAATCTTGATCTTTTGTACACAAGAAGCTGCCTGCTTAATAAATTGAATAGAAATATCTTTCAAGTATCGAAGAACCTTTATTTTCCCCACATTCCTCTTGACTTTATGATATTATTTTGAGTGTGGTTCTCTACTCCTAGCATTGTTTTAGGAATATGTGTTATTGGTAATTCCTATGTAAGCATTGCCAATAACAAAAAAGAAAGGTTTCATAGGAACAAAATATTGATCTGTCATATGCAAACATATGCAAACTAGCTCATTAATATTAAAATCACAAGACAATCTTTTTTTTCTTTTCTATTTTTGATAAAGAGGATTCTGTGAACTGGAATAAATGAATACTATTTTTAGCAGCAGAAATAAAACAGCAGCAGCAGCAACAACAAAAAACTTGGAAAAGGCCTTAGGACTTATGCAAGTCTTGAACCCTATTACATGTGCATTATTAAAAATAGAGAGGAAATCTTTAATTCATTCATGAGTGTGCACATATATGCAGCTATATGGGCACACATGTGAATGCACATGTATTTTACATCATGTGCTCAAATGCGTAAATTACACGTAAATCTACCCATCATGATGTCAACAAATTAAAAAATATGTGGCATGTATATTAAACATAGCCAGATAAGTTTTGACTTATCCAGCTAAGTGACAGCAAAATCTCAAAAAACACTACTTATACAGCTAAGTAGCACTGTTTAAGACATATCTGGCTACAGGTTAGATTCATCAAACTATTGCATGTGATAGGAAGAGAGAGAGAAATATCGAGAGAGAGAAAATAAAAGGCCCTTCTAGTAGTTAACCATTTATATCTCTATAGGAGGCCCACCTAGTAACTCAAGGTGAGGTTTAGATAGTAGTGTAGGGGTTAGGGGCCACTTTGACATGCAGAGTGAGACGTACAAACAGAACAGTACACTCTTGTGAAGATTTGATGTCCTTCGGAGTGAGGAAACTCACACAAAGATGAGATTTTTACAATGTTCTCTTAACCTGGCTTGATGGACTCTACCTGGGTAACATCAAGCTAGGTAGAGAGATCATTGTACAAATCTCATCTTTGTGTGAGTTTCTTCACTCCAAAAGACATCAAATCTTCACTAGAGTTGACCCTTTCAACAGTGTGCATGCTAAAAAGTAATACCTAGTCTGACATAGGTGATAAATCTTAGGCCTTAGTAAGTGCAAGCAAAATAGCATGTGAAGGGGAATATATGATATTTCATATTCTATCACTAAAAACTAAAGGGTATGTTTTGCAAGGGTGTTCAGGAATAAACATTTTTTTTTTTGGAGGGGGGGTTTCCCACATATTTTGTTTTGTTTAATGATTATTTTGTCTCTTTAGTATAAAATAAATGAAATAAACATAAAAAAAAAACTACAACAAACATGGGGGAAAAAAGAGAAATGTGATCTCTGGAGGTCTTGTTGTTGCACTGGAGGTGGACCCTTGGCCTGGTGCAGGATTGGTACATCCCTCTGGTCGGACCCAGAGAGCGCCTGCCACCAGGAAGCAGAGCACACTAGGAGACAGAGGCTAGCTGGAGCTTCGCCAATAGCAATCTGGGGTTTCCGCAGGTTGAGCCCTTGGGAACCCGGACTGCCTTGACTTAGGTGGGCCTTAAACGGTCTCCTGGAGAGGTAGCGAAGAGGTGTGCCCACCACTAGAAAAGGTGCACGGCTGGTGAAGAATGGGTGGACTAGACCTGGACCAGGATCACTGGAGACCTCCAAAAGGAAACAGGAAGTGAAGGTCCTCCGCGTGAGATAGGCAGCACCTAAAGGTCTAGTCGGAGGTAGGCTGCTGGTAGCATCCGAGCAGGCTGGTCTGGTTGTCACAGGAGCAAATAGAGTATCCAAGTGTAGCGCCTAGGGTCAAAGTCAAGGTATCAGTCCGAGAGTGGTCAGCCAAAGCAAGGGTCAGTTCCAAGATCAGTCTGTACATGGTCAAGAGAAGCAGGTCAATTCCAGGTAGCGGTCCACGTGGTCAGTAGGCAGGCAGTTGTCAGTTCCAGGCAGCGGTCAAACATAGTCAGGCAAGCAGAGGTCAGTACCGTGAATCAGTCCAGGGAGGTACGACAAGGGGAGGAATGAAGAGCAGGAATCAGGAGAAATCCTGGAACACAAGGAGGACCATGGGAACACAGGAATACAGGAGCACTGGAACAAGACAGGAACACAGGAGCACTGGAACACGACAGGAACACAGAAATGCAGGAACACTGGAACGAGACTGGATCAATGAGGCACACGAACAAGGAACAGCAAACTAGCTACACTGAAGTGTCGACCCAATTGCCAAGGTGAGGTTCTGGGGATAGCACCTCGTCTTTTATGCAGGAATTAGGCGATGTCATCATCGGGCGCTGTGGACCAGGTTCCCGTGCTGGGCCCTTTAAAGGGAAGCGTGGTCTGCGCACGCCTAGGGGTGGGACAGACGCTGTGGAGGACGCTGAGTCCCGGCGTGAGGAGCGCTGAGAGTCGGAAGGCAGCGATGGGCCTGGGGATGCCTGGGAGCACCGTGGATGGTGGGAGCTGGCCGTGGCTGCCAGAGACGAGGAGCCGGAGCTGGTGGAAGGCAGCGTGAGGTGAGCAGGCCCGGTCGTGGCACCAATACGGCCGGCACATGCAACACTTGTGTCCCTATCATGCATCCCTCCCACCTGTAAAAATTTTGGGGCCAGGATCTTCCCCAATCTCCACTTATCCAGTCTAGGGGGATCTGGTGATGAGGCCTAGGCCCAAGCTGAAGCATCAGCCTTGCATAGGCCTAGGCCGCGATAGGTCACCGCGACCTCAGCCTAGGCTCTATGTAAAGTCCAGGCTTGGAGGCCTGGTCCTGATGCCTCAGCCTAAGCCTAAGCCCAAACTGAAATCTTGGACTTGCATTAGCCTAAGCCACGATAGGTCACCATGACCTCAGTTTAGCCCTTATGCAAGGTCTAAGCTTGGAGGCCTGGTACCAACGCTCGGCCAAGGCTCTTTTCTGGGACCTAGGCTGGATTCCGGGGTCTCAGCCTCTAGGACAGCTGCTAGGACCAGCCTGGAGGCTGGGTCCTGATGCTTGGGCCTTGGTCCATAGTCAGGCCAAGACTTGAAGGCTGGAGTCCAGGCCTTGTAGGTCTTTTTCTATCTTCTATCTTCTTTCTTCAAATGGAGTCATCCACTAGGGAAGCACCACAGTAAATTAACTCTGGTGCATCCTCCAGAATGGAGAGTGCCATTTTGGTGTAAAGTAGTTCAATTAATTACCATATATCAAAATGGCACCCTTCTCTGAGGAGTATGGACCATAATAAATTTATTTTGGTGCTTCCCCAGCAGATGCCATAATTTAAAGAAAGAAGAAATACAAAAAATATATATCCAAGAATGAAAGATAATTACTCAAAAAATTGTTTTGTATATGTATAAAAACCAAAGAGATGGTATCAGAAAGCTTGGTACAAAAGGTATAATCCACTGTCTCCTGCCCACAATGGGTCTCAGGCAGTATCAGTATTTCATGCACCACAAGTTTAAATCATGCACTGATAAACATTCGCTATCTTACAAAAACATTTTATTTTAATTAAACTCTCATTTATACTCAAAAAGTCTAATACCATAAGGATAATTCTTACAATATTTAAGAAAAAACTTCAATTACAGTTTTCAAAAAAGAAACACTAAGTACTATTTCAGACAACACACCATGAACCATATTTCGGCAAACAATGCCTTTTTTGGGGTTTTCTTTTACATTACTTAAAAAGAAAAATAAAAAAGAACCATAATAAGATAAATTAGTTCAAAATAAAGTGAACAAAGCACTCACACATACACAATACCATTATTTTCACTGGTACTTCAATTCAAGGCAATCAGAGCAATCAATCATGGACGGTGCAACTTCCTATTTAGAGAATTTGTACCATCTGATGTTCAACGTCAAGGAAGTGAGATCATCAAAGAAAAGTTGTTATTCAAAAATGAAAAAAAAATATATTTTAAAGCCACAAACCTCAACAATATTGATCTTAAAAAATGGACCAATCAATTTCTTTATTTAATCCTTTAGATTCTACTGTTCCAAAGTAATAAATCCACTTCTTTTCCCTCTGCAACAGACTTTTATCAAACGTTCCTCCCCACAGGGAGGGTTTCAGTTGTTAAGTTACTGAGAAGGTAAGATCATATAACTCATGTCCCTTAAGAAAACAATGCTGCACTAATGGGACTTCTATAATCCCCCTAGTAATGATGCTATGATGTTCTATTAATTGTTTATATAAAGAACATTTTGTTTTGCCTATATATAAAAGATGGCAAGGGCACCAAATACAATAGGTAACCCCAATAGAAGCATAGTTAGGCCTGGATTTTCCATTCTCACAGAGAATGGTGTAACCAGTGGTAACGGGGGGTGGGGTGAAGAGGGGGTGGGCCTGCGAAAGCAGGCAGCGATCACACCACCACGGTATCATCGCTGCTGGCTATCACACCCAATAGCACCACCATGAAAGGTAGCGCTATTGGGCGCGCTACTGGTGACAATAACGTAACTTACTTTATCGCCACCAGTGAACATACCGCCATATCCGCCTGCTCGCTGCCCCGACTCCTCCCCTCCCCGCCCCGAATCTGCCCCCGGCAAGCTATCGCATGCGAAAAGGGACTTTTCACGTGCGATAGGCTTAGAAAATGACCACCTTAGTTTGGGAATGAAGTGAAAAGGTCCCTCTATCGGAGAAAGGTAGAACATCAAAAGAAAAAGACTGCTGACAAACAGAGCAACTATTGCATGGAAAATGATCCATCTTAGTATTAGTATTAGATTGAACACAAGGAGCAGCTTCACTGAAACTGGAGTGTACTAATAGACCTCTAATATTCATGACTATATGAATGAAGTCATCTGTCAGTTGAGTAATCAGACTTATTATATACTGTTGGCCATTGACCTTACTCCTGAATGGAAAAATAGGGTTGATTCAATTGTGGAGGAAGCATTTGAGAGATCATAGATTATATCAAGGGAATGTTGTTTCCTTACAGTTGATTATCTGAAGATGCCAGTGATGTATATTCTTTCTAAAATTCATAAAACACTTCAAAATCCACCAGGGCATCCCATTATTTTAGCATGGGGATCTTTGTTTGAACCGTTGTCTATTATTATAGATAAATTTCTATCACCGCTGGCAACCTCTTTACCCTCCTTTATAAGAGATTCTGCTGATGTTATGAATGCTTTGCAATGTTTGACTGAAACATTGCTTCCATATAAGACTTTGGCTATTGCAACCATTGATGTAGTCTCACTCTGCACTAACATACCACAGAATGCTGCTGTAAAGATCGTTAAAAAAAAATTAAGTTTGCATTTGTGAGACAACAGAGTACCTGTGGAATTTATTTGTACTTTGGCAGCAGTTACCCTTCAGAATTATTTATGTATGTTCAATGGTAAATTTTATTTACAAAGTAAGGGGGTAGCGATGGGTGCCAATCTGGTGCCAGATGTTGCCACCCTATATATGGGTTGTTTTGAAAAGAAGTGGCTTCCTTTAAATCCATTTCTTCATTGGATAAAGCTTTGGAAGTGTTTTATTGATGATATTTTGATCATATGGGAGGGGAGCGAAACGGACTTCTTAGTATTCAAATATTGGTTGGGGATGTGTGATCGAAATTTGAATTTCACTTCAGTTATTACCATTGGTTTACCTTATCTGTACTTTTCATATCTATCCAAGAATATGGTTGTGGTTTTACTATTCATTGTAAACCTACTGATAGAAATACCCTTCTTCGATTTGATAGCTGTCACACTCAGCATTTACATGTGAATTTACCTATAGGGCAAGTTTTTCATTTAAGACAATTATGATCTGATGTACATGATTATAAAATAAAAACCAAGGAGATGATGAAGAATTTTGAAGAATGTGGTTATCCCCCACGCATTCTGAAGAGAGACTACAAGAGGGCTCAGTGGATGAATCATGATTACTTTTCATACCATCTAAGAAAGAATTCTAAAATAACTTGTGTTGTGCCCTATTCTCCACAGATACATCGTGTCCAGCAAAGTATTAAGAAATAGTGGCACATACTTAATCTACATAAGGTTTTTTAACCAGGTCCTGTTTCTTCTTTGAAATGTGGTAGGAATATTAGAGATCTATTAGTACACTCCAATTTCAGTGAAGCTGCTCTTTGTGTTCAATCTAACACTGATACTAATTTGGGTCATTATTCATGCAGTAGTTGCTCTGTATGTCAGCAGTCTTTTTCTGGTGATGTTCTAACTTTCTTTGATAGAGGGCCTTTTATCTTTATTCCCGAACTAACTTGCAATTGCGCGCACATGTTATAAAATTGGGCGTACATTTGTGCTCGCCGGGTTGTGTGCACAAATGTATGCCCGTGCATACCTCTTAAAATCCAGCCCTATATGCATCACCTTGCACTTATCCACATTAAATTTCATCTGCCATTTGGATGCCCAATTTTCCAGCCTCACAAGGTCTTCCTGCAATTTATCACAATCTGCTTGTGATTTAACTGCTCTGAACAATTTTGAATCATATGCAAATTTGATTACCTCACTTGTCATATTTCTTTCCAGATCATTTATAAATATATTGAAAAGTAAGGGACCCAATACAGATCCCCGAGGCACTCCACTGCCCACTCCCTTCCACTGAGAAAAATGTCCATTTAATCCTACTCTTTGTTTCCTGTCTTTTAACCAGTTTGCAATCCATGAAAGGACATCGCCACCTATCCCCTGACTTTTTGATTTTCCTAGAAGCCTCTCATGAGGTACTTTGTCAAACACCTTCTGAAAATCCAAGTACACTACATCTACCGGTTCACCTTTATCCACATGTTTATTAACTCCTTCAAAAAAGTGAAGCAGATTTGTGAGGCAAGACTTGCCTTGGATAAAGCCATGCTGACTTTGTTCCAATAAACCATGTCTTTCTATATGTTCTGTGATTTTGATGTTTAGAACACTTTCCATTATTTTTCCTGGCACTGAACTCAGGCTAACTGGTCTGTAGTTTCCTGGACCACCCATGAAATCCTTTTTAAATATTGGGGTTACATTAGCCACCCTCCAGTCTTCAGCTACAATGGATGATATTAATGATAGGTTACAAATATTTACTAATAGGTCTAAAATTTTATTTTTTAGTTCCTTCAGAATTCTGGGGTGTATACCATCCGGTCCAGGTGATTTACTACTCTTCAGTTTGTCAATCAGGCCTACCACATCTTCTAGGTTCACCGTGATTTGGTTCAGTCCATCTGAATCATTACCCAAGAAAACCTTCTCCAATACGGGTACCTCCCCATCAACCTCTTCAGTAAACACCAAAGCAAAGAAATCAGTTAATCTTTCCACGATGGCCTTATCATCTCTAAGTGCCCCTTTAACCCCTCGATCATCTAACGGTCCAACTGACTCCCTCACAGGCTTTCTGCTTCGGGTATATTTTAAAAAGCTTTTACTGTGAGGTTTTGTCTCTACGGCCAGCTTCTTTTCAAATTCTCTCTTAGCCTGTCTTATCAATGTCTTACATTTAACTTGCCAATGCTTATGCATTATCCTATTTTCTTCTGTTGGATCCTTCTTCCAATTTTTGAATGAAGATCTTTTGGCTAAAATAGCTTCTTTCCCCTCCCCTTTTAACCATGCCTGTTATCGTTTTGCCGTCTTTCCACCTTTCTTAATGGGTGGAATACATCTGGACTGTGCTTCTAGGATGGTATTTTTTAACAATGGCCATGCCTCTTGCACACTTTTTACCTTTCTAGCTGCTCCATTCAGTTTTTTTCTATTTTTCTCATTTTATCAAAGTTTCCCTTTGAAAGTTTAGCACGAGAGCCGTGGATTTGCTTACTATCCCCCTTCCAGTCATTAATTCAAATTTGATCATATTATAGAAGCATAGAAACATAGAAATGACGGCAGAAGAAGGCCAAATGGCCCATCCACTCTGCCCAGCAAGCTTACGCTCTTGATTTTTTCTACTTATACGCTCTTGATTTTTTTCTCATACTTATCTGTTACTCTTGGCCCTTAGTAACCTTTTGGTTCTATTTCCCTTCCACCCCCACCATTAATGTAGAGAGCATTGTTGGAACTGCATCTAAGTGAAATATCTATCTTAATTGGTTGGGGTAGTAACTGCCGCAATAAGCAAGCTGCTCCTACGCTTATTTGTTTACCCAGCCTGTGCAATTCAGTCCTTGTTGGTTAAATGAATATAAATCCACTTTTCTTCATTCCCCCTGATGTTGAAGCAGTGAGCTGCACTGCATATGTATTTCAAGTGAAGTTTCAGGATTAACTGATTCAGGGTAGTAACCGCCGTAACAAGCAAGCTACACCCATGCTTATTTGTTTACCCAGACTATGTAGTTCAGTCCTTGTTGGTTGTTATCTGAATATAAATCATCTTTTCTTCATTCCCCCTGCTGTAGAAGCAGAGAGCTATGCTGGATATGCATTGAAAGTGAAGTATCAGGCTTATTTGGTTTTGGGTAGTAACTGCCGTAACAAGCAAGCTACTCCCCACTTTTTTTTATGCAAATCCTTTTTCCCACATTTCCTCTTGCTGTTGAAGAATAGAGCAATGTTGGAGTCACATTAACCGTGTGTATGTTTATTGAATAAGGGTATTATCTCCAGGTAGTAGCCATCATTCCCGCAAGCCACCCTCTCTTCATTCACTCTCTTCAATCCTCTAGACTTTATGGATCCACAGTGTTTATCCCACACCCCTTTGAAGTCCTTCACATTGCTGGTCTTCACCACTTCCTCTGGAAGGATGTTCCAGGCATCCACCATCCTCTCCATGAAGAAATACTTCCTGACATTGTGAAAAAGTGAAAATGACAAAGACAAACAGGAGTCTTATTTTATTTTTATGAAAATGATGGATATTAACAACACAGTTAACTCAGGTGTTAATGATATCTTTTCCAGTAGTAAACATGTCATTGGAACACCTTTCTCCCTCCATTAAGAATAGCAGGTAGAAACATAAATGTTCCTGTAATATGGAAAGACAAGACTCGAAGGGATCTATGGAGGCACCTAATCCATTCTTCTAGCTTCAAGCTTGATCCATGGAATCTAAAACATACTAGACAGAATGTTTGGCTGTTCTTCTTTAAAAAAAAATCCTATAATAATGGTGTGCAGACAAAATATTTTTGGTTCAGTTTTGTTTCTTTTGTTTTCAGACAGTTTTTTAGCTAAATTTCATTTGTTTTCCAATTTTTCATTTTGGCTAATAGGGTGCATTATCTGCAAATAGCGCATACTATTTACTGAATTGAAAACTCTCAAATATTTGAGTATTTAGAGGAATTGTTGATTTGTTTTGGATTAAATGAAACAAAACACAAATGCCATTATTCAATGTGGATTACATATTAGTTTAAAATGAATGCATACCCCTGACCTCCAGTGACAGAGAGTCTACCACTTTCATAGGTAGCATATGCCAATGCTTATAAACCCTTACAGTTAGACATTTCTTACTGTCTGACATAATTATCTTCTCTAGTAATTTAAATCCATTATTTTGTGTCTTCTCCGAGGAAAGGATAAGAAGTAATGGGCTTAAATTGCAGCAGGAGAGATCTGATTAGATGATAGAAAGAATTTAGTATGTTTTATTTTACACCCAACAGGCTTAATCTTGTTTTCCTGGTGTGTTAAAGGGAAGCCATACTGTGTATATGGCTGAAAGTAAAATTTGTCACTTCAAATCATAATCACAGTCCTCAATCTAAATTGTGATTAGAGGGCTATGTTGAAAAATGAAAACGTATTAAATACTTAGGAATATAGCACATAGCTTTTTAATCTCAGACTCTAAAGCAGGATGAACTCCTTCATCCCTCCTTCTCTGTAAAATAATTCAAACAGATGTGGGATAAAAATCATTTGTTAGATTTTCCAACTGAGGGAAGGTAAAAACTATGTTTCTTTAATTTTTTAACAGTGATATACATTGAGAATAATTTGGAGTAAAAACAGAATGCAAATTTAATCTGTACAAAATATATACACACAATTTATATTGTGACTACAAAATCTTACAGTCAGTCCATGCAAGAATGACAGACATTCTTATTAAATGGTTGGGGTTTTTTTAAGGGACAATATGAGGTAGATTTTCAGACATTCAGGGGTCGTTGCGGGCAAGGGGGTGCACACTAGTGCACCTTGCTTGTGCCGACGCCTGTGGGCTTCCCCTGTTCCCTTCCCCCTAGCCTGACCTTCCCACCCCTTCCCCTAGCCTTTCCACCCCCTAACCCTAACCCTAAGCCCCGGGACTTAGACGCGTCCCGGGGCTTTACTCACGTCTCCGGGCCTTTATAAAATAGGCCCGGAGCGCGCTTTTAAAATCAGTCCCTATATGTATGTTTTCATCCATAACTTTTTATAAAAAAGAATTGAATACCTGACAGACACAAATTCCATGAAAGCAGATACAAGATATTTGGCAGTAAAATAACTACAATATATGGTGCATGCAGGAGGAGGAGGAGGTACAATAGATGTTTCATTAATGTCTGTTGCACTGTGCATAGATATGTCACAAACACCACTTCATCCAACCTCAAAGAATTAGGTTGACACAATTAGGGCTGCACAATGGTAAAATTTTCTTTTTGTTTTTTAATTTCATTATTAAGGTGTTTTTTACACAAATTTCATTTCATTTTGGGGTAGATTTTAAAAGGTGAGCACGGGCGTACATGTGCGTGCGCTACCCGGCGCGCACACATGTACGCCCGATTTTATAACTTGCGCATGCAAGTTATAAAATCGGGAATCGGCGCAAGCAAGGGGGGTGCACAATTGTGTACCTTGTGGGCGCCGAGCCCGCACCAAGCCGCTTTGCCTTCCCCCGTTCCCTCCCAGGATGCTCCAAAATCGGAGCGGCCTCAGAGAGAACTTCCCTGCCCCCCCCCCCCCACCCCACCTTCCCTGCCCCTACCTCCCCCGCCCTTTCCCCCCTAACTTTGTCTTTTTTTTTTCTTGTTTTAAAACTTGCTTCAGCCCTGAGGCTGCCTTTTGTACACACTGCCCGTCGCTACTACCGATTGGATGGTTTAGTGAGGTCCTCGGATCGGCCCCGCCGGGGTCGGCGACGGCCCTGGCGGAGCGTCGAGAAGACGATCAAACTTGACTATCTAGAGGAAGTAAAAGTCGTAACAAGGTTTCCGTAGGTGAGAAAGTTATTTTTTACTCAACGCACTGTTAAACTCTGGAATTTGTTACCAGGGGATGTGGTCAGTGCAGTTAGTATAGCTGTGTTTAAAAAAGGATTGGATAAGTTCTTGGAGGAGAAGTCCATTACCTGCTATTAAGTTCACTTAGAGAATAGCCACTGCCATTAGCAACAGTAACATGGAATAGACTTAGTTTTTGGGTACTTGCCAGGTTCTTGTGGCCTGGATTGGCCACTGTTGGAAACAGGATGCTGGGCTTGATGGACCCTTGGTCTGACACAGTATGGCATTTTCTTATGTTCTTATGTTCTTATGTTCTTAAGTTGCACGTGCCGGCCAATTGCCGGCGCGCAATCCCCGGCACAGCAGCAAATGGCCGCCGTGCCAGGAGCCTCTGGCCATGCCCCACCCCTGGACCGCCCCGCCCATTCCCTGCCCCCTTCCCGCTCCTTTAGTAAAGCCCCGGGACTTACACGCGTCCCGGGGCTTTACGCACATCGCCGGGCCTTTTGAAAATAGGCCCGGCGCGTAACCCTTTGAAAATCCGGCCCTTAATGTTTTTGGGTTTTTTTCATTTTATTTTGTTTATAAAATAAAATAAATATAAAAAATGAAAACACCCCAAAAACACATTAAAAAAAGTAACATGGCCTCCTAGGGCTACCCGTCCCCATTCCCCATCCCTCCCAGCTGAAAAAATGATGGGGGCCAAGATCCTCCCCAGCCCCACTTATCCAAACTGGTGGGGGGGGGGGGGGGGGAGCAGAACAAGGCCTAGGCCCAGACAGAAGCTTCAGCCTTGTGTAGGCCTTGGCACATTAGTTCACCAAAATCTCAGGTAAGACCCTACGCAAAGTCTATGCTTGGAGGCTTGGTCCTGATGCCGCAGCCTGGACCAGACACTGGGGACTCAGACTCATTCTAGGTTAGGGCCCGGGCCCATGCCCAATGTCAGAATCCGGTCCGGACAATTTATGGAATATATTTGTTACTGTCTGAGGGCTAACAATATGAGTGATTCAAATATAAATAGTAATGATCCACATTTATTTATTTATTTATTTATTTACTTGATATTCTGCCATTTGGCACTTCAAAGCAGATTTCATTCAGGTACTGTAGGCATTTATCTATCCCCAGAGTATGCAACAATGGCTTGAAACTTTACTGAGTCCTGATCTGAAAAGTAACGTGGGACTTAAAATCAGGGATGTACACTTTTCACAGTGTGCTCTTCTATTGCCCTTGGAAAATGTAGCTTGTTCCTTTAAAAGTGACTTTTGCTTATTCCTCAAACATACAGAACAAACAAATTGCACATGAAGTCATATTTGAAGACTAGCATGCACTTATGGCCATGCTTGTACTCAAAACATGATTAAACAAGGTACTTACTGCCCTATATAATTTGATATACTATTGCTGTCCACAAATAGAGGTATATTTTACAATAACCAAGGCATCATATCATCCAGATGAAGACTCTGAAAAAATGCAGGGGGTAAGCTGTTTAACTCTTAAAGTTTATTAAGAGTACAGGGCATCAAACAGAAACTTCTTTGATTTCTCCATATTAGAATTATCTTTTATGGTAATCTTTATGAATTCAGGTCCAATGTGAATTAATTTTTCTATAAATGTACTTACTGTGTAATTTTTATATCATATTCTATAGTATATTACACAAGATGAATCTAGATAATTTTAAAATATATTAGAATAATACAGATGTGGCATGAACTGGCTCGACTGTTATAAAGAACATTATGTAAGTAGAAATGAAATTATCACGAAGTTATAAAGTTAGCTTGCTAAATCGATATATCTAGCTAAAAAATAAGTGCATTGCCTTGGTAATAAATCTACATTATTTTACAGCTGTATATGAAAACTATCATTTTATTTGTAAATCCCACTCTTGCTATTAATTTAGCTCATTTATTCATGCACCCCGCTGTACTCTTTTTCAGGACTTAGCATTTTTCAAACATTCCATCCATTATCATTTTTAATGCTTTCAGTCTGCAGACTATGTATTTACATAATGCATTAACCTTTTATAGCACAGCAAAAATAACTACATTTATACTAAAATCTAAAGTCTGTTTGTGTTTGCAGTCATATTATTCATTTGCCAGAAATACATGCAATTCTTTCGCAATTATTTAAAAAATATCAAGAAAATGAATGCTTTTCATTATTCACTGAATATTTTAGACTCCTAGGAGTAACGAGTATGCTCATCTTAATCTTCACTAATAGTATTCATATTTACCTCAGAATAGTATGCACAAGGAATCATTCACTTCTACACCTATACCTCATAACTTCCCCGGCTATGAACTCTTATAGAGATGTGAATTGGAACCGGAATCGGTTCGGTTCCAGTTCCGATTCAAATCTTTTAATTTTTATCGTCCGGCCCGATTGGTTTTTTATTTATCGGCTGCGCCCAATCCGATAAACAAAAAACCCACCCTGACCCTTTAAAACTGACCCCTTAGCCTCCCCCCCCCCCCCCCCCCCCCCCCAAAACGTTTTAAAATTACCTGATGGTCCAGTGGGGGCGCGGGGAGCGATCTCCCACTCTCGGGCCATCGGCTGCGCTAATAAAAATGGCGCTGATGGCCCTTTGCCCTTACCATGTGACAGGGTATCCGTGCCATTGGCTGGCCCCTGTCACATGGTAGGAGCACTGGATGGCCGGCGCCATGCCCGTGCCATATTTAAAGATGGCGCCGGCCATCCAGTGCTCCTATTTTTATTTATTATTTATTTATTTAAAATATTTTCTATACTGTTGTTCAGTATATTACCGTCACAATGGTTTACATAGAGGCACATATAGTAAATTAAATTGTACATGTATCTGTTCCTATTATTAGTGGAGGTGCCTTATAAGCTCGGTAACATAGTTTCATAATAAAGGCTATATGTTCAGTGTTGTTTAATCTGAACTGTGACTACAATAAAGACTGTTAGTTTATACATTCAATTAAGGGTATAGTAAACAAACCATGATGTACATACATATAATGTGCTAGTGCTGTATAAAGATTTTGTGTGTACAGCTTTCAGCGTTTCTCTCTTTCTCGCTCTTTTGTGAAAAGGCTTCTCTAAAGAGCCATGCCTTTAAGCTCTTTTTGAAAGTCTTGAAATCTCTCTGTAATCTTACCTCTGTGGTCATGGTGTTCCATAGTATCAGCCCGGCCAATGATAGTGCTCTTTCTCTGATTTGTGTTAGTTTTGCAGTTTTTACTGAGGGGATAGTTAGGAGGGCTTTGTTGGCAGATCTCATGTTCCTGTGTGGGACATGGACGCGGAGTGCTGTGTTTAGCCATTCAGCTTTCTCGTCGTGGATTAGCTTATGTATAGTGCAAAGGGTTTTATATTTTACCCTGTACTCAATTGGCAGCCAGTGTAGTTCAGCCAGTGTTTCAGTGATATGATCTCTTTTTCTTTTGCCTGTTAAAATTCTTGCGGCTGAGTTTTGGAGTATTTGGAGTGGTCTTATTGTCGTGTATGGTAATCCTAATAGTAGGGCATTACAGTAGTCAGTGCTGGCAAATATTAAAGCTTGTAGGACAGTTCGGAAGTTAGTTTGATTTAGTAATGGTTTAAGTTTTCTGAGGACCATTAGTTTGGCATATCCTTCTTTGACTTTTAATGATATGTGTTGTTTTAGGCTGAGTTCAGTGTCTATTATTACACTGAGGTTCCGTACTTTCTCGGCTAATTCGATTTTCTGTTTTTTAGTAGTATTGGAGATTGGATGACTGTCATGTTTTTTCGTTCAAGATGGAGGAATTTGGTTTTTTCTATGTTAATGACTAGCTCCATTTGATTTAGTAGTTGTTTAATGATGTCAAGGTACATGATTGCTAGGTTTAGTGTTTTTTCCAGTGAGTCATCGATTGGTAGCAATATTGGAATATCATCAGCGTATATGTAGTGTATGATACCCATGCCCACTAGCAGATGGCACAGTGGAAGTAGGCAGATATTAAAGAGTGTGGCGGAGAGTGCTGATCCTTGTGGTACTCCGGTTACTAGATTTATTTTCTCTGACAATGTGTTTTTTATTTGAACTTGATAATATCTGTTACTTAGCTATGATCTGAACCAGGCTTTAGTTTTTTTCCTTTAATCCAATTTCGTCAAGTCTTTTTAGCAATATGTCATGATTTACTGTGTCAAAGGCAGAGGATAGGTCAAGCATTAGAAGGATGTAATGTTTACCATTGTCAAAGCCTCTCATTATGCTGTCAGTCAATGAGAGAAGTAAGGTTTCGGTGCTGTAATGTTTGCGAAATCCATGCTGTGATGGGTACAGTATATTATTGTTGTCTAGGTATTCATCTAATTGTTTCTGAACAATTTTTTCTATTAATTTTGCTATTAGTGGCAGATTTGATACCGGTCTGTAGTTACTCAGTATAAGTGGGTCACTGTTCTTTTTCTTTATTATTGGTTTAATTATTGCTCCTTTTAGGTTATCTGGAAGGGATCCTTCCTCTAAGGAGAGGTTTATGATTTTTGTTAATGTGGGGGAGACTATGTTAGCTAATTTTTTGATGTTGTTAGTTGGTATGGTGTCAATTATATGTGGGGCTGGGTTTATCTTTTTTAGTATGGTTTCAACTTCAGTTTCTGTTGTTTCCTCAAATGTGGCCCAATGTGTACTGTCCCTTGTGTGCATTGTGATTTCTTGTTTTGTTGTGTTTGGGATTTTATTTTTCAGGTTTCTAATTTTGTCATCGAAGTAATGAGCTATTTCGTTACATTTGTTTTCAGGTCACTCTGTGGGAGCTTTTGCTGTGTCGTTGGTAAGGTTTTTGACTATGGTGAATAACGTTCTAGGATTGTTAGAGAATTTTTCAATTTTTGTCCTATAGTACTGTTTTTTGGCATCAAGGATTGTTTGTTTGTAATAGGCTAGATGTTTTCTATATCTAGATAGGTTTTCATTGGTTTTGTGTTTCTTCCAGTCTTTTTCTTTTTTTCTCAGATTTTGCTTGATTTCTTTGTCCTACCATGTGACAGGGGCCGGCCAATGGCATGGATACCCTGTCACATGGTAAGGGAAAAGGACCATCAACGCCATTTTTATTAGTGGCAGCCGACGGCCCGAGAGCAGGAGATCGCTCCCGGCGCCCCCACTGGACCACCAGGTAATTTTAAAATGTTTTTTTGGGGGTTGAAAGGGTGGGGGAGGCTAAGGGGTCAGTTTAAAAGGGTCAGGTGGGTTTTTTTTATCAGGCCATCGGCACCATTTTTATTAGTGGCAGCCGATGGCCCGAGAGTGGGCGATCGGTCCCAGGGCTTCCACTGGACCACCAGGTGATTTTAAAACATCTTGGGGGGGTTTGGGAGGGTGGGGGAAGGTAAGGGATTTGTTTTAAAGGGTCGGGGTGGGTTTAGGGGTTGTTTTGGTGTGCCAGTTTTCCCACCCTCCCCCCAAATAACTCCCGTTAGTGGACACAAACTCAATTAACAATATTCATGATAAATCAGGGGAATTTCTATTGTATCGCACTCTTTAACGATTTTTGACAATTAAAAAAATATCAGACGATATTTTAAATCATCAAAAAACGATTCACATCCCTAATCTCTTATGAGGTATTTATATAGCCGACATATTCATCATTAGCTAGTAGGGATGTACAGGCAAATTATTTTCAGTTTGGTTTTCTTTTTGTCCTTTCTTGGTCCATTTTTTGGATGAATTATGCTTCAGGAGACTTGTTCTCATTTGGTTTTCTAGGGGGTTTTCATTTTGGCAAATATTGTGCACTATTTGCCAAAATGAAAACCTCTCAAATGTTCATGCTTTTGAGAGGCACTGTTCATTTGTTTTGGGGAAAACAAACCAAACAAAACAAGAATGGGCTGTTTCAGTTCAGGTTCCCCGTTCATTTGAAATGGATGCATGTCCCTAGCACCCGATGATGATCATAGTACACCTAGATGTTCATAATTTATTTATTTATTTATTTATCAAGTTTTATATACCGTAGTTCGGTTTCGCCATCACAATGGTTTACAAAGTTACGATATTTAACAGTGTTTCCAAAACAGTTCATACGGTTGCTAACATAGAAGATATAATTTATGAACTTGGTTTGTAGATTAATCAAAACATATTACAGAACTGGATTATAATCACAACTTTCTTGGGTCCATCAGTTTGCCTAGTGTTATAGGAGGGGAGCGGTGTTTTAGAGTCAGTGGATGAGTTGGTAGGCTTTGGTAAGCATCCATGTTTTTAGCTCTTTTTTGAAAGTTTTTAAGTTTTCTTGTATTCTGAGTTTGATTGGGAGGGTGTTCCAGAGTTTGGGGCTTCCATGTGAAATTGCTCTCTTTTGAGTTGAGGTGAGATCTTTAGATCAAGAAGGTAGGATCTTTTATCATCCTTTATTTGCTGATCTGAGGTTTCTGTTTGGAGCATGCAATTTCATGGATGAACTTAGCAATAATGTGGCAATGCCTTTGGTTATGGTAGAAACCAAGTCCACATGAGTGAAATCTATGGCTCCAATCACATTGGGGAGGTCAGATATAATGCCTCTTCTGCTGAGTCTATATATACTGAATATATTTAGAAAAGTAAAATATCATGATAGTTAATATATGTTACCATTAATATTAATGTTAATTTATACCTGTAGATTACCTTCCTTGAACCAAAGCTCATTCTTTAAACAGAGGAATGATGCTAGTTGTGCCTCCTTCTACATGAGTAGGGGACAATTTTTAAAGGATTGTCACAGGCTCACATGTGTTTACCAGTGGAAATTAGATCATATACAATTACACCAGGTCATCAGCATGGAAAAGAAGTGGCTCTGGGGGTGGGCATGGTAAATCAAGTGCAGAAGTTTGATTTACTAATTTTCATGCTTGCTTTTCACTGATTTAACCCACAAACTTTACATCTGTAATATATTAATACTATCCATTGCAGAGGCCCACCAGTGGATATTGTATTTTGTTTTTAAATCCTGCAGGTAATAACTATCTGCAGTTCTGCAAGCTGCCTCTGGCTGTTAAAAAGTGTGCTCTTTAGAAGGAACCAGTATGAAAAGAGGACTGATCACTTTCTCATACACAGGCAAACTACGAGGAGAAGGGGAATTAAATTACCCAATTGACTGTTCATTAATCTGGGACATGAGTGGTCTGATCAGGTAGAATTTCCCTGCACTTTATTTCCTTTATGTAGTGCTTCTCCTTTTGCAGAGATCAGTCATCGTAAATCTGATGGTAACTCTGACTCTGAGATGAAAAATTGGATTGAGATACTAGCGAATGGAAACATTTTATTGTAGTAGCAAAATATAAATAGGAAAGTATAGTATATGAGAACCTGAATTTATCTAGGCAGTTCATAATCATTGTTTTCTAGATATGTAGTTACTAATGGCAAAGATGAACATTATGATAATCATGATGACACATAATCATGCTGGTCCAGCAGCAAGGCAGTAGAACAAGTATACCTAGCAGTAACAAATGCAAACACCAAAAAGATGGTCAGGTCAGGCCTGATGACTCAGTGGTAGTTCTATGCACTGCCATGCAGAGGAGCTTAGGTTTGATTTAAAGCCCAGGTCCTGTTTCCTGGTTTCGCTGGGGCTGGGAATGATTCATAGGTAGCATTAAGAACATAAAAAAATGCATTGGTGAGTTAGACCAATGTCGAACAAGCCCAGCATTCTGTCTCCAATAGTGGCCAGTCTGGGACAAAAGTATCTGGCAGATCCCCAATAGTTGATATATTTCTTGTATCTCACTCCCAGGGATAAGTGATGGCTTTCCATTGTCTACCTGTTAATAACTGTTTTTGAATATTTCATTCAGGAACTTGTCTAATCCTCTTTTGAACCCCACTCTGGGGCCAATGTAATGAGTGATTTTGACATTACTTCACTGACATAAATCCATCTTTTTGAACCTTGAATATTTGTCATGTGGGTACCTTGCAAGCAATCAGAGTAACAACTGCACCATTTTTGACCACCCAAACCAACTTGTTATTATGTGAGGGCTATGTTCCAGACTCCTTGTAATTAGCTGTAGTAAGGCCATTGCTAAAAAAAAAATCTCTCAATCCCTCAGTTTTATCTTACCAGCCAATTTCATCTCTATCATTTATGTAAAAAATTATAGTCCATAGTCTTGAAACAACTAATGAATTTTTTTGAAGAATATCAAGTACTGTATCAATTTCATTTTGTATTCTGGCTCTCATTAAGTACCGAAATTCTCTTATTATCTCTCTTTGATTCAATCACAGAATGATTAGACAACGGTAAAAGCTATGTTTTGGTAATCTTGGATATTTCATCAACATTTGACATACTCGACCAGAGGATACTGTTTTACAGATTAAGGAAATCAGAATTACTGGCACGGTGCTGATTTTGTTCCAATCATACTTGTCAGACAAGAAGCAACAGGCCTTGACTAATAAAACCTGGTCCAGAGTATACTCAATGAAAACAGGAGTACCGTAGAGATCTGCATTATCAGCTCTCCTGTATAACAGCTACCTGGCATCCATATGCAGTCTGTTGTTGGGTTTGTGTGATGACTTCCACCTATATGTGATGACATCCAATTCTGTATTTCAATGGGATCTTCTTAGTTAGAGACCTCATCTGTGATTGCTATGTGCTTGAATACCATAAAATGTTGGCTCACTCATCATAAGCTTGCCCTCAATTTGACAAAAATTGAGGTTGTAGTAATCCAGGACAGAGACATATTTCCAATTCCTTCACATATTCATACTGGAGATGAAGATCTGAAAGTATTACATCATTGTTGCATATATGTTGCAATCCAATGGACAAGATGAGTGTGCCCTTGCAGAGAGACATCCCTCGTCTGGGAGTGGAGATGGCCAGGAAAGAGTGTCCAAGAGGAAATGAATGATCAGGCAAGCAGAGGTCAGACGTGGTCAGTGAAAAAGCTGAAGTCAGTACCGTGAAATCAGTCCAGGGGTACTACCAGGAGGACATGAGGAGGAACATTGGCCCCATGTGATGGAGGAATCCCACCAGCACCCTACACACCCCAGCGGGGGTGGTCACAGACTACTGGACTACAGCTCGCCCTACTCAACCCAGCCAGCCTGGTCACGGACCACGGTGGGATGGGATGGCGGAGCCACAGGGAACCTCTGGATGAAGAACTTCAGATATGAAGACATCAGGATGTGGAGACACTGGAACAAAGACAAGGACTTGGAACTTGAACATCAAGGAGATGGAGGCAAGTGCAAGGAGCTCCTGAGACCCAGACACAGTTCAAGGAGGAAGCTCGTAGACGGGACTCAGAGCCAGGAATCCAGAGACAGAACTCTGGCCAGAACACTGAGGCAGGACTTATTGGAGGAAGGTTAAAAGCTGGGATCAACAGATGACTTGAACAGCCAAGGATCAGAGACTTCAGGAACACTTGGAATGAAGACATCAGGAACACTTGGAACAGAGACATCAGGAACACTTGGAATGAAGACATAGGGACACTTGGAACGAAGACATCAGGAACATAAGGAAGATGAGACGTGGAGTCCATGAAGCGGAGGTGTCCTAGAGAGGACTGGTCTGTGATGACAAGCTCCTTGCCAAGGTGAAGATGAAGTGAGCTCGGAGCCCTTTTGTAGGGCTGGAAGACCAATGCCCAGGGAGGAGTCTCCAGGGGGCCACACCTGGCTGGCCCTAAAGGTATGGAAGAGAGCCGCGGGCCTGCCCCTTAGGAGGATCAGGAAGAGGAAGTCTGCAGGACCCTGGACAGATGAAGCAGGGAGGAGCCGGAGCTGGGCCGTGCATGCCCCAACATGGGAGGCTGTGCAGCCACCCATGTTGGGAGGCCGTGCTCCTGCCACAATGGAGCACGGCGAGCGGCTATTGCCGCTGAAGAGCAGGGCTCATGCTTGCGGGAGGATGGCAGCCTCCGGGCCGTGGGGAGCAGCATCGGGGGTGCAGGCAGAGGTAAGAGGCCTCCCGAAATCGGAGCGGCCTCAGAGGGAACTTTCCTTTTGCCCCCCCCCCCCCCACACCTTCCCCTCCCTTCACCTATCTAACCCGCCCTCCCCCCCCCCAGCCCTACCTAAATCCCTCCCTAGCTTTATTATTTAAGTTACGCCTGCCTCACGGCAGGCATAGGTTGCGCTCGCCGGCCGCAATCCCCCAGCCTAGCAGGCTTCGGAGGCCTCTGGCTACACCCCCGCCCTACTCCACCATGCCCGGCCCCTATTATGCATAGGCACTGAGCCTATGCAAAATAGGCTCGGTGTGTAGGGATGTGAATCGTGTCCTCGATCGTCTTAACGATCGATTTCAGCTGGGAGGGGGAGGGAATCGTATTGTTGCCGTTTGGGGGGGTAAAATATCGTGAAAAATCGTGAAAAATCGTTAAAAAATCGAAAAATCGAAAAATCGAAAAACCGGCACATTAAAACCCCCTAAAACCCACCCCCGACCATTTAAATTAAATCCCCCACCCTCCCGAACCCCCCCACAAATAACTTAAATAACCTGCGGGTCCAGCGGCGGTCCGGAACGGCAGCGGTCCGGAACGGGCTCCTGCTCCTGCATCTTGTCGTCTTCGGCCGGCGCCATTTTCCAAAATGGCGCCAAAAAATGGCGGCGGCCATAGACGAAAAAGATTGGACGGCAGGAGGTCCTTCCGGACCCCCGCTGGACTTTTGGCAAGTCTCGTGGGGGTCAGGAGGCCCCCCACAAGCTGGCCAAAAGTTCCTGGAGGTCCAGCGGGGGTCAGGGAGCGATTTCCCGCCGCGAATCGTTTTCGTACGGAAAATGGCGCCGGCAGGAGATCGACTGCAGGAGGTCATTCAGCGAGGCGCCGGAACCCTCGCTGAACGACCTCCTGCAGTCGATCTCCTGCCGGCGCCATTTTCCGTACGAAAACAATTCGCGGCGGGAAATCGCTCCCTGACCCCCGCTGGACCTCCAGGAACTTTTGGCCAGCTTGTGGGGGGCCTCCTGACCCCCACGAGACTTGCCAAAAGTCCAGCGGGGGTCCGGAAGGACCTCCTGCCGTCCAATCTTTTTCGTCTATGGCCGCCGCCATTTTTCGGCGCCATTTTGGAAAATGGCGCCGGCTGAAGACGACAAGATTCAGGAGCAGGAGCCCGTTCCGGACCGCTGCCGTTCCGGACCGCCGCTGGACCCGCAGGTTATTTAAGTTATTGGGGGGGGGGGGTTCGGGAGGGTGGGGGATTTAATTTAAAGGGTCGGGGGTGGGTTTTAGGGGGTTTTAGTGTGCCGGCTCACGATTCTAACGATTTATAACGATAAATCGTTAGAATCTGTATTGTATTGTGTTCCATAACGGTTTAAGACGATATTAAAATTATCGGACGATAATTTTAATCGTCCTAAAACGATTCACATCCCTATCGGTGTGCACAGGAGCTGGATTTCGGGGTTATGCACATAATATACACGCGTAACCCTTTGAAAATCCGCCCCTTAGAGTATTTATTGATTCTAAGCTATCACTTATACCTCAGATCAATGTAGTTCTTAAAGCCTCTTTCTAAAAATTATATTTCCTAAGTAACTTGAAGCCTTTGCTTCAATCTTTGCACTTTTGCTCAGTTGTCCAGACAATGATTTTGCCAGCATTAGATTACTGTAATTCTCTATAACTAAGCTTTCCTTTGAAGATGTTCCATACCTTGCAATTTGTGCAAAATGCAGTAGCTCACTTGATTTCTGGGCATGGCATGAAACAACTAGGGATGTGAATCGTGTCCTCGATCGTCTTAACGATCGATTTCGGCTGGGAGGGGGAGGGAATCGTATTGTTGCCGTTTGGGGGGGGTAAAATATCGTGAAAAATCGTGAAAAATCTAAAAATCTAAAAATCGCAAAACCGGCACATTAAAACCCCCTAAAACCCACCCCCGACCCTTTAAATTAAATCCCCCACCCTCCCGAACCCCCCCCCAAATGACTTAAATAACCTGCGGGTCCAGCGGCGGTCCGGAACGGCAGCGGTCCGGAACGGGCTCCTGCTCCTGAATCTTGTTGTCTTCAGCCGGTGCCATTTTCCAAAATAGCGCCGAAAAATGGCGGCGGCCATAGACGAACACGATTGGACGGCAGGAGGTCCTTCCGGACCCCCGCTGGACTTTTGGCAAGTCTCGTGGGGGTCAGGAGGCCCCCCACAAGCTGGCCAAAAGTTCCTGGAGGTCCAGCGGGGGTCAGGGAGCGATTTCCCGCTGCGAATCGTTTTCGTACGGAAAATGGCGCCGGCAGGAGATCGACTGCAGGAGGTCGTTCAGCGAGGGTTCCGGCACCTCGCTGAACAACCTCCTGCAGTCGATCTCCTGCCGGCGCCATTTTCCGTACGAAAACGATTCGCGGCGGGAAATCGCTCCCTGACCCCCGCTGGACCTCCAGGAACTTTTGGCCAGCTTGTGGGGGGCCTCCTGACCCCCACGAGACTTGCCAAAAGTCCAGCGGGGGTCCGGAAGAACCTCCTGCCGTCCAATCGTGTTCGTCTATGGCCGCCGCCATTTTTCGGCGCCATTTTGGAAAATGGCGCCGGCTGAAGACAACAAGATTCAGGAGCAGGAGCCCGTTCCGGACCGCTGCCGTTCCGGACCGCCGCTGGACCCGCAGGTTATTTAAGTCATTGGGGGGGGGGGGTTCGGGAGGGTGGGGGATTTAATTTAAAGGGTCGGGGGTGGGTTTTAGGGGGTTTTATTGTGCCGGCTCACGATTCTAACGATTTATAACGATAAATCGTTAGAATCTCTATTGTATTGTGTTCCATAACGGTTTAAGACGATATTAAAATTATCGGACGATAATTTTAATCGTCCTAAAACAATTCACATCCCTAGAAACAACACATCATGCTAATATTATATGACCTCCACTGGCTTCCAATGTAATGGAGGAGGATCAAATATAAAATTGCCATATTGGTGCACAAGCTTCTCTTTCTAGACTCCTCCTTAGTCAAATGCCAATTTGAAGACCTATAACCCAGACAGAACATTTTAGTCACAACAGAGAGGTTTGCTAGACATTCTCTCAACCAAGCACACATGACTGGTTGAGAAAAAGGAAAGGGCAATTTTGGAGGTGGCGCCTACATTCTGGAATTCACTTCTATTACAAATGTGACAGATGGATTGTATAAATATTTTTTAAAATGCTTCTATTTAAGCAAGTATATATGTAAGACCTTTGCATTCCTGACCAAGTTGTCTTCAGTTTTCTGCATTTACTTTCTGTTTAAAGTACATTTTTTGATTATGTATGTTTGCTTTCTTCACTGTCTAGAGTCTTGGTACAGGCAGTATAGAAACATTGTAAATAAATAAAAATTTTCAAATTTCGTGGGTTTTAATTCCCATTTCAATGTGGGTTTTTTGGCATTAACCTAACTCTGGTATGTAATAAGAGTTTTAGCATCAGAAAAAAAAACATGCTATAAAACTCATGACAAGATTAACACATCTCATGCTAATTACAGGGTAATAAACATTATTATCTATTATCCTGCAATGCAAGGAGACATGCTAATGGGGAGGTTGTCCAGCATAATTCCTTTTACCATGGGAAATGTAAATTCTTGTCAGAGATAGGAGTTAAATCTCACAGAATAGAGGAAAGCACCTAGGAAACTCCAGCAGATGGTAGTATGGCCGGGCCAGCAAGTCCTCCCTGTCTCTTTCTTTCTTTCTTTCTTTCTTTCTTTCTCTCTCTCTCTCCCTCCACTCTCTTAAAAACCCCCTCCCTCCCTCTCTTAAAAAAAGTGGTCCAGGTCCAGAGTCCTCCCTCTCCCTCTCATCCTCACAGTGAGCAACAGCAATAACCATCTTCCCTAGATTCTGGATTTTTCTTGTACAGCTTAGATAATGGATACTAGGGAGGAGGAGTAGCCTAGTGGTTAGAGCAATGGGCTATAAACCAGGAAACCAGCGTTTGAGTCCCACTGTTACTCCCTGTGACCTTGGGTAAGTCACTTTACCCTCCATTGACTCAGATACAAACTTAAATTATAAGCCCTCTCAGGATAGAGAAATACCTACAGTATCTGATGTGATATCTCAGGTCAAATGTCAGTATATAATAAATAAAGATTGGTTCCCAGATGCATGATAACATTGATATTAGAGTCCTTACTTTCCTCTACCTACAAGTTTCAGTAGAATTGATTTGAAAATCTCAGCTCTGGGGCCCAAAATAAGCTGCATGTTTTACCCCATTGATGTAATGGAGAACAAATAAAACAAATGAAGATTTATTTTCATTTGAAATGAACCAAACAAACTTTGGTTACCTACAAAATGAATAAATGAACCGAAACAAAATGTTTGCCTCTGCACATCCCTACTGTCTACTAACAATTTGTGGTATCTTTCAGACATGACAGTCTGAGGATGGGATTGGCTGCGATGTTCCTGTCTGCGGGGGCTGGGATTCACCTGTATCCACATAAGACTTCTTCTATTGCTACTCCTCCCTCTTCTTTATCACTTCTCTGGATAGTAATGGTTTCTCTGCCACTTGCCGGGGCGCCATATGTCCTCTATGATTTCTGTGTCCTCTGGATCCTCTAGTTCTTCATTAGATAAGGATCCATCCTTTGACATATCCTTGGAACCAAGTGATTCCAATGTGCACTAGTCTTCCTTGGGCATTTTTATTCAATCAGCACATCCTCCTTTCTGGCATCTAAATAGGTGAATTAACCACTGGTTTAGCAATACTGATATTACTGAACACAATACCGCATTTTGTTTCTTACAAGAGGTTATCAGTTCTGTTTCTATATATAATAACATTTTTACGCATATCAACAAGAACCAGGATAAGACTGTAAATTGCGGAATTACACCAATTCCACACTCTTCAATTCCAGTTGAAATGTTTGCACTTAAATGTATGATTTCAGTACTCAAGAAAATTATAAAAGTTTTCTTAAACAAATAACTAGTTGCTCACACAGTACTTGCATCAACTCCAGCATGGCATTATGATGACAGCATGAAAGCCCACAAGAAACAGCAAGTAGGAACAACCATCTCTAGGTTCCCTGTCACTAAGAAATTTTCAGTTCATGAAAACATTCCAGGATCTTAAATCAACTGTTTTCCTTTTAATTCTAAAAAGTATCTGCCTGCAAGGTCAAGAAAAGACTTGCTTGCATTTTCTTTTCTGTTTTTCAATTGTTTCTTAGCTAACAGCAGTGCAAATATTGATTTTCAATTTATATTTTGTAAATATAAATTGAGCATAAATGCATGTACTGTATATTAATCTAGCTAGAGAGGAATTGAACAACTAAATATTGATTAAAATCTGCTTGCCTGTGCACCATTAATTGTAAACTGCAGTTAAATGCCTCTTTTCTGAAATATTTGGATTTCCTAGATGAGGTTAAAACTCACACTCTATACTCTAATATTTTTTACATAACATTATCTGAACCTTTCCCACTTAGTAATATATGTTATTCAATTTATAATTCAGAAATGAATTTCAGCATTATTCAAGATAAAAGTAAAAAATATTGCACAAGAGCATAGGGAAATGTATTTAAACAATTTCTGTGCAGACAAGAATCCTTTTTGGCATCTCTTTTGATTATTTAATTTAATTTTCTAGGGTGATTCTTACAGCATCACCCTAGAAGGTCAATGTTATAAGTTGAAAATGTTTTTCATATTAAAAAAAAACACAAAATTGTTGGTGGTTTATTAAATTCTTCATGAAAACATCTTTTGTGAAAAAGATTTGTAGAAATGTGCTTCACAATAGTAAACTTTCACATGCAGTAAACTATGTGGAAAAGATTATTTACATTAGAATCTGCTGAGATGCAAAATGATGCAGAGCTGTTTATTAATGTGCCATTTTGCAAAAATGGGTGTGCAAATAAAGGCTTAGCAGGCCGATTTTAAGAAAAACATATAGCTACATCTCAAAAGATAGAATTATTTTCCCTGCTGGGTCCAGTTCAGATGAATTGCTGTGGTAATTTAAAAGGGCCCCATGGCATATTTAAGGTCCTCCTCACTCCACTCCTCCCTCCCCCCCCCCCCCCCCAACCAAGTGTGATACCTGTTTAACATTAAGCAGGTATGTTTAGCAGAGCACTTACCAGTTAGCTGATTATCAACCTCAGAACATCTGAGTCCTGCCTTGGCTGTGATATACAGTAACTAAATAGAAAAATATGGGGTATACGAACCTGAAAGAATATTATATAAAATACTTTAATTATATAAAATCAAAAAATTAAAAAAATAGTGAAAAGTCAATGGACAAGTTTACTGGAGTCCATGCAGCACTGAGGTTTATTTAAAAGTTTGAGGTCTGCATTTCATAGCTTGACACTGAGCCATAAGTGTGTCTGCTATCAGAATTTGTTTAAGTTTTTAAATTCTATTTCACGGACTTGAGAAGTAATATCTAGATTGAGATAAGAACATAAGAAAATGCCATACTGGGTCAGACCAAGCTGTGTTTAAAAAAGGATTGGATACGTTCTTGGAGGAGAAGTCCATTACCTGCTATTAAGTTCACATAGAGAATAGCCACTGCCATTAGCAATGGTTACATGGAATAGACTTAGTTTTTGGGTACTTGCCAGGTTCTTATGGCCTGGATTGGCCACTGTTGGAAACAGGATGCTGGGCTTGATGGACCCTTGGTCTGACCCAGTATGGCATTTTCTTATGTTCTTATGTTCTTATCAAGCCCAGCATCCTGTTTCCAACAGTGGCCAATCCAGGCCATAAGAACCTGGCAAGTACGCAAAAACTAAGTCTATTCCATGTTACCATTGCTAATGGCAGTGGCTATTCTCTAAGTGAACTTAATAGCAGGTAATGGACTTCTCCTCCAATAACTTATCCAATCCTTTTTTAAAAACAGCTATACTAACTGCACTAACCACATCCTCTGGCAACAAATTCCAGAGTTTAATTGTGCTTTGAGTAAAAAAGAACTTTCTCCGATTAGTTTTAAATGTGCCCCATGCTATCTTCATGGAGTGCCCCCTAGTCTTTCTATTATCCGAAAGAGTAAATAACCAATTCACATCTACCCGTTCTAGACCTCTCATAATTTTAAACATCTCTATCATATCCCCCCTCAGCCATCTCTTCTCCAAGCTGAAAAGTCCTAACCTCTTTAGTATTTCCTCATAGAAGCTGTTCCATTCCCCTTATCATTTTGGTAGCCCTTCTCTGTACCTTCTCCATCACAATTATATCTTTTTTGAGATGCGGCGACCAGAATTGTACACAGTATTAGAGATGTGAATCGTGTCCTCGATCGTCTTAACGATCGATTTCGGCTGGGAGGGGGAGGGAATTGTATTGTTGCCGTTTGGGTGTGTAAACTATCGTGAAAATCGTTAAAATTGTGAGCCGACACACTAAAATCCCCTAAAACCCACCCCCGACCCTTTAAATTAAATCCCCCACCCTCCCGAACCCCCCCCCAAATGCTTTAAATAACCTGGGGATCCAGCGGTGGTCCAGAACGGCGGCGTTCCGGAACGGCCCCCTCAATTGAATCCTGTTGTCTTCAGCCGGCGCCATTTTGCAAAATGGCCGCCGCAAAATGGCGGCGGCCATAGACAAAAACGATTCGACGCAGGAGGTCGTTCCGGACCCCCGCTGGACTTTTGGCAAGTCTTGTGGGGGTCAGGAGGCCCCCCCAAGCTGGCCAAAAGTTCCTGGGAGTCCAGCGGGGTTCAGGAAGCGATTTCTTGCCGCGAATCGTTTTCCGTACGGAAAATGGCGCCGGCAGGAGATCGACTGCAGGAGGTCGTTTAGCGGCGGTCTGGAACCCCCGCTGAACGACCTCCTGCAGTCGATCTCCTGCCGGCGCCATTTTCCGTACGGAAAACGATTCGCGGCAAGAAATCGCTTCCTGAACCCCGCTGGACTCCCAGGAACTTTTGGCCAGCTTGGGGGGGCCTCCTGACCCCCACAAGACTTGCCAAAAGTCCAGCGGGGGTCCGGAACGACCTCCTGCATCGAATTGTTTTTGTCTATGGCCGCCGCCATTTTGCGGCGGCCATTTTGCAAAATGGCGCTGGCTGAAGACAACAGGATTCAATTGAGGGGGCCGTTCCGGACTGCCACCGTTCTGGACCACCGCTGGATCCCCAGGTTATTTAAAGCATTTGGGGGGGGGTTCGGGAGGGTGGGGGATTTAATTTAAAGGGTTGGGGGTGGGTTTTAGGGGGTTTTAGTGTGTCGGCTCACGATTTTAACGATTTTCACGATAGTTTACACACCCAAACGGCAACAATACGATTCCCTCCCCCTCCCAGCCGAAATCGATCGTTAAGACGATCGAGGACACGATTCACATCTCTAATACTGTGTACAATTCTGGTCGCCGCATCTCAAAAAAGATATAATTGTGATGGAGAAGGTACAGAGAAGGGCTACCAAAATGATAAGGGGAATGGAACAGCTTCTATGAGGAAATACTAAAGGCTGGCAGGATTCAATTGAGGGGGCCGTTCCAGACCGCCGCCGTTCTGGACCACCGCTGGATCCCCAGGTTATTTAAAGCATTTGGGGGGGGGGGTTCGGGAGGGTGGGGGATTTAATTTAAAGGGTCGGGGGTGGGTTTTAGGGGGTTTTAGTGTGCCGGTTTTCCTGCCCTCCCCCTTCCCCCGATTTACGATTTTTTAACGATAAATCGGGGGAATTGGTATTGTATCGTGGCCCTAACGATTTTTGACGATTTAAAATATATCGGACGATATTTTAAATCGTCAAAAAACGATTCACATCCGTACACAGTATTCAAGGTGCGGTCTTCACCATGGAGCGATACAGATTTTCCGTTTTATTCACCATTCCCTTTCTAATAATTCCAACATTCTGTTTGCTTTTTTGACTGCCCCAGCACACTGAACCGACGATTTCAACATGTTATCCACTATGATGCCTAGATCTCTTTCTTGGGTTGTAGCACCTAATATGGAACCCAACATTGGGGTTCATTTTCAAAAACAGCGCACGCGTACTTTTGTTCGCGCACCTCGTATGTACAAAAGTACGCTGGATTTTATAAGATATGTGCGTAGCCGCATGTATCTTAAAAAATCTGGGGTCGGCGCGCGCAAGGGGGTGCACATTTGTGTAACCTGCGCGCGCTGAGCCCCGAGCGCGTTGCCTGTTCCCTCCGAGGCCACTCTGAAATCGGAGTGGCCTCGGAGGGAACTTTCCTTCTGCCTCCCCTCACCTTCCCTTCCCTTCCCCTACCTAACCCCCCCCCCCCCCCCGGCCCTAACTAAACCTCCTCTACCATTGTCAGCCTAACTTATGCGCATAACCCTTTTAAAATCCGGCCCATTGTGTAACTATAGCATGGGTTATTTTTCCCTATATGCATCACCTTACACTTATCCACAATACATTTCATCTGCCATTTGGATGCCCAATTTTCCAGTCTCACAAGGTCTTCCTGCAATTTATCACAATCTGCTTGTGATTTAACAACTCTGAACAATTTTGTGTCATCTGCAAATTTGATTATCTCACTCGTCGTATTTCTTTCTAGATCATTTATAAATATATTGAAAAGTAAGGGTCCCAATACAGATCCCTGAGGCATTCCACTGTCCACTCCCTTCCACTGAGAAAATTGTCCATTTAATCCTACTCTCAAGTTGTTATCTTCAAAAATTCCACCTGATGAAGCCATTTTTTTTTAATGAAACTATAACTCAGTTATTTTTCAAGATGTCATGACAGTTTTTCTGGTTATTCTACTATATATTTAATTTGATGATTGAAAGAGATGCATTTTGCTTGATAATGCATAATAGCATAGTTTTATAATATTATCACTGTCACTAATAGAATAATTTTTTTATTTGTTTTTTCTATTTTTACATTAATATTTCTTTTTTGTTTATAGTAAACGATTTTTTTGATATATTGATAGTTTTTCAATAAACATTTTTTAAAGTTTTTTCAATGGTTCAAATTATGATTACATTTTTCACCAACTTTGTTGTTTATATCTTATGACAGGGGTGTTTGCATTAACCTGTCTGTTGTCTTTTCACTCAATGTTTTTGATTCTTTTGTAATTAAAATACTTTATATAATATGTTTTCATGTTGGTATATCCCATACTTTTTTCTGTTTAGTTTATTATCTGTGGGGGTTTGTAATTATTAGCCGCTATGTTTCTACCCTGTGATATATAGTGTCAGACACGCCAAGAAATTAGTGCATTTCTCTTCTGATCACTCAGTAGATTCCACTGTATCTTATTTCATAGCAAAAAATGGAATGAAATTACAGGGGCTACCAGTGCCATTGATCAACCCCTGTCACATGGCCATCGGTGCCATCTTGTGCTCCTACCATGTGACAGGGGCTGACCAATGGCACCGGTAGCCCCTGTGACATAGTATGGGCAAAGGCTATCGGCACCATTTTGATTACTGGCAGCTGATGGCCCAAGGGCAGGAGATCACTCCGGGACCCCCGTTGGACCCCCAGGGACTTTTGGCCAGCTTGGGGGGGCCTCCTGACCCCCCAAGCTGGCCCCTGTGACATAGTAGGTCAAAAGCTATCGGCGCCATGATGAAACTGGCACCGAGGGTGTGAGAGTGCAGGGGATGGCTCCCGGACCCCCTGCTGGACCACCAGGGAGTTTTGGTAAGTCTGGGGGGGGGGGTCAGGAGGGTGGGGGGGTTTGTTTAAATTGATTTATTTAGGCGGCCAAATAATTTGGCGAAGATTCATTTATTCGTGGGAAATCGCAATATGTTTCGCTTCCTCACGAATACAATGAATATGGCAACATCCATTGCAGATTGCCAATACGTAGGGCAGAGCTTTCCAAACTTTTCATGTTGGTGACACACTTTTTAGACAAACATAATTTCGGGACACAGTAATTCAGTCTACTAGCAAACCAGAGGTTAAAGGTTAAACGAACAAAATGTATTTCGACAATTTATGTATGTTTCCTTAAATATATACATAATAAAATGTTTCACGACACAACCTATCTTGTGAAAATCTTTCATTTATATTAAAAATATATAATATTCCAAGATTAATGTTATTGTTATAATTTATGAGTAACAATAATAAAACAAAGTTATTGTGTTATTCAATTTACCTCTTTAATGAGATATATGAGCTTGATGGGATGAACACAGATTTGAATATTTGGTGTTAATAAGAAAGTCCAAAGGGTCTTCTGCGTAATTTTAAAAAGCTGGCCAGTTTCACACTATAAAATTATTTGATAGCCTCATTCAACTAATTCTATATGGCTATGAGAGTGAAGACTGGAATTTATAGGAAGGGACAGAATGTCAATATAAATCCTGCACCTCCAGTTCTGTAACTCTGTGCATCCACTGAAATTCCCCCAAACAATGGAGCTTGAATGTTTCCCTTACAGCTCATCATACTAAAAGATGTTTTCAAATTCGGGTGTCACCTCACAGTAACAGCAGCACAAACACCTTCCACTGCCAGGCACATTGTGAACGAAAATAAAACCTCGCAAAAAAAAAAAGACACTCAAAATCTATACTGCAATCCCATCATAACATAACAGTAATAACACCAAGGACTCTAACAACAATAACCCTACCTGTGAAAAAGCAAGGGTAAATATTATACTGGGTCCTAGAATACCAATACACCACCTACTGAGGAAACAAAACAAACCCGATTGCTATAGATCCCTATGCTAGCAAATTTCTCATCATGGTCACACACACAGAGCAGAGACAGACCCTCACCAAATACAGAATACAAAATAAAGGAGCACAAATTAGACAAAAACTGAAATGGAAACCCCAAGAAGCCAGACTCTGTGTATTAATAATGGAAAAACAGAACCATCATTCCTCATAAAACAAATAAAATCAAGAAACATAAAGCATCAGTTATAATAGTAAAACCGTACTAATAAAAGAATATTTTAAAACTACTGATAAATAGAATTTCTATTCATTAAAATCATATACATTTTTTACAATTTCCTAAACACCAATAAAATATTTCAAAACAGCACATATATCAAATAGCACCCAATAATTAAAACTAATAAGGATTTTAAAAAGCCCCTGCTGTCCATTCGTGGGAGCTCTTGATTTCCAGTCACCCTGATATTGTCAAGGATTAGGAGGTTATCCTCTCTCTCTCACACATACTCACATTTCCATTCTCTCTCACACATATAATGTCACATACATACACATTCATGCTCTTATACCCACCATAACCTCTCGCTCTCACAGACACTGACACACTCTCAAGCTCTAAGACACTCTCTCTCCCTCCACACACACACCCCCACACAAACTCTTACTCCCCTGGATTTTCTCATACATACTCTGTCTGGCTCCCTCACATACACACAAACACACACACCCAGGCAAGCTCCCAGTCATTCTCACACACTGAAACTGACCCCCAGGCAGGCTTCCATTCAATTTCACACCACTCCCTCAGGCATGCACACATTCATTCTCACACACACAGACCCCCAGGCAGGCACCAATTCATTCTCACACACACATACACCACACACAGGCCGGCACCTATTCTCACACATACAAACCCCAGGAAGACACCCATACATTCTCATACACAGACACACCCTCAGGCAGGCACACACTAAAGGCAAACCCCCTCTCTTTCTTTTGCCAGCAACCTCTGAGCCTCTCTCATGCCACTGCTGCCGCATGGCTATTGGGGAGGCGCTGATCGCTGCTATTGGCACTGAAGCCCATACTGCTGCCTCCTCTGCAGGACCCGTGGGTTTCCACTTCCTCCATGTTGATCTCGTACATTGTGAAATCAGCATAGAGAAAGTGCTACTCTTGCACATTACCAAAGATTACATGTGCCAATCAGTAAAAAGTAATTTATTTCTTTTTTTTTACCTTTGCTGTCTGATCTTAGTTTTCTAATCGGTTGGTCACAGGCTTTTTTGTTCCACCTCCCCTTTCTTATTTTTTTGCCAATTCCTTTCATATTGTCTTTTTTTCTATTTCTTTTCTCTCCATCTATCTTCTTCCCTCAAACATTCAGTCAGGTTCTCATTCTCACATGCTTTCTCTCTCTCACACACTCACAGGCTCTCTCTCATACAATCATTCATACAGTCTCTCTCTTGCACATGCTGTCTGACTCTCACACACCCAGGCTCTCTCTCACACCCACATGTTGTCTTGCTCAAGCACAGGCTCTCACTGTCACATGCTCTCTCTCATACAATCATTCATACACAGTCTCTCTCTTGCACATGCTGTCTGACTCTCACACACCCAGGCTCTCTCTCACTCCCACATGCTGTCTTGCTCAAGCACAGACTCTCACTGTCACATGCTCTCTCTCATACAATCATTCATACACACAGGCTCTCACTGTCACATGCTGTCTCTCTCTCACACACACACACACGCTCTCTCACATGCTGTCTCTGCAAACATTCAGGTCCTCACTCCCACACACAATCTCTCAACTCACCTCATACACACACACAATCTCTCAACTCAGCTCACAGACGCACACAATCTCTCAACTCAGCTCACAGACGCACACAATCGCTCAACTCACCTCATTCACGCACACAATCGCTCACCTCAGCTCACAGATGCACACAATCGCTCAACTCACCTCATTCACGCACACAATCGCTCAACTCAGCTCACAGACGCACACAATCGCTCAACTCACCTCACAGATGCACTCTACGGGCCCTCAGCCGCTCTCTTACCTCTGGGCCTCCTCTTCACGGGTCGCTGCAGGATGGGCTCTGCAGCGGCCCTGATCTTCTCGGGCCGATCGCGGCGGTGACCCTGCTACCGGGCCTCCTCCTCCTCTTCTCTCCCCGCTGCCACAACGCTGCTGCTCCTCTTCTGGACGCGGCTGACGCTCCTCCCCCTTTCAGCCCGTGCAGCTCCGGCAACATTTTTCTTCCGGGGCCGCATGGGCAGGAAGGAGGAGGAGCACCTGCACGTCTCGACGTGACCTTTTTCTTCTTCGGGCCGTGGTGAGGTGAGCTCCACCACGGCCTTGCCGATCAGCGATATTTTACTGCTCAGCCGCCAGTGGGATGAGCTCCACCGGCGGCTGCATTGGCTCCCACTTGCCAGTGTGTCACGTGCACCAGGCTTGCGCGACACACCGGCACACCTCAGGCGATACACCAAAGTGTCGCGACACACACTTTGGAAAGCTCTGACGTAGGGACTGAATGCACACCCCAAGTATTTAGTGTCATTTTGGAATTTTGATAAAGTCATATAATTATCTACAGTATTAATACTATCTAAGCAGACTAACACAGCAATCACATCACATCATCTTAAAACTATTGAAAAAGAACTCATTCAGCCCTTTGGACACTGTGGAAACAATATTCAAAGATGCTTACTTTCAAACCGGCTTGCAGGTGCACTTTAGTGTGTGTGCATTGGTGCTCCCAGATATGCGGGCAGTTTATAACTTGCATGCACATATGCACACATGTCATAAAACAGCCTGGCAAGTGCATATGTGCACCCAATTTTAAGTGGACAAGTGCCTAGGCGAGGAAATCCTGATTCTACTGTGTAATTCAGGATATTTTATAACAGGCATGCATCCATGTCATTGCCAGTTTTACCAATTCTTCCACTAGTTCGCTCAGTTAAGAGCTAGCTTCTCCAAACTCCCCTGGTTTGATAGTTTGCACTACCCCCAGTTACCCCAGACCCTTTAAACTGTACAGAAATGGCTAGTTTAATTTTTTTTTTTACTTACACCGCCTCCCTAGCAGAAATAAACGTAGGCGGCAGTGGACCTGGGTGCATGCAAGGGAGTTTAAGTATTTATGCACCCATTGCTTGGCCATGCCCTGAAATGCCCACAGCCCAACCAGACCATGCCCAGACTATGCCCCTTTTTTAAATCCTGTGAGATGTGCGCACAGTGGGAGATATGTATACATCTGTACAGCTTTTAAAATTCATTCGGCACATGTAAGCCCGACTTGTGTGTGCATCCCATAAATTATGAAGGTAATTTTCAAAGGAGTTACTTTTGTAAATGTAGCATACTATTGTAGCAATTTTCAAAAGCCCATTTATACACTTAAATAGCCCTTACACATGTAAAACCTATTGAAATTTCAATGGGATATATTGTAGCAATTTTCAAAAGCCCACTTACACACATAACGTGTATTTATACTTGTAAAAGCCAGTTTTAAGCATGTAAATCCTTTTGAAAATTACCCCTGTGCCTACACTGGGCTTTTAAAATTCACCTTAAACTGTCTATATTGATGCAAAGTCCACACTCCACACACACTTTTTATATGTGGTCTTTGAACCAAATTTCAAAAGAAAAGTACTTTCACTTTGAAAATTGCCATTGGTCAAAAGTATATGCAAACCCTTGTGATTTTGTGCAGATATAATTTTTTTCAGGAAAAGTACATGTGCAGATTTTAATATGCCATTTATGAGTGTACTTTTCCACCCCAGATCTAAACATGCCCTTGGGAAAAACTCCCACCAGTGCAGCAAAAACATACATGCTGTGGTGCAACATGTGGGTTTTGAACCATATTGAGGGGCCGATGCAATACAGTGCGCTCAACCGAGAGCTCTATAAAACCTGCAGTTGGACGCAAGTTGTATAGGCACTAATTAATCCCCTTATGCAATAAGGGGATTAGGACCTCTACAACATGCATCCAATGCGGAGTGAATCTAATAGCACTCATCACATGCAAATGCATGTGAATGAGGCTATTAGGCATTCACTCCCTATGCAAAAAATAAAAAAAAATGTGCATATAGGATGCATATTTAGCTAACAGAAATTAACACCTGCCTGAGCGCTCTTAAAACTAGTACAGAAAAGCCGAAAAATCTGCTTTTCTGTACTGCCTCTTACTTAACATTGTGATATTAAATAGGAGGAAAAACAAAACTATATATAATTTTCTAAAAAGTTAAAAAAAAAAAAAAAAAGCACCGGCAGTCGGGTGCAGGAAACGGATGCTCAACTGACAAGCATCCGTTTCCTGAACCCCATGGCTGTGCGGCATTTAGGAAACCGACGCCAGTTTTCCTAACCAGCGGACAGTTGACGCAGATCGGGTTCTCATTAGCAAGGAGGCGCTAGGGGTGCGCAAGCGACCCCTTGCGCCTCCTTGCTAACATGACCTCTGAATTTAAACATTGCATGGCACCCCCAAGGGGTGTGCCTGGGGGCGCATTTTGAAAGCGGGCACTGACTGTTCAGCACCTGCTTTCTGCATATATTTATTACATCGGCCACTGAGGGTGCACAATTTTCAGGTATTCCATTTGCATGGGCAAAACTCTTTATATCCACACAAATCTCTTGAAAATTGCCCTCCCAACTATTAGAGATACAGTCCAGAAAAGACCCTCTTGAACAGTGAGGGTAATGCTGCATGAAGATTTTCTATCTCATGACAAGTTACTAGGCGAGTTAGTTGCTTTCCTTTTCAGATAACAAGGTAAAGTGATTGAGTAGATACTGAGCAACAACAGCATCCTTCATGAGCAGGATCTGTTTATTTTCAATTGTAAGATGCTGACATTTCAGCAATCGTCTCCAGCTGGAGACATATTACACTATTTTCACCAATTGCTCTTCAGTAATAGACACTTTTTTCATCCCTTTCACTACATCATTGTGAATATTGTGCATAGTCTAGGTCATGATTGGTTATATTTGAATTGCTTTTCTTTATTTGAAGATACATAAACAGCATCTGCCATGCACCAAGCTGTTGGAAGTAAAGCTGGATTGGCAGATTTCACCAAACTTTCTTGTAAACAGTAGCAATTGCACATCATTTTTCAAGCATGTCATAGAAGCTACAGTACGTTAGAGCTTGGCCAGTTCAAATAATCAGGGAACAAAATATATTTTGCAATGACAGTCTGAAGAATTATTGATGAAATTGTGCTAACTCTGCAATCTACAGTACAGTATATGTGATTATACCCATACAAGACAACAGTTCTTAGAAATTCCAGTACTATCTATTTTTCTAGTGTTCTCTCTCCATGACAATACCAAGTATATAGAATCATGTTTCTTAACCTAACCATGATATTTTTCTCTGACAGATAATTGTGATGATCACCTGGTGTCTGTTTTGCCTCAGTCATCCTTCAGTAGTTCATCAGAGCTTTCAAGCAGTCATAGTCCTGGATTTGCAAGGCTTAATAGGAGAGATGGTAAGTCTTTTTCTATTGATATACACTGTATTTTTTAAAGATTCAAGGTACAGTGCTACTTTGAAACAAGTCAAGAGAAATATTAAGATTTTATTGCAGTTTGTAGTATTGTATGTTGAAATGTGAGAAAAGAATGCAAAATTATGGGGCAGATTTTAAAAGTCCTACATGCGTAAATCCAGGAGGATTTACGCGCATAGGGGGGTTAAGCGAGCTGGGCCTATTTTCAAAAGGCCTGGTGTTGGGCGTAAAGCCCTGGGATCCGCGTAAAGCCCCGGGGCTTGAAAAAAGGGGCGGGGGTGTGGGTGTGGGTGGTTCGGGGAAGGGCAGGGGCATGGCCAGAGGCCTCCGTATGCTGCTGGGCTGGGTGATCGCCCGCCGGCACTTGGCCAGCGCGCGTAACCTATGCCTCCCCAGAAGCAGGCGCAACTTATAAAATAAAGGTGAGGGGGGGGGGGTTTAGGTAGGGCTGGGGGCCGGGTTAGGGAGGGGAAGGGAGGGGAAGGTGGGGGGCGGAAGGAACGTTCCCTCTGAGGCCGCTCCAATTTTTGAGCGGCCTTGGAGGGAACAGGGAAAGCCATCGGGGCTCTCCTAGGGCTCGGTGCGCGCAAGGTGCACTAGTGTGCACCCTCTTGCACGCGCCGACCCTGGATTTTATTACATGTGAGCGGCTGCGCGCGCATGCTATAAAATCAGGCGTACATTTGTGCGCACCGGGTAGGGCGCACAAATGTATGCCCGCACGTACGTCTTAAAATCCGGCCCTATATTTTTTGCCTCTAAGTTCTATGGACTTAATCCTGACAAATTCAAGGGTCTGCAAAATAGTCACACACAGAGCTATGTAAAGTTACATTCTGTTTTCATCAATAATCCTGCAAGGGTTCTGCATATCACAGCAGAAGAATCGGACAAGTTTGCAATGCATATTAAGCTACTACCCGCCACTGATCATGGAATGCATTTTTTGGCACAACTTACCTAAGGGAAATCTTGCCTCTCAAATCTGATTCATTTTTTTGAAGGAGTTAATAAACATGTGGATAAAGATGAATCAGTAGATATGGTGTATTTGGATTTTCAGAAAGCATTTGACAAAGTCCCTCATGAGAGGCTTCTAAGAAAACTAAAAAGTCATGGGATAGGAGGCGAAGTCCTTTTGTGAATTACAAACTGGTTAAAAGACAGGAAACAGAGAGTAGGATTAAATGGTCAATTTTCACAGTGGAAAAAGGTTAATAGTGGAGTGCCTTAGTGATCTGTACTTGGACTGGTGCTTTTCAATATATTTATAAATAATCTGGAAAATAATACAATGACTGAGGTAATCAAATTTGGAGATGATACAAAATTATTCAGAATAGATAAATCACAAGCAGATTGTGATAAGTTGCAGGAGGACCTTATGAGACTGGAAGATTGGGCAACAAAATGGCAGATGAAATTTAATGTGGACAAGTGCAAGGTGATGCATATAGGGAAACATAACCTTTGCTGTAGTTACACAGTTAGGGGCAGATTTTCAGACTCCGCGAATAGGCCTACTTTTGTTTGCGCTCCAGGCGCAAACAAAAGTACGCTGGATTTTAGTAGATACGCGCGGAGCCGCCCGTATCTGCTAAAAACCTGGATCGGCGCGCGCAAGGCTATCAATTTTGTATAGCCGGTGCGCGCCGAGCCGCGCAGCCTACCCCCGTTCCCTCCAAGGCCGCTCCGAAATCGGAGCGGCCTTGGAGGGAATCCTCTAACGCCCTCCCCTCACCTTCCCCTCCCTTCCTCTACCTAACCCACCTGCCCGGCCCTGTCTACACCCCCCCTTACCTTTCTCCGGGGATTTACGCCTCCTGGAGGGAGAAGTAAATCCCCGCGCGCGAGCGGGCCTCCTGCGCGCCGGGCCGCGACCTGGGGGCGGGTACGGAGGGCGCGGCCATGCCCCCGGACCGCCCCGGGTAGTAGCCACGCCCCTGTACCCGCCCCCAAAACGCTGCCGACACGCCCCCGAAACGCCGCGACGACCGGGCACGCCCCCCGACACGCCCCCGACATGCCCCCCTCGGAGAACCCCGGGACTTACGCGAGTCCCGGGACTCTGCGCGCGCCGGTAGGCCTATGTAAAATAGGCTCACCGGCGCGCAGGGCCCTGCTCGCCTAAATCCGCCAGGTTTTGGGCGGATTTAGGCGAGCAGGGCTCTGAAAATCCACCCCTCAGGTTCCATATTAGGAGCTACCATCCAGGAAAAAGATCTAGGTGTAATAGTGGATCAAATTCTCAGCTCAGTGTGCAAACATACCTTTGCCCTCACTATGTCACCAACCGTCAGCCCCTGTGACATAGTGAGGGCAAAGGTAGCGCCGGCGCCATTTTGAATACTGGCAATACGGCCCGAGTGCAGGAGCTCGCTCCCAGACCTCCGCTGGACTTTTGGCAAGTCTTGTGGGAGTCAGGAGGCCCCCCCCCCCAAGCTGGCCAAAAGTCCCTGGGGGTCCAGCGGGGGTCAGGGAGTGATCTCCTGCACTCGTGCCGTCGGGTGCCAGGAACCAAAATGGCACTGATAGCCTTGCCCTTACTATGTCACAGGGGCTACCGGTGCCATTGGTCTGCCCCTGTCACATGGTAGGAGCACAAGATGGCACCGATGGCCATGTGACAGGGGCTGACCAATGGCACCGGTAGCTCCTGTGACATAGCAGGTCAAAGGCTATCGGCGCCATTTTGAACTGGTACCGAGGGTGTAGAGTGCATGGGATGGCTCCCGGACCCCCCGCTGGACCACCAGGGAGTTTTGGTAAGTTTTGGGGGGGGATCAGGAGGGTGGGGGGGTTGTTTAAATTGGCGGCCGAATAATTCGGTGAAAATTTGTTGTAGCCGTGGGGAATCGCAATATGTTTCGCTTCCCCACGAATACAATGAATATTGGCACATCCGCTGCGGATTGCCAATACGTAGGGACCGAATGCACACCCCTACTGTTCAGCTTGGAGAAGAGACGGCTGATGGAGGTTATGATAGAGATCTACAAAATCATGAGAAGTCTAGTACGGGTAAATGTGAATTGGTTATTTACGCTTTCAGATATTAAAAGAACTAGAAGGCACTCTAAGAATTTAGCAAGTAGCCTGTTTAAAACTAATCTAAGAAAATTATTTTTTACTCAGTGTATAATTAAGGCTAGAATTCATTGCTAAAGGATGTGGTTAAGGCAGTTAGCATAACTGGATTTAAACAAGTTTGAAAAAGGTTCCTGGGGGAGATGTCCATAAACTATTATTCATTTTGTCTTAGGAAATAGCTTCTGCTGATTACCAGCATTGATAGCATGACATCTATTTAATATTTGAATACTTGCCAGGTACTTGTAACCTTTTTTGATCACTGTTGTAAACAGGACGTTGGGCTTGATAGACACTTGATCTGACCCAGTATGGCAACTTCTTATATTCTAACATTCTTATGTTTCTTCCCTCATCTAAATACTTATCTCCCTGGATGACATCATGCATGTATGGAGAAGGGTCATAGGGATGTTATTGGAGTCTCTGTTTAGTGGACCCTTAGGCCGACCTGCTGGAGGCTTGGAAAGGTGGTCAATGTCTCTAATGAACAGCAGGCCGGGAGGCAGATGTTCAGGCAGGACATAGATGCTCTTCACCCTGGAAGCTCGTACTCCTCCGGGAGGAGCCCGTAGGAGCCCAACCACTGGGACTTAGGCGGGTTGTGGATCAGGACAGGTAACTGGAACCAGACTGGGACAGTAGCAATACTGTAACTGGGCTCAGGTACTGGAACCAGGCAAGAACTGTAGCAGGATACGGGTACTGAAACCAGGCAAGAACTGTAGCAGGATTCGGGTACTGGAACAAGACAGGAACTGTAGCAAGACTCAGGTGCTGGAACCAGGCAGGAACTGTAGCAAGACTCGGGTACTGGAACCAGGCAGGAACTGTAGCAGGCAAGCAGGGACCAACCAGGTCTAGTAGCAGGCAGGCGGGAACCAAGCAGGCACTGTAGCAAGCAGGCAGGAACCAAGCAGGTACTGTAGCAGGCAGGCAGGAGCCAGACAGGTACTGTAGCAGGAACGGAGCGACGAAGCAAGGCTAGTCACTCCAGGGCACAGCGCAACAGGAATCCGGGAGGCTAACCCGTTGCAAGGCAAAGACTGGATGGCCGCGGCCGGCTTATCAAGGCCGCAGCGTCTGATGTCAGGAGTTGGGCGGAGTCACCACTGGCGGGAAACGGCCTAGAAAAGCGCCCAAGTGGCGCGTGCGCGCGCCTAGGGGCCGGGCATCCATGGGATACCTCGCAGCGGCGCAGCCCCAGAGGTGACACCGCCAAACAGGCCACAATCCAGGCCTCTGGAAGCGGTAGCAGGTCCAGGAGCCCGGAGGTAAGGGCCTGGCCACGGTGCTCGCGGCCAGAACCGCAACAGATGTCACTGAATTTATTTCAACTATTGATTTCACTGTAAAAAAAAAAAAAATACCAGAAGTCAATAATTCAAATCAATTTTATATTGGGTTTGTAAAAATATATTATACCTGAAGCATCAGGCAAATAAATTACAGAAAAAGTGTTGCAGTTTCACAATTACACAGATCCTCACTCTGGAAGAATTATCCTGGAATCCATCACACACTCAAATGACTCATCTATATTCATTTCATCAAAGAATCAGGAAAATGGTTTCTGATTCTGCTCCACTTATAGTAACTCTATGAATTTAAGGGCACATACATTTCTAGTAGGCATTACCACACATCTTTCTTTACTACTATAATTGGATGAATCTATTTGACTCTGTATCCCCAAAAATATGCTGTCAGGATAACTCATTTTACTCACCATCCTGTCTTTTATACATACATGCATATCAGTCATATAAATGAGTCCTGACCAACGTGCCGCAAATTCGCAGTAGAGAGCAGCTCTGCCCGACGTGCCGCGCCTGCGTGGACCAGAGAGCTCTGACTGACCTGCCTCTCAGGGGCTCCGGGTAATTATTGTGTTCTGTCTGTGCATGTGTGATGAAATGACCTCATCTGGTGTTGGGAGGGGGGGAGGGAGATGTCTGCACTGCAGGACCAGCGAGTGCAGCAGCGGTCATGGCACCAGATAGGCAGTTGTGACGGCACCAGATAGGCTGGTGGAGGTTTCCCAGGCCCCACTAGCACAATAAAGAAAGAGGAGCACGGTTCAGGCAGTAGAGGAGCTGAGGAGTTTCTCTGGCCTCACAGTAAAAGGAAACAAACAAAAACATGGACTCGCCAGCAGCAGAAGGGCTGTTGGAGTATCCCAGGCCCTACCAGTTGCACAAAGATGATGTCAGAGACCAAGGTAGAAAGGACTAGGAGGATAGAAAGAGGAAAGGGGAGGGCCAGAATAGGTGGAGGAGGAGGAGTGGGAGAATAAGGAAGAGAAGGGTGCTGGGCAGGTGAGGAGCAGTGAGGGAAAGGGGAGTGTAATGGATGAATGAGGGGAGAGGGGGGCTGCAGGGGCAGACCAGCGGGTGATAAGAATGGGAAGGGGCTGCAGGAGAGGACCTGTGGAAGAAAGGAGGAACATTGGAAGAATGAGAGATGAGGAGGAGCAGTGGGAAAGTGAGATGGAATTGGGGAGATGGGGCAGCAGGACAGTAAGAGGGGAGGGGCGCTGGAGGAGGGAGCATTGAATGCAAGGGGAGTGCAAAGGGAGAGAGGGTGGAGGGGGAAGTGGATAGCAAGAGGAAAGGGGAGGGCCAGAGGAGGTGGAGGAGGAGGGGGAGTGGGAGAATAAGGAAGAGAAGGGTGATGGGCAGGTGAGGAGCAGTGAGGGAAAGGGAAATGTAATGGAAGAATGAGGGGAGAGGGGGGCTGCAGGGGCAGACCAGCGGGTGATAGAATGGGAAGGGGCTGCAGGAAGAAAGGAGGAACATTGGAAGGATGAGAGATGAGGAAGAACAGTGGGAATGTGAGAGGGAGAAGGGGTTGGGGAGATGGGGCAGCAGGAAAGTAAGAGGGGAGGGGAGCTGGAGGAGGGAGCATTGGGTGCAAGGGGAGTGGAAAGGGAGAGAGGGTGGAGGGGGAAGTGTACACATCCTGACACCTCCACTCCCTGCTATCCCCCATGTACACACGTCCTATTCTCCCAACCCCACATCCCACACACTCACTCCCCGACATACACACCCACACACGCACCCCACATAAACTTGCATGCACCCCACAAACACCCACCACATCCTCACATACACAAGCCCTACCCCCACACACACTCACCTATACAAACACACTCACCCCCAAACAGTCACTCAGCCCCACACACCGACGTGCTGCGAATAAGCTCTGACCGAAGTGCCGCACATTCAGCAGTACTGCCAGATTTCCTGCAGCTTCACTTGAAAGGATCTCCAGTTAGACAACTGATGGGGAGATATGACTGAGGCAGATAAAGCCTGGAAAGACCTGGTGAAAGCAGTTGTTGTTCGCTGTGCCTCATAATACACACATTCTGCTAAACCTGCCAAAATGATCAGGTGGCAGGTTTAAGATGAACAGAAAAGTAATGACTTCTTCACACAATGCTTAGCTGGCATTTGGAACAAAAATCTCGCCTGTTTTAATGGGCTTAGCAGCTTGTATGTATAGGAAGGATGAGGTGAAGAAGTGTCATGCAGGATAAGACCAATTGTTTATCAAACACAGCATCCTGTTATCAAGAGTGGCCAAATTAAATCATTTGGAAGTAATCAGAAGATCACCTCTCTGTTGCTTAATTTCAGATGTTCGAAAAGGCAATCCTTGTGCCTGATTAGCTAACAGTATTAATAAACCTGTACTCCAGAAATGTGTCCAAAACTTTTCATGTCATTACTTTTCACCACATTGTTTGGCATCAATTTCCAGAAATCAATTGTGCATTGCCAGAAAAAATAATAATGATTTTGATGAATAATCAATGACCTTTATTCCTAGTACTATTTGAAAGGAATCATAACTGTTCTCTATTTACCTCTTCCACATCACTCATGATTTTATAAACCTCTATTATTTGCCCCTCAGTTGTCTCTTCTCCAAGTTAAAGACCCATAACCAATCTGGTCTCTCTTCATCAAAGAGCCATTCCATCCCCTCTAAAGGTGAAAGTTAAAAGCCCTATGTGCACCAAAGCTGGGAGATATGCACATGTCCCAGGCCAGTGTGCACCGCACAGATTTTAAGAAGCGCCTGAGTACGCATGTATCTCCTGTATGTGCACAAATCGAAAAGGCAAAAAAAAGGGCAGGTTGTGGGCGGAGTCTGGGCGGGACATAGGTGGGACATGGGCAGTCCAGGAATGAAGTCTGTGTGTAAGTATTTACACACACAAGAGCGCTGGGGTCTCGTACTGCAAAACTTAACTTCTGCTATGGATGGTGTGTAAATTTTAAAATAAAAAAAATCAGGGCTAATCAGCAGAGTTTGACTGGTCACGGCTAATAGGGTAAAAAGTGGGCTATCTAGCTAGGAAGTCAAATCCTTAAGTGTGGAGAACTGGGAATGAACTGGGGAAATGGGTATTTGCATTGGTGCACATGCTTAGCAAAGTCGCCCCACTTATGCGGTAGAGGCGGCATTTGGGCGCACATGCGCATGTTCATACAAAATTGTACTTTCATGTACATGCATACTAGGGATGTGCATTCATTTGTGACAAAATAGGAAACAGAGATGATATTTCCTATTTCGTCGCATTTCAGGGGTGGGGACGACGAAACAAAAAGAAAACCCATGAAATTTCGTGTGGTTTTCTTATCGTTTTTTTGGGGGGGAGAAAGGGCACATAAAAAACCCCCAAAAAACACAAAACCCATCGCAACCCTTCAAATTTAATTAATTGTAACCCCCACCCTCCCGACCCCTCAAGACTTGCCCAACCCTCCCCAAGACTTACCGAAAGTCTCTCATGGTCCAGCTGGGTCCCAGGAGCAATCTACCTCTCTCAGGCCGTCGGCTGCCACTAATCAAAATGGCGCTGATGGCCCTTTGCCCATGATGATTAGGTGAAAGATGATTAGGCAAAGGATAAAACCAGTCAGAAATAGAGAGAAGGAAAGAGAGAGAGAGAGAAAGAGAAGAATGGGAGAAGGAAAGGAAAGGGGAGAAGAAGGTGAGAAGAATTGACATCCCAGCAGTATAGGAGTAATGTGACAAAAGAGCAATGCCATAAAGAAGATCAACATCTTATATATCACCCATATTAAGAAGATACAGAGGTAATATAGTCATCAAGCGGCTTCCACACCTGACACCAGGAAGACATTCTATGAAATTTAATAGCCATTGCCTTTTCATATTTGCTGTATAAGCAAACAGAATTCCACTATAAATGTTCAGAAAGCATATTACTTCATTTCCAATTGGCTAGAATATTGTGGAGCACTACAAGTAGTAAGAAATCCAATAGCTTACTTGCAGCAATTGGAAGGGTTATAGTTGGATCAGCTCCCCTTAAGATAACTACGGAATATGTAAGGGGTTGATAGAGTCCCAAAATATTAGAGATAGAATCCCAAATCTGACTCCAATATCGGGAGACAAATGGGCAATAATATAATTTATGGGACAGAGTGCCTCTACTCATGTTACAGGACCAACAATTATGAGAGGAGAGAAGCCCAGCACGATGCAGTTTCCACGGTGTCCATACTGCTCTATGAAGGACAAAAAAGGAAATTTGAGTTAAGCTGGAGGAAAGTGATATGTGGGCTGAAACAGTCCATGGGTGCTTCCAGTTCACTGAATCTGAGGACAATCCGAGTTCCATCAACCAAAGAGAGTGAAGGCTAGTAGCAGATTTAGATAGCAGGGAAAGTTTGAGAGTCATAGATCCATGAGGCAAGATGTCCAAATGTACCATAAGTCTGATAGAAAGATAAGGCATAGGGTAATTCCTTAGAGCATAAGTCAGGTAGAGAAAGAGTAGATAGGACATTTCAGATCTGTAGCCAGGCATAAAACTGAGGTGTTGGAAGCCCATGTCGTTCTTTTAAATGTTCACATGAAAGCAAAGAGCCATTTTGAAACAAAGAAGAAAGGAACCATATACCATGGTGCCGCCATATCGGCCAATTAAGTGAGTGACCACCAATTTTTATGTTGGGATTGCACCATACTGGGGCGGTGTGATGTGCTCCATGTGGGTGTATTATGGGGACGTAGGCTCTCAAACTCTTGCAAAGCTCGATGTAAGACATACACAATAGGGTTAGAAGTGAGTTGCAATGATAGGGGGACCCCTGAAAAGTATTCCAACAGGGCAGAAGATAGTAATTGTTGTTCTATAAGAAGCCATCGTGGATGTTCAAATGTATTAGGACCGGGAACAAAATAGTGATAGCCTTGCTGAAGCATGAAGGCCAAATGGTATAGGTAAAAGTCAGGGAAGTTGACCCCTCCATGCTGATTAGTACACTTCAGTTTATGTAGGGCAATACGTGGGGCTTTATTACGCCAAAGGAATCGAGTTGATAGTTGATCCACATGCCTATAGAAATCTTTGGAGAAAAACACAGGAATCATGGCGAGGATATATGTTATCCAGGGAGCAAGCACCATTTTAATAGTGTCTAAATGTCCCCACCAGGAAAGGTGCAATGGGGACCATTTGTAAGCAGCCTCTTGTATCATCTGTAGAATAGATGATTCGCAGTAACCAGTGGTGGTCAAAATATCCAAGTGAAATCGAATGCCTAGATACTTAAAGCCACCAGTCACTTTTTGTATGGGAAAATGAGATGTCTACTAACGAGCCCAGCAAATTAAGAGGGAACAACTCAGTTGTATGCCAGTTGATCTTATACCCAGAGGCTAAGAGGCTATCTATGTAGAGATAAGGTGAAACAGAGAGGAGAGAGAGGAGTCAGGGTCGGTTAGGAAAAGAAGAACATCATCCGCATATGCGGATAGTTTAAACACATCATTGCCTAAAGTGATACCTACAATGGTTGTCGACTGTCAAATTACCAAAAGTAGAAGGTCCAATGCCAGGTTGAAAAGAAGGGGAGATAGGGGACACCCTTGACGTGTGCCTCGTTGTAATTGAAAGGGGGAGGAAGTGCGATTATTTATACAGAGAAAGGCAGAGGGAGAGGAATATATATATTGTACCCAGGAGAGAAACATGGGCCCAATACCAAACCACTTAAGGGAGGCCAAAAGAAAGGACCACTCAACCTGATCAAAGGCCTTTTTGGCATCTAGGGATATGGCCACAGCAGGAGATGTTAGGAAGGAGGCATGATGTAATGCATGTAGAAATAAACAAATGTATGAGCTATAAGTCTGCCTTTAATAAAACCAGAGTAGTCAGAATGGATGAGTGAACACAGTAAGTGTGAGAGTATAGTGGCAAGTATTTTAGTGAAGATTTTATAATCTGTGTTGAGGAGAGAAATTGGTCTGTAGTTAGAAATGAGGGTGGAGTCTCTACCTGGCTTTGGAAGGACCACAATACAAGCTTCAGTGAAACTAGACATCCCTGTAGGGTGTGAGATAAGGAATGAAAAATAATCATGTTATCGTGGTACCAGATCAGTCTTAAATGCATGATAAAAGTCTGAGGTGAAGCCATCAGGTCCGGGCGCTTTTCCACTGGACAAGGACGAGAGAGCAGAGGCTATTTCCAATTGTGTAATGGGCGCATCTAGTGTTGATGCCTGACTGTCCATGAGAAAAGGATGATTCAACTGTGCTAAAAATTGCTGAATCCTATCTGTCGACTGGGTAGCATCTGATTCTGATTGGTATAAATTTTCATAAAAGGATCGGAATGCAGAGAGAATATCAGCATCAGAGGTTAGCGGTATTTTCTGGGATGACAGAACCGTAGTAATTCGTTTCATCTCCTGGCGTTTTTTAAGGTATGTGGGGAGCATGTGCCCGCATTTGTTATTTTCCGCATAGTATAGTGCTTTGGTGTGATTGAGGCCAAGTTGAACCTGTGCGCTTAGCTGTTAGTTATATTGATATCACGCCTTTAAAAGATATGTAAGGGAGGCATGACTAGGAGATGCAATATGCCTCTGTTCTAACGTTGCTACTGCTTGCTGTGAGGTTGAAAGAATGGCCGCGTGAACCTTCTTGCATTTGATTGTGAAACTAATGATTTCCCCACGAACCATAGCTTTGAAATCATTCCAAAGAGTAGACGGAGAGATCTCTGGAGACGAGTTGAACTTGAAGAATTCCAAAATCCTGGGTTGGATGGCTTCGTTGAAGGAAGGGTCAGATAGTAAAGTAGTATTAAAGCGCCATTTACGATCAATATAAATAGGAGAAAGCAATCAAATAGTCAATTCCACTGCAACATGGTCTGAAATCAGGATGGGAAAAATGGTTGCTGATTTAATGGAAGAGATTAGTGATCGAGAAATGAGAAAATAGTCAATTTGCGAGTAGGAGAAGTGCAGGAACACGTAGAAGGTATAGTCTTTGTTTGTAGGATGAAGTAATCGCCACGGGTCAGTGAAACCAAGTGACTCCATCAAATGTTGTAATGCCTTACAAGATTTGGAAATATGAGGTTGGAGCGTAGTTTTTTTTTATCTAGAAAGGAATCCAAGGGCTGGTTGAAATCTCCTCCAGCAATGATGGGATGTGCCTCCAAGATCAGCAAATTTGCAAATACGGAGTGAAAGAATTCCGGGTTGTCTGCATTGGATGCGTAGATATTGAGAAGAGTGTATAAGTAACTGGCAATTTGAATTTGAGCCAAAATCCATCTGCCGTCAATATCAGCTGCTTGATGTATAACATCTCTCTGCAACCTACCACATAACAAGGTAACTGCTCGTTATGAGGACATGTGTGCGGGTGCCGACCCTGAAGCAGTCTTGTGTTCTGACTGCTCCCCTCTGGTCGGCTCCCGTATTTTATTCTTTATTATTTATTCACAAGTTTTTTCATTTTTTATTTTTTACTAAAATGTCCACTGCCCAATTCTCTCATCAGTTTACCCGTGTAGCAGACCGACCCTTTACCTTAAATTTCTTGAAAGCTTATATACATTTGCTGCATGTGTTTTTTTACCGCTATATCTGGTTGGGTTCAGGTCCGGTCTGCCAGCCCGACACGGTCCATGTTTCTGCGGTTGCCTGCTTCAGGGGCTGCGGGAACTGAAAATGGAACCGAGACTACCTATGGACCTACAAATATCACGCTTGTTATATCTAAATAAGGGAACTCGTACATGATAATTTATATGTGTCAGTGCCTCAATTGCGAGCTATATCCAATACTCACGGTTTTGCTTCAAAATCTCATTCTTGTGAGCGACGCCTTCACTTGCAAATCCGGCGTCTCTCTCTACTCAGCTGTCTAATAAACCTTTGAAGTCAAATTTGTGGGCCAATCACGCTGTCTCCCTACGATCCTCAGTGATAGCACCTTAGGGTGCTCTGCTGCCATGGGGATGTGACGTCACCTATCGAGGAACTTCAAGTTTTTCAATTCTTCTAAGTGTGCATTCTCGTCAGAAATTTAAAGGGGGCCAGCTACTTCGAAACTCCATTGTTTCCTAAATGTATTCCTGAATGTGTTTTTTTTATTCTGTGTTTATGCTGTCATTCTCGATCTGCTGCTGACCGTACCTTTGTATTTCCGCAAGCTTACAATCAATGCGATTAGTGAAGGAAGATTTTCTATCTGTGGCCGGGGATGTGTATGCAATCAAGGGATTTATACAATGTGTCTCAAGATTTTTACTGTTGCAACAATCCCTAGCCTTTTATAGGCGGGTCACATTAGTCTCGTGAAAAGAGACTAACCCGCGTTAAACTATGTTACGTGAAACACTGGGATCATACAATAGAACTATCAGCTTTTGTCTATACCGATGCTCATTCCTAACCATAATTTACATCACCCTAAGATGGACCAATTAATTTCTTTATTCAATCCCTGGGGGGCAACTGTACCCCACGTATGGATGAACCGCTGTTCCATTTGTTCCAATTTCAAATTGAGGTCCCCTCCCCTCGGATGCCTTTTAATTTGAAAGATGACTGCCACTTTAAATTCCTGTATGGAGTGCCCTATTTCCCGCCAGTGATCTACTAGTGGTGCCCCTTCAGTCTGATGTCGTAGCCTACTCAAATGTTCCTGGACTCTGGTCTTGATTTTTCTTGTGGTTTTTCCAATGTATACTAAGTTACATGGACACCATAGCGCGTAAATGACATTCATAGAATCGCATGTGAAATATTCCTTAAACCGGTACACCCTCCGTCCTGGGATATTTAATAGGCAACCTTGATGCATATGACTGCATACGTTACATTTTTTGCATGTGCCATGTCCTACTAGGTCCGATGTACTATCTTCTTCCTGTGTCCGTAGGTTTGAATGGACCACTATATCTTTGAGGTTCTTAGCACGTGTCAAGGCAAACATGGGCTTCTCCTGGAAGATGGGATGCATTTGTAAAAGATGCCAGTGTTTTAAAATGCTTTTCTTGAGATGATTGGTTTGTGGCGTGTGCGGTAGAACACATACCAGTCTGGTGTTTGGCTGTGGCTGTTTTGTGTTTAACAGTAAGTCTCTGTTAGCCCATCTAGCTCGTTTGTATGCTTTGTTGATGATGGACAAAGGGTATCCCCTTTGGAGAAATCTTTCCTTCATGTGCATTGCTTGTTGCTGGTATTCTTGTACTGTTGAGCACAACCTCCTGAGTCATAGAAATTGACCCACCGGAAGGTTATTTTTTAAATGATCAGGGTGGTATGAGGTGTAATGGAGCAGCATGTTCCTGTCCGTTGGTTTGCGAAAGATGGAGAAAAAGAATTTCCCTTCTATAATCTGAATTTGTATGTCCAAGTAGGATACCGTCTGTGTGTGAAAATGATATGTGAATTTCAAATGGGGGTTACGAGTATTCAGCCATAGGAAGAACTCTTGTAGTTGATGTTCTTCCCCTTGCCAGATCATAAAGATATCGTCAATGTATCTCTTCCATAATTTTATGTTATCGCCGGGGCCATGGGAGCCACTATGGCCCCGGACTTGGCTAATTTATATGTAGCTTCATTTGAAAAGAAATGGATTAATCACAACCAATACAGCGATAACATAAAATTATGGAAGAGATACATTGACGATATCTTTATGATCTGGCAAGGGGAAGAACATCAACTACAAGAGTTCTTCCTATGGCTGAATACTCGTAACCCCCATTTGAAATTCACATATCATTTTCACACACAGACGGTATCCTACTTGGACATACAAATTCAGATTATAGAAGGGAAATTCTTTTTCTCCATCTTTCGCAAACCAACGGACAGGAACATGCTGCTCCATTACACCTCATACCACCCTGATCATTTAAAAAATAACTTTCCGGTGGGTCAATTTCTACGACTCAGGAGGTTGTGCTCAACAGTACAAGAATACCAGCAACAAGCAATGCACATGAAGGAAAGATTTCTCCAAAGGGGATACCCTTTGTCCATCATCAACAAAGCATACAAACGAGCTAGATGGGCTAACAGAGACTTACTGTTAAACACAAAACAGCCACAGCCAAACACCAGACTGGTATGTGTTCTACCGCACATGCCACAAACCAATCATCTCAAGAAAAGCATTTTAAAACACTGGCATCTTTTACAAATGCATCCCATCTTCTAGGAGAAGCCCATGTTTGCCTTGACACGTGCTAAGAACCTCAAAGATATAGTGGTCCATTCAAACCTACGGACACAGGAAGAAGATAGTACATCGGACCTAGTAGGACATGGCACATGCAAAAAATGTAACGTATGCAGTCATATGCATCAAGGTTGCCTATTAAATATCCCAGGACGGAGGGTGTACCGGTTTAAGGAATATTTCACATGCGATTCTATGAATGTCATTTACGCGCTATGGTGTCCATGTAACTTAGTATACATTGGAAAAACCACAAGAAAAATCAAGACCAGAGTCCAGGAACATTTGAGTAGGCTACGACATCAGACTGAAGGGGCACCGCTAGTAGATCACTGGCGGGAAATAGGGCACTCCATACAGGAATTTAAAGTGGCAGTCATCTTTCAAATTAAAAGGCATCCGAGGGGAGGGGACCTCAATTTGAAATTGGAACAAATGGAACAGTGGTTCATCCATACGTGGGGTACAGTTGCCCCCCAGGGATTGAATAAAGAAATTAATTGGTCCATCTTAGGGTGATGTAAATTATGGTTAGGAATGAGTATCGGTATAGACAAAAGCTGTTAGTTCTATTGTATGATCCCAGTGTTTCACGTAACATAGTTTAACGGGGGTTAGTCTCTTTTCACGAGACTAATGTGACCCACCTATAAAAGGCTGGGGATTGTTGCAACAGTAAAAATCTTGAGACACATTGTATAAATCCCTTGATTGCATACACATCCCCGGCCACAGATAGAAAATCTTCCTTCACTAATCGCATTGATTGTAAGCTTGCGGAAATACAAAGGTACGGTCGGCAGCAGATCGAGAATGACAGCATAAACACAGAATAAAAAAAACACATTCAGGAATACATTTAGGAAACAATGGAGTTTCGAAGTAGCGGGCCCCCTTTAAATTTCTGATGAGAATGCACACATAGAAGAATTGAGAAACTTGAAGTTCCTCGATAGGTGACGTCACATCCCCATGGCAGCAGAGCACCCTAAGGTGCTATCACTGAGGATCATAGGGAGACAGCGTGATTGGCCCACAAATTTGACGTCAAAGGTTTATTAGACAGCTGAGTAAAGAGAGACGCCGGATTTGCAAGTGAAGGCGTCGCTCACAAGAATGAGATTTTGAAGCAAAACCGTGAGTATTGGATATAGCTCGCAATTGAGGCACTGACACATATAAATTATCATGTACGAGTTCCCTTATTTAGATATAACAAGCGTGATATTTTTAGGTCCATAGGTAGTCTCGGTTCCATTTCCAGTTCCCGCAGACCCTGAAGCAGGCAACCGCCGAAACATGGACCGTGTCGGGCTGGCAGACCGGACCTGAACCCAACCAGATATAGCGGTAAAAAAACACATGCAGCAAATGTATATAAGCTTTCAAGAAATTTAAGGTAAAGGGTCGGTCTGCTACACGGGTAAACTGATGAGAGAATTGGGCAGTGGACATTTTAGTAAAAAATAAAAAATGAAAAAACTTGTGAATAAATAATAAAGAATAAAATACGGGAGCCGACCAGAGGGGAGCAGTCAGAACACAAGACTGCTTCAGGGTCGGCACCCGCACACATGTCCTCATAACGAGCAGTTACCTTGTTATGTGGTAGGTTGCAGAATTATTGCACAAGGCAACGAGGTTGGTTGATATATATATGATGTATAACATCAGCATCCAAACGTTTATGAAGAAGAATAGCAACTCCTCTTTTTTTGTGAGCCGCCAAACTATAGAGGACTGTGCCCACCCACTGTTGCTTGAGCTTGAGGGACTCAGATGGGGAAAGATGAGTCTCCTGAAGGAATGCAATGTCTGAATGTAGAGATTGTAAATAAGTCAGAATCTTCTTTCTTTTAATCTGGTGTGAAAAGCCGTTGACGTTTAGAGAAATAGTGGTAATGGAAGTAATCGCAGACGTCATAAGTAGTTGAGTCAAAATAGTAATGGGTGGTAGAATTGCAAGGCATTGCGAAGAACTACTGTAAGAAATCGTGACTCAATGATTGAAGAATCCATAAAAATAGGGATGCCAAGTTGCAGATGAGAAAAAAAAGAAAAAAGAGAAAAATAGAGGTAGGAAAAAATCAGCAATGTAGAAAAAGTCTGGAAAGCCATAAGGCTACATGAAACAAAAGAGCCTCTTGACAAGCCAGAGGCCACAGCTAACCTAGCTCTCTTGCCAGATCGCTATTGAAAAGGAAACTATACTAGGAACCATTTGCATAAAAAAAGGGCATTCCACAACAGTGTCCTTATGGAAAAAATGCTCAAGCAGTCAATTTGGGGAAGCAGTAAAATCACATGAAAAAAAAAAGGGAAATAATTAGAAATCATCCCCACTGGGACGGCAGACAGGTTAAATTTGCATTCAGAAGAGACCTACATGGAAAGCATCAGAAGAGAATAGCAAAGCTCAGTTAGAGCAATTATACCGGCTTCCAGGTAATCATTTCGGGTGCAGACTGAGATTGTAGAAATTCTTCTAAGGTTGCTGGCTGATGAAAAATCTGCATTCAATTGTGAAGGGTGACCTTCATCTGTGCAGGATATAAGAGGCCATATTGTGCCCCGAGAGATCTTAGCCATGGATGCAAGGCTAGAAATTGCTTTCGTTTCACTGCCGTGGCTTTAGTGAAGTCTGGGACCAAAATAATGTTATTCCCCTGGTATTGAGAAGGAGCTTGAGATTTGGCTGCCGCCAAAATGAAGAGCACTTGTGGGTAATGCAGCACTTTAAAAATAATAGGCCATGGGTGCTGAGAGTCGCGCAACGGTTTGGTAGGGATCTGATGGGCCCGCTCAATTTCGAAGGGCTGGTCGAATTTGATCTTGAAAAAGGATGGAATAAAATTAGAAATGAAGGCAGCTGAATCTGCACCCTCTGCTCCTTCGAGGATTCCTAGGAGTCGTAAGTTATTCCGACGATTTCTGTTTGATAGATCTTCTACGTCGCATTGTAATTGCTCCAGATTGCTAGTTATGAGGGGGAAGGCCGCGGTAGTAAGCAGGAGTGAGGAAGCCTGCACCTCGACATCGTCAAGTCATACCTGGAAGTTAGCCATTTGCTGGTTTACCATTTGTAAATCTCCCCTGATCGCCATGGTAGAGTCAACATTGAGTTGCAGCATGTCCTTGAGCTGCTTTAATTCCACCAGAACCAAATATGCAGATGCTATTGCTTTTGGTGTAGCTGCTTTTTCTGGGGAAGGCGGATCCTGTTTTGCTCGTTTTGAGCCGGTTGCCATGGCAAAGGCCGCCTCAATTTTCCCCGATTTGGTAGTGGACATCTTCAGGAGGGAAGAAATCTCGAATGCCAATAAATGGAAGCAGAAATATCGGTTTGCTCCTAGTAATAAATAGCGATATCTGGCAGAGTTCTGAAGTTAGGCAGCCATCTTGGTCGTTGCTCTAGAGCGCCCCCCCTATTTCTTTAAATTCTAATACTAATAAAAAGAATACATATTTCAAAACAGCTGACAAGCTGTAGACCATTAAATACTTTAAAACTCATACAAATTTTTAAAAATATTCACAAGCACCAATATAATATTTTAAAACGGCTCACACCAAATGACACCCATTAATTAAAACTAATAAGGATTACTAAATTCCCCTACTCTCCATACCTTGGAACTCTTTCAGGCTCATATGTATGCTCATTCACACACTCATATGCTCTCTCTCTCATGCTCACACATGCTCACCACTGTACAATCTAACACATCTTTGTACTAGAAGGTACAGTTTACAAAAAAAGAGCAAGCTGAACGGCTATAGATCCTGACACAGAAACTACACGCTTACAAAACACCTTGGTCCCATATGCAAAACACAAACAGATCCTCACTAAATATAGAATAATTGACTTCAAATTAAAAAGAGAAACATGGAGACAAATGCTGAACTGGAAACCTGAAAAGTCAGACTCTTCCTGCAGTTTAAGACCAGAAAAATAAAAACAATTGCATTTTCCATTTACTTTAAAAAATAGAAATATTGGGGAGGTAAAAGGGATTATTACCTGAACTTGTGTGAAGCACCTTTTCCTGCACCAATTTGCCTTTCCCTGCCGCAACGAAAAGAGACTTCCGGGGGTAGACTTCCGGGGGTAGGCAGGAGCCTGCCCCGACGGTGTTGCTGGACAGCCAATTGCAGAGCAGAGCTGCGGTAGGAGGAGCCGTGGGAGACCTCTTAAACGGCACTTCTACGGAATTCAAACCGGAGGTAAAAGGGATTATTACCTGAACTTGTGTGAAGCACCTTTTCCTGCACCAATTTGCCTTTCCCTGCCGCAACGAAAAGAGACTTCCGGGGGTAGGCAGGAGCCTGCCCCGATGGTGTTGCTGGACAGCCAATTGCAGAGCAGAGCTGCGGTAGGAGGAGCCGTGGGAGATCTCTTAAACGGCACTTCTACGGAATTCAAACCGGAGGTAAAAGGGATTATTACCTGAACTTGTGTGAAGCACCTTTTCCTGCACCAATTTGCCTTTCCCTGCCGCAACGAAAAGAGACTTCCGGGGGTAGGCAGGAGCCTGCCCCGACGGTGTTGCTGGACAGCCAATTGCAGAGCAGAGCTGCGGTAGGAGGAGCCGTGGGAGACCTCTTAAACGGCACTTCTACGGCGCACAGTCACCGATGGCGCGCCGCCGAAGCCGCGCGCCAAAGGCACGCGCGGCTCTGACCGGCTCCGACTGGATCCATTGGGTCCATTGCGATTAGGAATATTGGATTTCTTTTGCAGGTACGCTTCCTATTATTAATAATACTAATAAACAGATATCCCTATATCCTCCCATAGGGAAGCTTAGTAAATATATTAGGGAATCCACAGCTCATCTTAGGCTTTTCCTGTAAATTTACCACTGATGCCGCATACAAAACGGAAGGCAAAGTTAAAGCCTTCCGTTAGTACTCCTATTCCTGAGAAAAGCCAAAAGTTGGTAGCTGATTGGTTGATTAACCCGCTGAATACTCCTGTTGAGGGGGTCGCTGTAGGGGCAGAGATGGAGCAGGACCTGTCCCTACTGACCGATAAGTCCAGGAGCACCAAACGTTCCACCACCTCCTGGTAAAGAAAAGGATATATCCTTTATTTTACCAGAAACTCCCCAGGTTTTGGAAGGGAATCTGGATCTATCTAATGGAGCTATACAGGACAATGAGGCATCGGCAAGAAAACCCCCAACAATTATTGAACAAGGAAATGTAGAAGAAAATCATGTGACACCTGTGTGCGTACCCAAAGAACCTTTAAAACAACTAAAAGGAAAACATACTCAAGAAATTATAGTTAGGCCAACGACTATAACAATGGACACTTTATGGAATGTTTTGACAAAATTAGACTTTTCTATAAAAAACTTAACTAAAGCGGTTAATGAAACAAACTTAACTGTTAAAAATAATTCAGAAGTTTTGGTAGCACAGCAAAAACAGATAAAGGTGGTAGAACAGCGTATAGAGCAGATAGAAAAAATACAGGTCCAACAAATTAAGGCAGAAGATGAAATACAAAGGAAGTTAGAAAATTTAGAGAATAACTCACGGGCTTTAAATTTAAGAATAATAAATTTTCCTGTTATTAGTAAGGTGTCGCCCATTGAGTTGTTCAGGATGTATGTTATTAAAATCTTAAACATTACTGAACAAAATATGCCTACCATAGTCAGAGCATTTTATATAAATAACTCGTTTAAGACGAAAGAAAATGTCCAAACCGTTAAAGAAAAAGTAGATGGGGTAGAGGGTGGAAAAAATGGGGATTCTACATTAGACTTGTCAGATTTCTTAGAGAAATCTCAAGAAGAGTTAGTTGTGGGTAAGACAGGCACGATGCTAGTAACCTTCGCTTTCATTACCGATCGAGATTTGGTCATGAAATATTTTTTCCGTAATAGGTCCAAAACCTATTACGGTAATAAAATATGGATATACCCAGACCTAGTTAAAAACACTCAGACTAGGAGGAAAAAATTCTTGGAACTAAGGCCTAAAGTAATAGAAAGGGGTGGTCAATTTATTTTACGATATCCCTGTAAGTGCTCACTTAAATTGGATGGACATAATTATCAGTTCACAGATCCAGAACACCTAAAAACACTCCTGGGTTGATGAAGGAACGTTAGATAGAGATAGACTAGGGGGGTTAAACCTAATTTACTTATATATTATTTTGTTTAAAAATTGCTCAAATCTATAAGCATCCCTAATTTTACTTTATAAATACAGAAGTAATGTAAGAAAATATTAGGTTTGAATGAAAATATTCTATGTTTGATTAATTTTTTTTCTTATATTACATTACTATCTGTAATTTTCATATGGACAAGTTATCCTTGTATATATGTTGAAATTATAAATAAAGAATTAAAAAAAAAAAATAGAAATATTAGGGATGTGCAGAGCAAAATTTTATGTTCATATTTTTTATGTCCGAAAGGGGGTCCCACTTGCGGCCAATATGGACATAAAAAAAATCCAATGAGTTGGGTATATGTACATATGTGCAAAAAAAAATTTAAACCCCCTCACCCTCCTTAATCCCCCCCCCAGACTTACCACAACTCCCTGGTGATCGAGCGAGGAGTGAGGACGCCATTTCTGCAATCCTTGGCGAGAAGCATGTGACGTCGGCGGCACGTTGAGTGACGCGGCGTCACGTGATTCCCGGCTCGTTCGCGCCGGACGGCTCGTTCGGCCCAAAAAGAACTTTTGGCCAGCTTGGGGGGGCCTCCTGACCCCCTCAAGCTGGCCAAAAGTTCTTTTTGGGCCGAACGAGCCGTCCGGCGCGAACGAGCCGGGAATCACGTGACGCCGGCGTCACTCGAAGTGCCGCCGACGTCACATGCTTCTCGCCAAGGATTGCAGAAATGGCGTCCTCACTCCTCGCTCCATCACCAGGGAGTTGTGGTAAGTCGGGGGGGGGGATTAAGGAGGGTGAGGGGGTTTATATTTTTATTTTGGCTCAACAATCGCGATTTCCCACATATCGAACATATCTATGTTCGATATGTGGGAAATCCGATCGTTTATGTCGAAACAATTTTTTAAGTAAAAAAAAAATATGAGTTGCGTTTTACTAATGCGGTCAATCCGAATGCACACCCCTAAGAAATATTGAGATGCACATTTCCCAAAATGACACACAGAACATCAAATAATTCCTACTTCCTCTCTCAGAGAAAGAGAAGCAATCATAGTCTTACTTTCCTACTTCTCCCAATCCCCAGCAGTCTTGATCTCCAGCCCCCTCGCCCCTCAGACCCTAAGTCTTGCTTTCCAGCCCCCTCCCCTTTCAGCCAGATGCATACTCAGTGAAATAATGAAAAACAGAAACATCATTCCGTATAAAATAAAATCAAGAACTATAAATCAATCATGATAGTAAATCATACTAGTAAAAATATTGCAAATCAAATGAATAGAATACCTAATAAATAAAAATAATTAGAATAAAAAAATACTTTAAACATTTCCCCAAAATCAATTAAATATTTTAAAACAGCAGACATATCAAATAACACCCAATAATTAAAACTAGGATAAAGACATTCCCCCACTCCAAACATGAGAACTTTTGATTTCTAATAACCTTGTCATGGATTAGTGGAGGGCAATCACAAACTTTCTCCACTCTCATTATCGATCCATACACACTGTATATATGTGACATGACAATGTCACGCTTCTATGCTCACTTCTTCTCCCTCACTCCCCCTTTCTCTCCTGCTCACTCACCTCTCAGTCACTCATCCTCGTCCCCTTCAGTCACTCAACTTCCTTCCCCATTCTCACCTCCCTTCTCTCCCATTCACACTGTCTTCCCTTTCCTATCCCAGTCACTCTAACCCCCTTCTCTCACTGTCCCCTCGTCCCCCCTGCCTCCTCCCTCATTTCCTTCTCTCTCAGGGCACTCAAACACCCTCCCTTCCCTCTCAATCACTACATCCCTCCCCTTCCCTCCCCTTTCCTCTCAGTCACTTCCTTCCTCCTTGTTAGAGACCTTGCTAAGGAGTTAGCAATCTGTTAGCGCTCACCCCGCCAGGAGGGCGGAGTGAGTGGTCTGGTAGCGACCAGCTCCTCCCAAGGAGAGGAGATAGCAATCTGATAGGCTTGGCTCCTGCAGGACGCAGAGTTTAGCAAACTGTTATAGACCTTGCTAGGGAGTTGGCAATCTGTTAGTGCTTTGCTCCACCAGAGGGAAGGATTAGCAACTGTATGCTTTGTTCCTGTAGAAGGTTGAGCCAGCAACCTGTATGATCCCCATGGGGAGTTAGCTATCTGATATGGATCAGCTTCCGCAAAGAGAGGAGTAATGGTCTGATGTTGGTTGGCTCCCACAGAGTGGCAGATGATAATACCGCTCTATTAATGTAAGGAGTAGCACTTAGTAGAAATAGTGAATCCCTGGGCCAATGGAAGATGACAGCGCCCTCAAGTGAAGATCCTGAGAGGGACCACCGGCTAAGCTGGAGTATTGAGACAAACACAGATAGTTCTTTATTAGACTGGAAGTAGAACCACCAGAGGTGGCAGTAGTGAGCTGATATGCCCGGTAGGGCTGAAGTCCCTCTGATACTGGAACTATGATCTCTGAGTTGCTGAGCTGTAAGGAGAGACTATAGGTAGTGAGTAGGCAGGGTATGCTAACCAGTGGTAGATGATACACTCACACTTGTAGATATCTGTAATGTCTTCTTATGCAACAGAGAGTCTTCAGTATTCAGGAACAGGAACCGCAGGTGTGTATTGGTTCCTGAATACTGTTCCATGGTGAGACCGCACCTTGAATACTGTGTACAGTTCTGGTAATCACATCTCAAAAAAGATATAATTGTGACAGAGAAGGTACAGAGAAGGGCTACCAAAATGATAAGGGGAATGGAACAACTCCCCTATGAGGAAAGACTAAAGAGGTTAGGACTTTTCAGCTTGGAGAAGAGACGGCTGAGGGGGGATATGATAGAGATGTTTAAAATCGTGAGAGGTCTAGAATGGGTAGATGTGAATCGGTTATTTACTCTTTCGGATAGTAGAAAGACTAGGGGACACTCCATGAAGTTAGCATGGGGCACATTTAAAACTAATCGGATAAAGTTCTTTTTTACTCAACACACAATTAAACTCTGGAATTTGTTGCCAGAGGATGTGGTTATTGCAGTTAGTATAGCGGTGTTTAAAAAAGGATTGGATAAGTTCTTGGAGGAGAAGTCCATTACCTGCTATTAAGTTCACTTAGAGAATAGCCACTGCCATTAGCAATGGTAATATGGAATAGACTTAGTTTTTGGGTACTTGCCAGGTTCTTATGGCCTGGATTGGCTACTGTTGGAAACAGGATGCTGAGCTTGATGGACCCTTGGTCTGACCCAGTATGGCATTTTCTTATGTTCTTATAGGCAGTCTGAAATAGAACTCATAATAACTGTGTATGGGATGGCTTCTGGAATAGAAGAGAGGCTAGGAGAGATTTAGGAACATAGGCCCTCATGGAGCGGGTACTGGTTCCTATCTGTTAATCTGTAATAGTAATCCATAATATATAGGTATGTGATATCTTCTGAGGAAGAAGGGAGTTTGAGAAAGGTATTAAGAACATAGGCCCTCGTGGAGCGAGTACCGGTTCCTATCTGCAATCTGCAATGGTAACTCACGATCTCTGTACCTGCAATAATGCCTTAGACTGAAGGGAGTCTTAAGAATTAGGAACATGGGCCCTCGTGGAGCGAGTGCTGGTTCCTGTCTGTTATAGGACTCACTGTGTTCACATCTGCGATCTCCTCCAGGCAATAGGAGTCTTCTGAGTCTTCGGGAACGTAGGCCCTCGAGAAGCGAGTACCAGATCCTGTTCAGCAATCTGAAATCAAGAAGAGGGAGAGCGGAGCCCCCAAGGAGCGGGTACTCCTGGTAAATTTGAAAAGGCCGAGCAGTGGAGAAAGGTTTCCTCTTGCTGACTTGGATTGTAGTTGCAAGTAGCATGGACTGCCGAAGCAAGTCCCATTGGAGTTCCTTGCCAACTCGTTTGAGGTTAGCAAACAAATTTAAATTGAAAATGGATGATGTCACTATGGGGGGACGTCCCCGAGTTTTGCACCCCTGCTGGTACAAAGTCTGGAGCGCGGGCGCCCTTTCGTCATCAGGAATATGGCGGATCTGTGGTGTCAGGCCAGCCCGGGGATTTCAGGAAACAAATGGCGAGAAGAAGCCGCGGCAGCAACTGTCCGTAAGACTCGAAGGGAGTCGCCATAAGGCAGAGAGGGTGGAGCGAGGGAAAGAATAGGCATGAATGCAACACTCCTCTTCTCTCTCAGTCACTCAAATCCATTCCACCACTATCACCTGCCTTCCCTCCCAACCATAGACATTCATACCCCCTTTACCTTACTCTCATCCCTTCCCTCTCTGTCTCTCATACCCTTCCTCCCACTACCCCCTCCCCTTCTCTTTCAATTCACTCAAATCCCCTTCATTCAATTTTGTCTACCTTCCATCTCAATCACTCATTCCCCTTCCCTCTCAGTCACTCATCCCTCACTTTCACTCCCTCCCCTTCCCATCTCTTCCCTCTGTCACGCACCACCTTCTCCTCTTTCCATCCTTCACTCTCACCCACTCCTCTTCCCTCTCAGTCACAACACCATGTGACTCACCTCTTCCCCAGGCTGGTCTTCTTTCCTGCTAGTGATGTGTAAGTAAGTAGGCCACTTGCAGGACACCACAGTGCATCGATTGAGGGGGTAGGAATCCCACCAGTGCATCCCAATCTGTCATCATGCAGGGTCTCTAATCGTTAGCTTGAGGGGTGGGAGTCCCCACCAGCACATCACAACTCAGCACCACTGCACGGAGACTCTGATCTCTGGCAGGGGGGGTGGAAACCCCAACAGCATGGCACAATAGAGAACTTAAATCTTGCAGCTGCAAAAAAAAAAAAAAGTTGAGGCTTGCCTGCATGACACTGTTCAGGTCAGCACCTCATTGGCCCACCTCTTAATCCATCCCTGCTCGACTCCCAGTTGGGTGGTCCTGAGCCCAAAGTGGGTGGGCCATAGCCCTCCCAGGTCCACCCATAGCTATACCACTGGTGGAATGGGGCAGAGGGGTACTGTGCAATGCTATAATATTTACTTAGAGTATCTAATACCCTTGCACCAGCCATGGGTTTGGGGGGAGTTGGTGGTATCAGTTTTTTAAGTTTGTATCACTGAAGATAGCTGGGCTTTTTTTTGTTGGGCCTGGGACAGAGAATGAATGAATGGGGGGGGGGGGGGGGCAGCACTGTAATTATTCACATTGGACAGTAAAACGGTTACACCAGCCCTGAGCAGGGGACTTGTCCCACTGAATATCTGTGTTATATTATCTGGTTAACTTTAGCTGGATAACTTGTCCACTCACCAGCTTACTGAATATGGACTAGAGATGTGCATTGGGCTTTTTTTTCCGATTCGGGCTTCATTTTCTGCTCCCATGGGAATTTTCGTTTTTCCCACAGTTTGGGGGGGGGGTGTTTTCGTGGGACCCCAATTTTTGTGTTAGCACGTACTAACATTTTAAAGTTAGCGCAAACTAATGGGAGTTAGCGCGCGCTAACACGAACTACAAATTTTTCCGAAATTTCGGAAAACTTCTGTTCGGTTTTCGTCACCCCCGAAACCATGCCAAATTAGATAGTTTCTTTGAAATTGTCTAATTTGGAAAAAATGAATGCACATCCCTAATATGGACATTGATGTGTGTAAACATTTTCTTAATACTGGTTGAGAATTGGCTAGGTTTCTCATTTTTGCCAAAAGAAGAGAAAGTGACAAAATTGCTTACATAGACTATAATGGAAGCTATGTGATTGACTGTTTCCAGACATAGATATTTCAGCATGGTGTAGGAGTAAATACACTATATTGAAGGCTGAAAGTTCCAGAAGGTGAATAACATGTACACAAGCATCTTAGTGAATGACTCTTCATGGGTCAGTCCAAAGATGGAGCAGATACACCAACTCCTGCATGCCCTGAATAGTTGTTTATGAACCATGCCAAATATTTTTGAACACCAATACTTCTTTCTTATCCCCTTTTATTATACTTATATTTGCCTTACAGAGACCAAAAGTAGCATGGATGAATGATGAGGATTTGGAGGGATGGGGGCATGGAGTAATTTAGGGAGTGAAGCTAGGCAATTTAATTTAGGCAAATGATATGAGATAGTAGAGAAACTTCCTCAGTGGGAGAATTGATTTTGATATGGGAAGGTGAGAAATCAGGATATTTTATCTGAGAAGCATAGAACAGTAAAGTATGCTTGGCAGATAAAAAGAAATACAGTATGGGACTGTATGCCTAAAGCAAAATAACCAAAGGTATGCACATTTTTCTATGCCAATGGTAAACAAACTTTCATATAATTTACTAAAGATCCCATAAAACTGAGGAATGATATCATGTAAAAGTCATTGTATACCTAGGTTAACACATTAGCATAGTAAACATAGATTTTTATTGTTTTAGGTGGTATACAAAATCCTAATAAATAAATCAATAAGCATAGTCATAGTTAACAATGACCAGAATGACCCAGTTGAGATTCATTCTCTTTTGATAAATTTCCATATAAAATTCCCAAATGCAACCCTACACCAACTCCCCTCTTGGGTCTTCCATCTGATTTCTCAACCTTTCTTTCATATTTATCCCTAGCTTGGGCAAAGTCAATCACAGTGTTGCCTATGACCTATGGATCAAATGAGGGCCTGTGGGCATTTCCAGCACTTGGCCTCCATTGGATTCTTAGACACTCTGGTTAGTTCTCCCAACTCTGTGGTGAACATTTCCTGCTGGTGACCATCTTGTTCCTGTCTGGACACATATATATTCCAGGCTTTCAGTCTACACTTTCCCAGAGCTTGGTCCTATGTTGGTCCTTATTTTTGTGTTCTTGTTCGGTCAGACTGCTTTGTATATCCAGTGTGCCTGTTTGGTTCTAGATTGTTTCATGTATCCAGTAGTCCTGTTTAGTCCTAGTTTGCTTTATATATTCCGTCATCCTGCAGTGGTTCCACACTGCTTCTGTGGGCCTCTTATGGATCCGGGTTTCCCTGATGTACTCCTGCCCTTCTTCAGTGGGCGCCTTCACACATGACTCAACTGAAATTTAATTTACTGTAGCAAATTTTAAAATTATCATAACTTCAACTATGGCATGTTTTACAGGCTGCTGAAACAAAATATTAGATCATATATGCAATTACAGGATTGTAAGTTCTATTGTTTTTTTTATTCATTACCTTGGAGACTTCTAATACTCATCAAGACATTGGGCCTTAACGTCTAATTCCTCTGACACCCTCAAGCCTTATGTTGATTTACTAGCTTATGATCAGGTCATTGGTTTAGCCACCCTTCTACAGGATGATATCACTTCCATAGGAGACAGACTAAAGATACCCTAACATCATTTTGAAAATTCATAAATCACATTTAATGACTTAGATTTTCTCTGGTAAAGCTTCAGGGAATTAGTTGAAACAAAAGAATAAAAAGCATTAATAGAAAACAAATAAAAACCCTGCATGAAAAAGAGTTAAATTGTTTAAATAAAAAGTAATTAAAATAGGCTCACTTCCTCAGCTTAATTATCATGCAAATAAAATTCATTAAATCTATTATCTCAATGGTATAAGTTGTAGCAGAATTAACTCTAAATGGAAATGAACAGGATGATGGAAATCTCCCTATTTATACAAATTAAAGAACAAATAAAAGTTGATCCAGTTGTATCTTTTCGGTTCATACTTTCATGCATTTCTCCGACTTAAAATAATTGAACGAAAAGCAAATTACTGATGTGTAGGCCTAGTTATTCTGTGCTCAGTTAATCTATATTCATCCATCTGTACACAATGCTAAAGTATAAATTAATTTTCTGTTATGTGCTGTGTGCCCCTGTCTGCTTTATCTGCTTTTTATTATATTTTATTCAAATGTGATTTTCAAAATTATGTTGATTAATGAAGTGTATCGATTTTAACTTTGAAGAAATAAAGTTTGACTCTTCTTTTGACAAGTGTACAGTATGGGTACATAACATCAGGGCCCACTAGGTGGCTATGAATTTGTGACAGATGCGGCAGAATACACCTTTTGCAGCAGAATCATGGTAACAACTGGCCCCATTCCTTGTCGCCTCCCATTCTGTGCATTCCTTACTCTTTCCTTCCCCTACAATTGCTCCTGTTCTTTCCCTCCTCTCTCTTCCATGTGTCCACAATTGTTTGGCCAGTGCTGGGGAAAATCAAGCAACACTGCTGCACCAGAAGGACTGCAGAAGAAAACAAAGTGTTCCGAGGTAGATGAGGGAAAAGGACACAGATGGGGAAGAAGGAAGAATGGGGCAGGAAGAGAAGGAGAAGGCAGGAATTCAGGGAAAGGAATGAGGAGCAAGAAAAGGGGAAGTAGAGGGGTTGCTGAAAGGGAAAAAAAACAGAGGGAAGCAAGGACGGGGAGGAAGTGGCTAAAACATTCAAGCAGTAAGTCATATTGCCATTATGTAATTTTTTTTCCCTGTATTTTCCCTTTTATTTTCCCCATTTTAAAGATAATTTTCAAACTAGCCACATTACTGCAAAGTTGGCGGGGGTGTTCTTTACCCATGGCTCTTGCAGCAGTTTTCAAAGGAAAAGTAAAGTATGAGCATACTTTTCCTATAAAAATTGTCTAAGGGAAATTACCCACACACCTTTTACATTTGCTAATTGTGCAGGTCATTTTTCTGACTAGAAGCACACACACATTTTGAAAAATCTCGACAGATGCACGCAGTTCCCCGAGAGTGCTTCCACCCTACCGCATGCAGGCGGGTACCTGCATACAGTGGGCAGTTGTCAAAAAGATTATTTCTGTAGGCAAAACGCTGTTTTACCTACGGGCATGGGTTTTACAAGAATCCTCTCTCTGTGCATTATTTTGGTAACATACGTAGAAATTGTCATAGCAGTAAACTTTCCCGAATCTCAGACGTGGAAGCAGGGAAGTGGATGAAGAGGGCGTGAGGAGGGAAGAAAGAAGCAGATTGAAAAAAGGTGACGGAAGACAGATGAAAAGAACCAAAGCTGAACTATGGCATCAACTGCCCCTGCTGCTCTTCTTCCCTCTTTTTTCCCCTCCTTAATTTGCCATTCTGCAGCCTCTCTATAAGAAGGAGCTGGGCAACTAGCAGGAACAAAGTCTGACCCAGGGTGAGGGCTGAGATGGAAACTTCTCCTCAGCTTTCCTGCAGAACCCTAAATTCCACATCAGTGATGGCACTTTAGAATTACTTATTTAAAAACAAAGCGAAAAAGAAAACAGGGTATCGGGAATGCACTGCAATGTCAGGCTTCACTGTATTGTGCTTATAGTTGTACTACCAAAGTTTTTCTATTAAAATGCAAAAAGGAAAAAAATGTATGGAAGTATTTTTAACGTTTCCTATACCATAATGCTAGAAAACAAATTCCTGGATTAATGAGCTTACAGTCTAAATGGGCACCTAAGGCATTGGAAGATCAAGTGCTATTCCCCAAATTTCACTTAATATTTGTGGGAAGAACAGGATCTGAACCCTGGTTTCCTTGCTTGCTCTATCCTAGGCCTTCTCAACCTTCCTGGGACCTCTCTACCCCATTGAGTTTTCAGGATATCCACAATGAATAAGCATTACATGGTCTCAATTTGTGCAAATTTATCTCATCCTAAAACTCAATAAATACAAAATAGGTCACTAGAAAATGAGTGCATGTTACAAAAGAGGCTGGACGCGTGTACATGTGCACTCAATTTTAAATGGATGTGCACATAAATCCCACATCTACTGCATAAGCGGGAGAATTTTACAAAGGACGCGCGCCGATGCCATATCTAATTTTCTCGGTTCAATCTACTTCACCCAGTTAAGGGATAGGAATTCTACCCCCCCTTCCCCCCTCCCCCCCTAGTTTAATAGAGATATGCATTTGTTTATTACGAATCAGGCAATTTCAAGTCTTGGGGGGGACGGACTCCTGACCTCCCCAAGACTTACCAAAAGTCCCTGGAGGTCTAGCGGGGGTCCGGAGCGATCTCCTGCACTCGGGCCGTCGGCTGCCAGTATTCAAAATGGCGCCAATAGCCTTGCCCTTACGATGTCAGAGAGGCTACCGGTGCCATTGGTCAGCCCCTGTCACATGCTCCTACCATGTGGTAGGAGCATGTGACAGGTAGCCCCTGTGACATCGTAAGGGCAAGGCAGCCCCTGTGACAGGTAGCCCCTGTGACATCGTAAGGGCAAGGCTATTGGCACCATTTTGAGTCATATCAGCCCCGACAGCCCAACGGCTTGGAGGGAGAGATCGCTCGCGGGACCCTGCTGGTCCACCAGGGACTTTTAGTAAGTCTTGGGGAGGGATAGGGATGGTTGGGGGGGGGGGTGTAAGAAAGTAAAATGTAAGGGTCGGGGGTGGGTTTTTTCCCGATTCACGGTTTTTTTCACGATTCGTGTTTTGTTTTTTTTTAATTCGTTTTTCCAGTTTCGGCTTCGGGTTCCAGTTTTGTTTTTGGTAAAAAACGATCCGTGGGAAAATGAGTTTTGCCAAGAAGTGCCCGAACCGAAACTTGAGCCAGAAAAATGAAGCTAATCTCTGTAGTTTCATAGCCTCCCTTCCCCCCTGTTATCTCTGTCCCTGAAAACCCCGCTGACCAGCCTAGATTTTTTTGTTTTAATATTTTCACGCCATCCATAGCAGAAATAAATTTACATGGCAGGGGACCCCAGAATGTGCAAGAATGCATACATATTTTTGTACACATTTCTTAGCCAGGCCCCAAAACACCCACTCCTTGCCCTTACCATGCCCATGTTCTGCTCCTTTTTAGATATGTTTTACATGTTCATGCAGCGGGAGATACACATGTCCATGGGCAGCTTTTAGCATCTACTTGGAGCAAACAGGGATTTTAAAATTCACCTTTACGTCTGTCAGCTCTAGTCCTCCTTGCTGAAACTTACTGGTGCATGAACATAGTCACAGCAAAGTAAACAATGGTAAAGCTGTTCTTCCTACTAAGGATGTGCATTTGTTTGAAATGAATGGGTAAAATGCACACACAACCCAGACAGGCTCCCGTTCTCTCTCACACACACAAACACACCCCAGACAAGCTCCCATTTGCATCCACAGACCACAGGCAGGCTCACATTCACATCCACCCATATCCTAGCAGGATCCCATTCTCACACACACACACTCTGCCCATCCCAGGAAGGCGCTCATGCATGCATGTGCGCGCGCACACACACACACACACACACACGCACACCCCCACCCATCCCAGGCAGGCTCCCATTCACATACACACACACATACACATATGCAAACCAGGTAGGCTCACATTAATATACCCATCCATCTCAGGCAGGCTCGCATTCACATACACATCCCAGGCAGCTTCCCATTCTTACACATACACACACACCCATCATAGGCAGCCTCCCATTCACACACACACACACATATATACATATGCATCCCAGGCAGGCTCCCATTCACACACACACACACACACACATACATCCAAGGCAGCTTCCCATTCGCACACCAACTCATGCCAGTCAGGCTCCCATTCATACACATACACCCATCACAGGTAGTCTCCCATTCATTCACACATACAGACCAGGCAGTTAGGGTCCATGGGCCATTCCTCCTCTGCAGCTACTGCCAGCCTGTACTTTCTTCATTCGGAAGAGCAGCCATTCTGCAGCTCCTCTTCATGTGCAGGTCCCAGATAATTCAACACTCATGATGCTAGCACTTCCTGTACTCTGATCTCATGCATAGCGAGATGGGAATACAGGAAGTTCTAGCACTGCAAGTGTTGAGTACCACAGGGCTAGTATATGAGGAGGAGTTGTTGGACGGGCTTCTTCTTCTGCTGTGGCACCCTGCTTTTTCTGTTGCTGGTGGAATCGGGTCCACTGGAGGCACCACGGTCCTCCTGCTTCTTCTGCTGCCAGTGGGATCAGGTTCACTGGTGGAACCACGGGCCTCCCCCCTCCGGTGGGATCGGGTTACAGCAGCGGCACCATGGGCTTCCTGCTTCTGCCACCAATGGAATAGGGCCCACCGGTGCCAGAAGAAGCAGGAAGCCCATGGTGCTTCCAGTGGACCTGATCCCACTGGTGGCAGAAGCAGGAGGCCCGTGGTGGACACATTCCCATCGGCAGCATCACAGGCCTCCACTTCTTTTGCTGCCAGTGAACCCAATCCCACCAGTGGCAACTGGGGCCTCACCCTGCTCCTGATGCCACCCCACCAGGTGTGCCACCCTGTGCAATTTCATGGTTTTCACACCAGGTTGTGCCGGGCCTGTTTTGTTGTTGGTATTTATTTCACCCCTCATTTGGAGCCTTAGGGTAGTCTGGACACGCTTGCTGGACACTGTTTTTCCTCTCATAGTGTCTTGGAGAACTTCTGCCACTGCTGGTACTAATTTTCAACTTTATAGTACCTCAGGCTATTCATGCCACTTTTGGTGCCATTTTATTTATTTATTTATTTATTTATTTATTTGTTTGTTTATTTATTTATTTTTAATTGTTATATACCAACATTCTTGTATAATATACAAATAATACCGATTTACATTAAAACAGGAGATGCAGGAAAAAAGTTACCTTTGTCAAATACATTTAACATTTTATTTATTTATTTATTTTTTGTTTTTATATACCGATCTTCTTGCATTAGATACAAACCAAACCGGTTTACAAGGAACAAAAAACTGCCTGTAAGGCGATACATGGATATATATTTTGATAGTCTTGGTGCTTTGGAGTACTCTTCAGCCTTCTGAGAATGTCTACTCACAAATGTATTTAGTAATGATTACAAAATAATAATTTGGGAGCCAAAATAAGGCTGTATTGCTTCCTCTATTGACTTTAATGGGGAACAAAGGAACAACTAGAACCAATAAATGAAAAATAAATTCATCTGAAATTAACCCAATGAATGATTGTGACCAATGAAACAAATAAATGACAAAATTATTTTTTCCCTCTGCATAATGCACCTTTGTTATGAAACGGATGCTGGTCGACAAATGCACAAACATGTGTGCCCACGCGCCAATTTGAAAGTTACCGTCCCTGCTTGTCTAAAAAGTTAATTAGGAATACTTGCCAACCAGAAGAGGTGGCTTACATCCCTGGCTTGCTCATAGTCACCAATCGGTCAGCAGAGAGATAGAATAGTGTTTTCTTAAATAGCTTGGTCTTAAATACCTGCAAACTTGTGTATAAATGCTGGAAAAACTGAACACCATTTTTTTCAAATAAATTGTTGCCTCTAAGATTGGAAGAAAGGGAAAATAAGTTAATAAAGCTGAATTCATATAAAAGTAACTGAGCTAGATAGTATTTATTTTATTTATTTAGGACATTTATTGCTCTCTGTTTCAAATTCATGCTCACTGCAGATTATAAAATTAGAAATATGGGGGTAGATTTTCAAAGGGTTACGCGCGTAACCCCAGAAAACCTACCCCTATGCACGCTGAACCTATTTTGCATAGGCTCAGCGGTGCGCGCAAGCCCCGGGACGCGCGTATATCCCGGGGCTTTCGAAAATGGGCGGATCAGGGGCAGGGCCGGGGGAGGGAAGATGGGCCGGGGGTGGGTCCGTGGGCGTGGTGGCAGTCCGGGGGTGGGGCCGAGGGTGTTCCCAAGTCCTCCGGTACATTAACTGTGCCGGAGGTTCATGCGCCGGCAGCCCACCGGCCCGCACAAGTTACGCCTGCCAGAGGCAAGGCCACTCTGATTTTGGAGCGGCCTTGGAGGGAACGGGCAAAGCCATCAAGGCTCCCCTTGGGCTCGCATGGTGCGCATGGTGCGCAAGTGTGCAACCCCTTGCGCGCGCCAACCCCGGATTTTATAACATGCATTTGGCAGCGCACGCATGTTATAAAATCGGGTGTACATTTGTGCGTGCCGGGTAGCACGCGCAAATGTACCCCCCGCGCGTAAAATTTAAA